>NC_054057.1:97455560-97762070 GCF_017639655.2 Falco naumanni | reverse complement strand
AGCCTTAATCAGCAAAAATGAGGTGGGCACAGTGAAAGCATCCTGTTTTATGTAAAAGAAATAATTAAAAGTGCAGGGGATGTGATGGAGTGATAGCTTGGAAATAAATTGCGGTGAGACCCTGTGCTGTGCAGCAGAGCTTGGAGGTTAAGAAAGCAATGACAGCTTTCTAGAGGCAAGAAAAGTAGGAAACTTTTTCAGAGGAAAGTGCAGTTTCCTTTCACTGCTCTGGCAGAGACAGTTGGGCTGTCCCATCTTGAACCAGTGCTAGACGGTGTTTTGCAAAAGAGATCACTGGTATTTTAAGTGACCCACACGGCTACTTCTGCTGTCTGCTGCAAGACATTAAATGATGTGATTGTGGACTAAGGCAGCACAAGAGAGTACCTGGAAGGCAGCAGGGCAGGATCTCAGATCTAAGAGTACACAAGGACATCCCAGGCCAGAGTGCTGAGCCATCACGTTGTACAGGCCACTGGCATGAAATTGCCATAGCCAATTTGTTGCAAAAAAAATAGTCAGTTTGAACATGCAATGACTTTTCTGGGCTTATCCCATATTTGGGACTTGGATCTGCACCTGTAAAAAAAAAAAATCCCATTTTAATTCCTTTAAGATCAAATTATTTGAGTTTTAGTTTTTTCTGAGGAGAGCAGAGACTTTCAGGTATGAAGGTTGTCATGACAGTAGATGTGGGACAAGTTCATTTCTTTCTCATGGGCAGAGTCAGCAGAGTCTGGGTGCATCACTTTGGCCTTGCCCTCTCCCGGGGGACCAGTGAATATTTCTGTTTAGAAACAAGTTTGACTTACATGGCATAAATGTCCTGTGTTAGCACAATGCTTTTTATATTTCAAACTGATCGTGGACAGTACTGTGGGGGTAAAAAACTGAATAATATCTATTTTTTTTAAACAGAAGGCCATCATTAGCCATGTCTCACCTGACATCCTTTATCTGTTCAGAGTTCAAGCAGTTTGCCGAAATGAAATGCGTAGTGACTTTAGCCAGACTATGCTCTTTCAAGGTAAAACCCCACATACATATTTTTACATTAAATGACTCTTTGTTTGTTTAACATTTTCTTTGCAGCATGCAATATGGTGTTGAATGATTTCAGAAGATGTTTGAATGCATGTAGACAATGCTAATTTCAGATGTGGCCAGTGACTTTATCAGAGTCCTATTTCTAGTGATGGGAGTTTGCCTATACCTCTCTGCTGTCAGGTTTTAGGAGAATTCAGAGCTTTTGTCAGTACTAGTTTTCTCAAACAAATTCATCAGAGACTGCTTACGCATCAGAGGCACAGCTATGCAGAATGTGAGTCTGATCGGTGTCTGGCTTATGTAAAAAGGAAAGGAGATCAGTCCTACCTTGACAACCACATGTGGAGATGTTCAGGTTTTACCATGCACGCAAACCTCAGCAGTTTCCAGAACATACATACTTAAGTGAAAGCAAAAGAACTGGATGCTAAACTGTCCTTTGTCATGGACTTCCTTTTAACTGTATTGGAGAAATCTGGTAAAGCTGAGATTTGGTGGGAGAACTTGATGCTTTGTAGATTTCTAAGTACTGAAGTTTGTTGTTCCTTCCTGGGACTTTATTACTACTATTTTATTAAGTAGGACAAAATTCACCTCTGCTGAGAGCACTTCCTTCCACTCCAGTTTACAGATATATAAACCTCAGAATGGGTAATGGAAGAAGAAAACAAGCAGAGAGTAAAAAATTTAAATCCTTAAGATGAAGCAAAGAGTAAAGTCAGTTGGGTCTGATGTTGTATATGGAACAAAGTAATAGAGGCATTTTTCAGTGTGATATTTGGAAAATGTGGAGGTTTTAATCCTACTCTGTTGGCACTTAGCATCCAAAGAATATCAAGCTGTGGACACAATGTAGTTCTGTTGTGGTGTTAGCAGCATTGCAGAGAGAGCAGGGGAGAGTCAAGAGATGTCCTATCCAAGCAGCATCTCATAGGGAGCTCTCAGTTTCTTAGTATCTCAGCATAGCGTTCTAGCCTTCACTTTAAGTGCCAGGCAGAGGACCGAAACTTGTATATTACTGATTATGGCCTCTTTTTGGCAGATAATAGAATGGAAAAATTCTTTGAAATTTGACCATGATACCTATTTAATTACAGTTAAGAGTCAGTCATTATTGATGGTTTTGCTGGATGCTCTTTGATAACTCTGGCCCGGTGTTCAAAGCAGTGGAAATGATACATGGCATCTGCAATGGGAGTAGATGCCGCATTTCCTTCTGTATCTCCCCAAAAGAGAGCTGTTCTTCCTGTCTTTGGTTGCACCCAAGATCTAATCTAGAAAAAGAATCCACTTGAGCTTTCAAAACATTCTTCATAGGCTATCGTTATATATATAGTTATATATATAGTTGTATTTGAGATAATAAGCAGTAATAAATAATGATATTATCATAAGGGCAGAAAAAACTGTTATTGTCAGCCGCTCTTGCTTCCTGTGCCAGTCAGGACATTTCATCCAACTTGGGTTTGAAGGAGAGCATGTCTTTTCTGACAGTGCCCTCACACCGGCACTGCCAGGGCTGAGTAATTAACCGAATCTGTCTGTAGCCTCAAGCACGAGGTAAGGTGGTACCCAACGAGCCCGGATGCTCTTGCTCCAGGCTGAGACCCGCGCGCGCGTTTTGCTCGGCAGTTGTTTAGCAGTTTTACCGAGGCCTCCCTTGCCGGCCCGCTGACACATCGTTGTTCTTTGTTTCTCAGCTAACACGACTCGAATTTTCGAGGGGACCCGAATTGTGAAAACGGGCGCGGTAAGTGGGGGGCGCGGTAAGTGGGGGGCGCGGGGGCGCCGCCAGGTGGCAGCAGGGGGCCGCGCAGCTGCGGCGGGGCTGAGCCTGCCGCCCGCTCCCGGCGGCCGCGGCGGGAGAACCGAGTGTCAGAAAAAAATATCTTCCCAAATACGTATTCGACCCGCTGAGAGGGGATTTGTAATCTTGGTGTTGACTGTGGGAATAAATTGAATTTCTTTTATTAGCTGCATGAGCAGAAGTATATGCAACAGGAGCGGGGCTTCGCGCCCAGCATCTTTGCTCTTCCACTGCTTCAGGGATACCGGCTATCGCGTGACTAAAGCTTTAACAAGCTCTTTGTTTTACTTTTAATTCAGGTGAGACTGTAACGAGTCAGTGAAGCTGCCTGTTGTATTCCAGAATCAGAAAAGTTGATAGTTTATATCATTCAATCAATCAAAAAAATTATTTACAATAGAACTGGAATACACCGTTTCAGTTTTGAAAGCACCTTATTAAGTTATTTAACATCAACTATCCATAACCTAAATTTCTTGGCTTTTGGTATACTGAAGTGTTCAGTCAGATTTATGGGCTGGATTCATACGATTTAAGTACATTGCTTCTGGTTTTATTCTGTTCCAGTTTGATATACTCCCTAGTAAGCAAATAACACATACAAAGCTTGAATTTGAATGATTAATGTTTATTTAATGATGTATAGAGGTGTTCTAGACATACAAAATCTGCCGTCAAATTTTAATACTCAGGCCCGCTTTGAGACTGTACATGCCAGTGAAAAGCAAATCTTACGGTGCCTTCGGGATTGACACTGATAAATATCCAAAAGTTTAGATGCTTATTTAAAGTTTTGCCTTGAACTCTCCAAAGCACAGGGTTTTTTCTGAGATCTCAGGTTCTCTGTGATTGCAGCTGGTCAAAAACAACGTGAGAAAGCAGCCTTTCTTGGTTTGCTGCAGCATTTCAACCACACGACCTGACTGAAACTAGGAATTGCAGAGAGATGCAGAAATACTGTTAAGTTACAAATTTCAGTTCCAAAAATAAACATTTTACAGTTTTGCTCAACGTTCAGTAGCACCTTTTTAACGCTTGTTTGTCCTTGTCTGACGCATACCTTTCCAGGTAATGCTCCTCTCGCTGATGAATTCAGTAACGTGAGACATTTTTCAGTAAGTTAGAGAGGGAGCATGCTCAGGTTGTCTGGGCAGAACTGCTGACCCCAGCTCTTCTACAGAATTACTGCTTGTCCTTAGTTAACTCACTCCAGTGTCTTTTTCCACATGTAATTCAGGAAGGGGAATGACTTCTTTAGTTCTTTAAGTATATACCGAGTTTTTTTATTTCTGGTGGAGCATACATACACACGTGTGCCCAGAGACCCGCATGTGAGCATACATGCATTGGGTTGACGTTAGAATAACAGTGGCAGGGTGCAGAGGATGTACAGTGGATGGTTCATTCCCTGCTTCCTCTCAGCTCCCCCGTGGACAGTGGGCAGTGCCAGCCCTGGCTCTGGGTCACTGGTGGTAGACAGGGAGAACCCTGTGGATGGGGAAAGCTGGGTCTACCCATGGCTGCCACAGCCTGGTGGTCCTGAGAGGTCGTGGTTACTTGCCAAAGTGCTCCTGATGCTCTCTGAGTCCTTCATGAGTGCCCAGCTGGCCCTGCTGCTGGTCTTTCCTAAGACAGCGATGCCTCTCTGCAGCATCGGTCCTTAGGAGAATAATGCTGATGGGTAGATCAAAGAAATAAAAATAGTACCGTTCAAGGCCCTGCCAGTGTGTGTGGGAAGAGCCAGAGTTCCCTGTCAGAGCAGACCCACCAGCCACGGATGCTCACGTTGGCAGCACAGCCCTTATTTTGGGACAGCCCTTATGTAATGCTATATTTTAAAATTGTGTGTTCTAAGGATTACAACACTGTGAGTAATGCAGCTAAACTCAAACTCCTTTACATCCTCTTTACCCCTGTGAGAAAATGTTACTCACAAGTCACTGGTGACGTGGGTGGAGAAGGTCCCGCTGTAAAATAAAGATAAAGAGGGTTTTGATGACAATGATTATTTGCAAGCGGCGAATGCAGGGAGGTTTCCCCAATTTGTGGTTTGCTGTGTAGCTGTGTGGCATGTCCCGTTCGTGGCTCAGACCTGCAGCCACCTGCCATAAGTCTCATTTTAAGAGTAGCAACCAGAATGTGGGAAGGGAGGGAAAAGCAAAAGAAAAATGACCCCAGGTAGCATTGCTGGGGCCTCTGCTGATGCTCTCTGCTGTGTTTTCTTCCCCTCTGCTGCTGGTGACCTCCTCAAGCCCACAGCATCTCCTGCCTCCTCAGCCGACATGGCTCCCATCAGCTCCGGCTCCTCCACCTGGACTTCCTCGGGGCTCCCCTTCTCCTTCGTGTCCATGGCCACAGGGATGGGGCCTTCCTCCAGCGGCAGCCAGGCCACCGTGGCCTCAGTGGTGACCAGCACCTTGCTGGCAGGGCTGGGCTTCAGCGGCGGCGGCATCTCCTCCTTCCCCAGCAGTGTGTGGCCCACCCGGCTCCCTGCAGCGGCCGCCCCCACCAAGCAGGCAGGGCGCCCGGTGGTGGCTGCCACCGAGGCCGCCGCGGCCGCCTCCCCGGGGCCAGAGCGGGACTCAGCGCTGACGAAGGACGGCGAGGGAGCTGAGGAGGGGGAGAAGGATGAAAAGAGCGAAAGCGAGGATGGGGAGCGGGAGCATGAGGAAGAGGAAGAAAAGGATGCCGAGAAGAAGAAAAACAGGGCGACGGCGGCTGCGGAGGCACGCGATAGCACGGAGCCCAGCGTGGCCGTGGCTTCTCCCAACCGGACTGCTGAGGAGGAAAGAAATAAAACCATATCGGGTGAAGAGCCAAACCAAAATGTTGCCCCCACGGCTGGAGGTCCCGAGGAGGAGAGCTTTGCCGAAGCAGGCGCTCAGCCCCAGCCGCTCCCTTCCACCCAAGTGCCACCAGCCTTCACCAACGAACTTTACCTGGGGAAGATCCCAAGAAGACCAGAGACAACAAGAAAACCTCCCCCAAAGGAGGACAAGTTTCCAGAGGAATACCCCTCAGATAACAAATTCATCACCATTAACCCAGGTGAGTGACCTCCAGGAAAACTGTTTTTACTGATGTAAGACTGTTGGAAAAGTGCACAATCCAAATTTCTTACTGATTTCCAGTAGATAGAATGTTTTTGTGGTGCCTGGCTTCATCCAGTGGGCAGGTCGTCACAGGATCCAACCCACACATTGTTACTGGGTTGACCAGAGGGGGAAGGATTATCCTTTTATTTTATTGGGACAGATTTATGGTCCTTGTAGCTTACTAGAAGAGAAAATTTAGGAAAATGTTAACCCCTAAGACACTGCATTAAGATTTAAAAAAACTAAGAGAGAGGAATGCAGTGAACTATGGCTATGAAATTAATTTGGAAGAGCAGTTGCTGTGCTGGCTGGTGTTTCACGGGGAGGTTGCTATATATGCTGTAAGCTAATTGAGTTTATCTGCAGGATTCTCCCTGATTGGGCTTTGAGATATTCTTCCAAATACAGAATCATCACTTATTTCTCACCACAAAACCTGCATGTTCTGATCTTCCAAGACAAGAAGCCTTTCGCACTCGAGTTTACCTTCTTTTTTTTCCTGTGAAAACAGAATATCTTAGCCAGGCAGTGTTCACGTATTTTCTGTGTTTGTCCTGATGAGAATTACCAATGCTCCTGTACCCGCCAACTCTGGATGGATGTACCGACTCCACAGTATGTACACAGCAAATATGACCTTTTGGAAGCGTGCCCAGGTGATCTGCGTGTGCACCAAGCCCTGTGTGGCCAGGATTCGCTGCACACGCCTATGCAAGCAGGTATCTTGTGGTGCTCCCAGCTCGCTGTGAAGAAAGTCCAGTCCATATGCACATGTTTCTGCTTGGGGACCTCCAGGCACTGGTGAGGAAAACAGATCTTAGAAATGCAAGGAGCAAATTGGATACATGCATATGGATTTCTTTGCAGAGTAAGGACTGAGATTTAGATACGGCGATGAGTTTATCTGAGTGATTATGTGTATTACCACAGCATTTATAAGGCAGTGCACATTTTTTTGTTTGGGGTTTGTGGGTTTTTTTACTGTTATTGTTTATTTTGCTAATCTACAGACTGTTTTGTAATTTTGTTTTTCCATCAAAGCTGCTCTAGAGTTAGAATACTGTGAAAAAACCTTACATAGTTATTTTTCCCTGCATTTATAAGCACAAAAATGCAAACGTTGTGCACTCAGTTAGAGCTCAGAACCAATTTAAAAAACAAAGCTAAATCCAATCTTTAATAACATTTGTTACAGAAATGCTGACCTGACTCTAATGCTGTGAATCATAACTGTTCTGTAAGGGAACAGATTAACAATGCAGAGGCCAAGAAACCTGTACCAGGTTGTACTGATGTTTTTTTAAAAAAATACACTGCTGTTTTTCTTACTCCTCAACTGGAAATCTTCAAAGTCCAGTGCTCCCACTGAATGTGGTCTGAGATGCCTGTCAGGCAGCTTTCAGCATGCCACTTGCCCTAACCACCTTCTCATCAGGAAGGAGGGAACTTGTTCTAGCCGTGCTTTGCAATGTTGGGAGTAAGCATTCAGCACCATTTGGGTATTTGGCTTCAAACCCCAGCAATTCAGTCTGCCTGGGTAAATCTGCCTCTGGAATAGTTCTTTGGTTCTTCCTGCCTTCTGCTTCCCTGTTTCTTATGTGCCAGTTTCTTGGATGTCCCAAGTACAATGTCCCTTATATAAAACCTAGAAAGGGCCTCATGGCTTATTCTCAGCCTAAAAAAATTGGAGGAAGGATGGGTAGTTGATCTTAATTCTTAGCTCATGGTGAAAGGATTGTTATTAGATTGGTTTTTATTCCATGGTGAAATTCAGATGAAAAGGATGAAAATCGCTGAGATGAAGAAATATTATTAATATTGCCAAGAAGTTCCTACTAGTTATTATGAATTGTATCCCCATAGTCTGTAGTGATTTCTATCTCTTTTTAGCATGTAGAGAACTATCACTGAAAGTGGTTCAGTACAGCTTTGCCTCCCACTAGACAGACTCTTTTAAGAGCTCTGCTCACTGGCAGGCTTGGAGGCTTGAAGAGACCATGCCTGAAGACTGCACGCAAAGACGATTAGTCTTGAAAGGACTCCACAAATTAGGTTTCCCATGCTCATATGGGGAGGAAGGATAACTTACTAAGATCACTATGTCTTTCAAAAATGGCTTCCATGAGTAGGAAATGACATGTGAAATAACCAGCACGTGTTAGCTGGGGAAAAGATAAGTGGGAAAGGTTGCCTGTTTCATCCAAATTAACCTTAGTTAAATTAAATCTTAGTTAAAACTCTGGTGACATACCCGGGATGGGGAGGAGGAACAGTAACATATTTTCAGCTTATCAGACAAGCCTCTCCCAGGCCCCTCAAGTGTCCTGAAGAGGACAATCACAGCTAAAGGGCTGGGAAAGGCTACTCAGAGATGAAGAAGGGTCCATTTGTGCCATTTTCCTTGGGGTAGATGTTCATTCCCTGTCCTTGACCTCCAGGTGGAAGAAGATATATTCATCACAAAACTGATGACTCCCTGTCCAGACATTGAGAAGGGCTAGTGTTTTTCAACTCTTGAGAACATTTTAAGATGTTTCTTACTGGCTTTTGGACAGAGGTTTTCAGTTTTAATCTCTTTGTACCAGGTGTGAGGACCTTGTCCTTCAAAGTCTCTTCAGACAAGTCCTTTTGTTTGCATCTCATGTCACCAGTCTTCTGCAGTGGATACTGAGGTCCACCTAACCCAGAATTTGCCCAAATATGTTACCAGATGTGTCCGAGTAAGGTCTGGCTGACCTGTTGGCAGTGCCACCCTTGTAAGAAAACTCTTGGGAATGCAGGAGAAGGAGCTTTCCTCTGGGTTACTAAAGACACATGCCAGCAAAACCCACAGCTGGCGAATTGTCCCATCGATCAAACACTAGCACGGAGCCTAAGACTAGCTGCTTCAGATTAATTGCTTTCCACGGTAATCTGGACATTTGCAATTCATACAGACAGACCTGACCTAGCTCACATAAGGAGTTGAGCTCAGTGAAACTCCAGACATAAGCAAGACCTCTTCCTATGAGAAAGGGCCTTAAAGGTTTTCCATAACAAGGTAAGTCTGAGATCAAGAGAACGACCAGCGAAGCTGAGAGGACACTGCCAGAAGTGTCTGGAAGCATTCCTGAACATCAGGACAGTTAAAAGAGTGTGAAGGCCACTTCCAAAGTGAGCAGAAAGAACCCCTGCAGCTTACTGTGTCCCATAGAGGGCAGAAACTTTTTTGGATGCATCTTTTCTCCAGGAAAGCAGTTTTTGAAAAACTGTCAAGGTTTCAAAAATGTTTTTGTGAGTAGGAAGTTTAATCATTTTAAAGAGTAGAAAATTGTTTCATAACAATGTACACTTGTAAAATTAATTATATAGCATCAAATTAGCAGTTGTAAGGAGATAACTGAATGGGAAAGTACTCATGAGTGTGGATGATTAGAGGAGAACAGGGAACACATGAGAAATTACAGGGAAAGTGCGAGGCCAATTAGTACAGCAAGGCTCATTTTCTTTTAGTGCTTATTTCACACGCACATACACACACACCTCTCCTGAGGCCGTGTCATTATTTTCCAAATGGCATTGGCCTCTTCTTGTCTGGTGGTATCGGCCAATGCTAATGATTTTCCTCTATCACTGAACGCTTGCTTGCATTCTCCTCTTTCATTTTCCTGATCATCCTTTTCTCTGTTTTGGTGCCCACATTAGACTAATTGTACCTTTGATCTGCAACTGTTACCCACACAGCTGCTCAGCATTGTCCGCCACTCCGAAACCCGAACAGTAGAAGAACAGCAATTAGAACAATTCTCTACCCCACCAAAACAAAAAGAAAAAGGGGGGGGGGGGGGGGGGGGGGGCAGAACTGGATGATTCAGTTTAATCAGGCTAAAGTAGATATTATCCCACAGAATTTTGGTTTGTGTGCCGGACAGTTACACAGATCCTTTGCATTTGACAGGAGATGACTGGTGGGCTGTTGTGAGCAGTGACAAGATGCCAAGTCGGGGCTTTGGCCTGAGTCATGAGCTGGGACTGAGAACAGAGATGTGGGTTTGGCCCTTGATCCGAACTTCAGCCAGGTCCTCCCACCCCTCCGCGCTCACCCACTTCTGCCGAGGGCTTTGTATAGAGAGACGATGATGGGCAGGGTTACATTTCAAGCCTGATGTATGCTTTTAGCAGAGACTGAATTTTGATTTTTGGAACAGCCTTTGCCAGGTCTGAGGTTAAAAAAGCCTTTTGGGGATAACCTCATTAAGATAATTAAACATCTGTGTAATTCTTTCTTTCTCCATACATGGCAAGGATTATTAAGCTGTATTTTCAGGTGGCATTTTGAGCCATTTTGCATGGCAACGTACAGAAGCAAACAGTGGAATGGCTTGACAATAAAAGAATTGAATTATTTGACGTTTGCAAACAGCATGAATTTCAGATATCTCGCATCAAGATAAAACATGATTGGCATCTGTTTACAAAACAGTGAAAAGCCATGCTTAGTTGTGCGCAGCCTGTAAGTACAACTGCTGCAGGAATGTCTTTAAAGAAACAGGGAGAAAATATTTGCACAATGGCATGAGCTTGTATCAAAGGTAATACTTTTTTAAGAAACATGGGTTTGCATTTTCATGGTTTATTAATATGGCCGTTACTATTTTCCTGAATTAATTGATACCTTTGTGTAAGTCTGTGGTTTTATTTACTCCAAGGGAAGATGAGCAGGTGACTTTTAAGAGAGTGGATGGTGTGAGGCAGCTCAGCAGCAGGGGGTTTCTTTTGGCCTGCAGAACACATGTATTGTCATCGGTAACGGTATCTGTCACAGTACAACAAACAGAACTTTGTCCTGGCGGTTTGTGCAATGGCAAGGGATGATAAAGGTAGATAGGTTATATATTACAGCTATGGTTGCTTATTATAGCCAGCAGTGTTACTTAAGGGAAATAAACATGTTTCTATTCTCAGGAACCAATTACCGAGAATACAAGGAAAAACAGTACATTTCACAAACTGTAGAATGCCTCTTTCTTGCCTTGACCTTTGTGCAAGAGTTGTACTGCCAAAGCCTCCCTTGCTGCCTAACGCCCTCTAACACTTTCTGTGCCAGGGCCTCTTCCATCCAGGGGCTGGGTGGCGCTGCTGAATGGGTGTTTCACAGGAGTTACAGATTTTTCCAGACACAGGAGTGGATTTATCAGTGCCAGGGCTTGTATCGTGTGGGACCTCCTGAAACAGATATGCTGTAATAATTTTTATTCCTTCTTACTGGGATGAATTCCAAGCCATTAAAAGGCAAACTGAATTAATTCAACGAAGGCATATGCCACTGGAAACTGTTTACATTTCTTAGCAAAAATGGAGTTTCCTGGTCCATTTTTTAAGCTCCCCCTCCCCGCTGCAAAGTACAGCGTATGGTGGGCACTTACAACGATATGCTGTTGACACTACCAAGGCTCAACATTCTTGCTTTGGAAAAAAGTGAAATGCTGACTATTTTATATTTTATAATATTTTGTTGTGTAGGAGAACAGGAAGCTATAAAGGCTCAGATCTGTCTTTTTTGTGTGTGTGTGTATTTTCTTCAACTCTTTTTCCAAGTTATCCAGTATGCTGCCTTTTCTTAGGCTCTTCTGCCATGACACTCAAGAGACTGGCGCCAGCACTCCAGCTGTACTGCTGTGCTTCTAGCCCCAGCTGTCATTCTAGTACAATTTGTATTGGCATTGGTTTGTTTAAGCTCTCTCAACACTTTACTTAAGCAGTGGAAAACACCTAAGACTTTTTCTTCAAAGCCAGCACAGGAACGGTCTCTTTTTTTCTGAAGCACATTACTGCTTGGGCACTCCCAACTGGAATTCTGGGGTGAGAATGGCATTTGTTATTCTGGCACACAGCATACTGAACGCTTTCTTATCCTCACATCTGCGGTATAGGGAGTTGGCAGGGTCAGATAAGTCTGTTCTCCACAGTAGACTGAGTAAGAGGAGCATCGTGAGCACTGCAGAATTTAATAGTGTGCGTTGGGACTCCAGCCCATGCTGTGCTTACAATGGAATTTCATTTTCTTCCCATGCAAACAGAAACATATGTTTTTGTGTTGAAATATGTGGAGGTGAAACTAAACAGAATACTGTCCTTGGAGAGAAATGAAGCAACACCCTAATGGATGTAAGGTGGTGGGACTATTTGGCTCTCCTACAAAGTTTCATTACATCGCATGGTTTTTTGTTTTGTCCCTTTTACCATTCTGATTAGTAACACTTACCTCACAGCCTTAATTTTTTCATGCTGTTAAATGATTTGAAATGCACTGATAAAAACCGATGCCTCAGGGCTTATGATTTTTGCGAGTTTGGCAAAAACAGAGAATAAGCCTTTGCTCTAATTTTGGGGCTGTTCTTTTCCTTATTCTCTGCTAGTCAAGGAAATCAAAGATGTTCAATCAAAGTGCACGTTCACTTCCCCCAAACATCCCTCTGATTAGCACCTCATTTAGGCTGCTTGCTAAAGGGCATTACCTCCATCAACCTAGTTCTTAAAACCAGAAAGATTTCTTGCTGGGCTTGCAGCAGCCTGCAGCCTTGCTCTGTTTTCAGCAGTCAGGAAAAAGCATTTACAATTAACCTTTACTTCCATGTTAGTTGAATTTTACTCCTGCCTATGGAGGAGTATAATCTAAATGCTATTAAAATAGAGTATGACTTCATATTATGTGACATCTGGTGACTTCCAATTATCTGTGTTTTGCCTGCCTATGGTGAAAAGGCAATTATGTTCTTCTGGTAGGATTTGCAGCAGTTTCAGAAGATATGATAATACAATACTGAACAAGGGCAAGGAAGCACATTGGTAAAGAAAGACTCACGGAGGCTAAAAAGCAGAAGAAGTCAAGTGCGCATGTTTCAATCCATGCTGAAATCTGAAGCTGTTTACGCTAATCCTTTCCCATTACGTCCTGTTGACAGGTATTGATCAACTACCGCCTGTTTGTTAGGAAACATGAAGAAGATACAGAATCTGCTTCTGTATTTTTCTTTTATCATTCTGTCTAAAACAATTTATTCGTCAAGTCTACACAAATTTGCACAAATTAGATGTCTTTCGAAATACCTTGATACTGTGTTTATGCTCATTGGCTCCAGTACTTGTAGAACCTCTAGATATTCATCTTAGAGATGATAAAGTAATTTTAATGAGATGTCACGCAAAAAGTGAAATGGAGTTACTCAGCCAGATCTCAGGATATTGACCAACTCTAATTTTGTTCAAAAGCTGTGGCGTAATGATTTCTTCTGTCAGTTACAACACATCCTATCCATTCATTCATCCATCCATCTTGACAATCCATATGCTAAAAAGTGCTTTCGTATGCAATAACTCACCAGATTGTGACAATTCTGCAAATGATGTGACATGACACCCAACATGTTGAGGATTTTTTATTTTAAGATAGTTACCAAGAAATTTATTTCTCAAGCAAAGTATTACACCGAGCTTTGCAAACAGGACTGTCCTGTAGTGTTGAGAAACAGAATGCATTTATCTGCAAACACTGATGACAGAGCAAAGTGTTTACTTTGTTACCGTGGTGAAATGACTTAGTGGGGTACTCCACATCTGATAATAGGTGCTTGCACGATAGAGTCCTAAAATTGTCTATGAAACTGTAATTACAGGCAGTAGTAAAATCCAAGCCATATCGTGGCAATAAACACCATACTTCTGTGCTCTCATGTCTCAGAGTAAAGACGAATGGATTCCCACCCTGCAGTCAGAAGATCTTTGCTCTGTTTACTCATACCATGTAAAATGGACAAGCCATGTGTTTTGCTTACACGTTGGTCCATACGGTAATTCTCTTTCCATTTAGTGATTGGGTTTGTTCTGTTTTTTCACACAGCTGACAAGAACAGCTCCAGCATGGCCATGAGACCTTCTCCTGGTAAAATGGAATGGATCATCCCACTTATTGTGGTCTCAGCCCTGACCTTTGTGTGCCTCATTCTTCTCATTGCTGTGCTTGTCTACTGGAGGTGAGCCTGTTTCCTTTTGATTGGAAACCGATTATGATTTAAAACACATTTCAGGTGATGTTTTTTAACGTCGTCCTGTGTTTTTTATTTCACTAGATGTTACGGTGATAGATGCGTTAGATAACTGTCTGGATGCCAGAACAGCTCTGTTGGTTAACTATTCAGCTGTCTTAAATATTGATTTTCGTGTCATGAAAATGAGCTTGGTAGAGCTCTAGCAATGGTAGAGCCAGCTGTAATGCCAACAAATATTTTCACAATTAGGTCCTGTAATATAGTTATAAAAAGGTGTCTTTGTCTTGGCCTTCAGGAAATGTGGTCGTGGGAGAAAAGCCCAGCGAGACTGGCCTTGGCTCAATGTATGGCTTTGCCACAGACCTCCTGTGTGATCTTAGGTAGTTCTTTTCTTCCTTTGGTTGTGCTTCAAGAAAGGGGAATAAGCTTGTTTCATGTTGTATAGCAGTGCTCTGAGTAAGAGTTCTTTGGCATTGGTGAAGTGTTCACAAGTGCAGCCTGCAAGGTCTTGAAAGTAAAAATTGCCTCTTACAAAGAGATACTGTCCTTTATACCAATGGACATTGGTTCGGTGGTGGAGCCTAGGATTAGCATCAATAAATCCATCCCCACTTGACTTATAGTAAATTAAAAGCTGAAACACCTTCTTGTGCCGGAACCAGAACCCAAAGACACTTGGTTTGTCTGGTACTGAAAATTAACCAGGGATTAACCTCATAGAAGTTATTTAGGAATTATTTCAAAATCTGATTAGATGTGACACAGAAAAGTAGCTTTGATGAGAAATAGCAGTCCGTTGATCATCGTATTTGTAGACTTAATTAAAAATACTACCAAGCTGTTTTTCAGTACACCCATTTCACTGACAATTAATTGGCCAAATTGCTGAGGCTGGGAACATTTGAAAGAATATTAATAAACAGGTGACAATAGTCTTGTGAAAATCATTTCTATTAACATTTGCAAGTAATTTAACATCATTGCAGTAAGACAATGAATAACATTGTGTGATATGTGCAAAAACCTGAAATTGGCAAGGTTCTGAAGATCCCGCTGGAGTGTCCTGTCCTTCAAGATATATTTCCTTCATCTGAAGGACTAAACTTGGTCACATTCACACCAGGCAATCCCGAGGGATATGGTATATCCTGAAGCGCTGTAACGAGGGGTCAGTGATATTTCTCTTGCCTTGATACAAAATGCTCGTCTAAGGAGGAAAGGTTTTGAAATGAAACACTAACAGCTATTATCAACAAGAATGTTGGTACCTCTCATTGTTTGGAAAACACTTCCGTTTCCTGAAATTTCACTAATGGATTGAGAGAAATAATTGCAAAAATAGCATTTAATTCACTCAAAGAGTAACAATACTGTCCCTGAGAAGATATTAAAGTTGGAAAGTACTAGTTTAGTGACCAATAGTTAGAGACTAATTTTTTATTAAAATTGGCTTCCACTATAGGTCATAATATTACTCAAGTCTAAAATTAAGATGTGTTCATTAAAGTTAAATACATTTTTTTCTTCAAAATTCCTAACCATCCTCATAAAATTTTTATGTGCTTCATAATAACAAACATGCATATAAATCAAGAAAGATGCATGAAAACTGTAGCTGAAACACAATTACTTTTCCAGTAATGTTTGTTATTTTGCATATGGACAATAATTGTTTCTTATCTGCTCTCCATAATACGCATGAGTAGTTAACATTCATTAGTGGCTTTGGTAAAATTACAAACACTGTCATTAATATGCTTGACAGCGGTGGATCAATTTTTTTATGTAAGATTAATACTAAAAAAGGTGGAGGTCAAAAATTAATATAAACATGGAAAGTATGTCATGTAGCAGTCAAAGTTTTTTAATAAATATGAAGAACAAATTGAAGAACAATAAACTTGAGCAAATGTATACTGGCTTCAAAATAATCTCCTGTGTCTACCTTCATAGTTCTGAGGATTTTGTAAAAGTGTATTAAAAAAAAGGTAAATGTGTGTTTTAGAGTAAATCAACAAGCAAGCAGAACACAAACCGTCCACAGTAACATTTCACGTTATGCAGACCATGTCATTCAAGTGGTAACACAGCATTTTGTGTGCCCTTTTCAGTGTGATTACCTTTCCTTAGGAAAAATAAAATATTTATCTCTGTGAGTGTTTTAAAATAAGGAAAAAAAAGATCCTCAAACACAGTGGAGTCTAATTTATAAGTTTGAATGGAACTGTGGTCTGGATTTTCAGGAAGAAATACTTTGCTTAAAATGTAATGGAATAATGAAATAATTTGCTAAATAACACCATCAAAGCAAATGGCATGAAAACGAGTTTGAGACAGATATTTCAGTAAGGGAAACATGGTATTAAAGTGCACAGCAGAGAAACCCTCGTTATGAAAGGATAACCCTCAAGGGGACAGGCGTGCTGGACCAAGGGGTCTTTTCTTGCACAGCAGCTCTTTGTTTTGATGTGAGAAAAAGCATTACAGAACAAAACCCAAAGAACTAGAAAATGCAGAAAAGACATAGTTACCCTTTGGCAATACATTTTGAAGATAAAACAAATGATATTTTCACTTATGCATTTTTGAGCATTTGTGGGATTAGATGATTTGAGACCAGAGGTGACATAAGCAGAACAATGAAGCAGAGAGAAGCCTTCTGCTTGTTTGCATTGCGTCAATGCCCTATTATTCAGGGACCAAAATAAGGAGTTAGGGAAGTTGTTTGTGAAGGTTTGGCAAAGCGTTTATCTCTGTTTAGATTTTTTGTAACTCATTCCATGATAGAGCAATGAAATAAGTCTTGTGATGATGTCTTGTTGCAAGGAGGCTTCATTTTGTGTTCCCTTTACTTGAAAAGGAGAGTGATAGGAAGCAGTCATTGTTTGATTGAAGCTTTTCCTTTCTTTAGCTGTTTAGCTTCCATGCTGTGTTCATTAGAGACTTCTTGTAATTGAATATATTTGGAAATTATCTGTGCTGAGTCTGAACAAGACTCCCTTATTTGCAGAGGTAATTTGCTGTTCTCAGTTCCTTTTCCGTGTGGATCCTGGACAAATGGTGAAAGAATATGATTGATGTTGAAGCAAAAGGGTCACTTCTGTCTTTTTAGCATGGTGGCTGTCTCAGTAATGAAAAGGGATGGGAACTTGCAGGCAAGCAGCAGCTCTGAATTACCTTTCTACTAGTTTCCTGCATTCAGTGCTTTTAATGGCACTGCTGTGCAAAGAGGGCTATGTGATTTTAAGTTGGTAGAGTGGAAAATAAACTAGGTCAGCATAATGAAGCTGCAAAAATTGCGCTGCCTTTCATCCCGGAACAATGAGGAGAGCACCATCATGGGATGACCAGGACCCCACGACGTCTGCTGGCGCTGGCTGGTGGTTGGGCTTCCTGGCCGGGAGGGACAGTGTCAGCAGTAGTTTTAAGTTTGCTTCCATGCACCTTTGATTGCTCTTGAGGAAAAGCTGGTCTGGCTGATCCTTGAGCTGTTGTGGGCACTATGAAGGGGACTGTTGCTCCCAGGACCTCTAGTGCTTGCAACTGGTTTCTTTTAGCATCGAGTAGAGAATTTGTCTTAGCAGACAGAAAAGGTGTGGGGAGACCAGATCCTCATTCTACTCAACATGTAGATTCAACGTTTGCTTCTGCAGTGACACAGCAGTATTTCTTTTGCTGCTTTCATTCCTTTCGTACTGGTTTCTGAAATTGTGTGCTGTAGGGACAACCACTGGATATTTCTAAGAATTAATCACTGGGGTTTTAGGATCTTTCACTGGAGCACTACTAGCTCATCTAGAGGCCGTTAAAACGTGTGCATTGGGAGGTGCGGTTTCCCGAGCACATTAGTTTTTGCATTTCTGGGCATTTGTTTTGCATCTGTGATTTTATACCTAGACACAGTATCATGAGATCCTTCTGCAGTTCTTCAAGGTCAGTTTAAAATTTGACTTGGATTGTCTGCAGTCTTTGCCACTGTTATTCTCACAGCCTTTTCTACAAGCTCTGAGAATTGCAGAGTGTGTTTGGTAGTGACCTCCAAACTATTTAGGGATTGAGTATGACTTCAGTTTATTTTGTAACAAGGTAAGTTCCTATAGCATGCTGAGCCATAATATGGCTTGAAACGTGTTTTTCTAGCATTTCCACTATATTCTGTTGCAAATTGAACAAGTCCTGGGCATTGACACTTTAAGGGAAACCCACGGTCAGTGCCACTTTCTTTTTCACAGAGGGTGCAGGAGGGTGACTAGAGTTAAGAAACCAACTAAAATACTTTGATACACATTAAGTTCTGTCATTTTAGGAAAAAAAAAAACTCAATACATATTTTTAGGAGTGACTGGTGACCTTCCATTCTTTGTTTTCCATTCCGATTTTTAATCTAAACACTACAATCCTATAGAATGTGCTTTCAAAGGGAAAAATAAGCAGAGAATATTAAGAAGCAATTAAGATTTTAGAGTTTAGCCAACAGCAACTTTTAAATGGGAACTAAATTATAGCCATTTCTCATTTTCAGCTAAGAGGAAGAAATTAATTCACAACTATAGCTGGAGAGTTTTCTTTTTCTTTCTTTGGAACAGATACCATAATTCACCTTGAATTATTGCTGCCATCAATATTGTGATCCCAAAGACAAAGCGGGAATATTGTATTGCATTTCTTATTAAATCAAGCTGTTTATACAGTGCTAATATGTTTACATTCAGGAGGGATTTTTGGAACAACACAGCTGCTGCCTTTGAAAGAGCAAGCAAGCTTGCATTGCTTGTTTATAGTCATGTGCGTGTGTGAGACAGCTTGGGAAAAAGATGCCTTTAATTTTCCTTAGGCAAAACCCTATAGAATTTAGTAGACAGTGAGAGTTTTCTTAGATTTTTATTAAGCATCCTGTTGAATTGAACAGAATCCTTGAGATAGGTCCTGTGGCAGAGCCTTGTACTTCTCTGGCAGAGCCTTGTACTTCTCTGGCAGTGCCTTTCTCCGCAGAAGAAATGACATTGAGCACCAGGAGATGTGGGTTCTTTTTCTGACTCAGTCATTGATTTTCTGTGTGACCCAGGGCCAAGTCACTTACGGTTTGACAGTATTGTTGTTGAACTCAGTGGCAAAGATCTCACTTGGGAGCAAGCTCAGGTGTTCAATATTTCAGCATCTGAGCTCTGTCACTGGTAAAATAGCACTGGAGAAGGTTGGTCAACCGTATTTGTAAATCAGTGTGTAATATAAAAATGAAAGCTGCAACGTAAGACCAAGAACATGTTGAATAACCATGCCTTGGAAAACTGCCTTTTGGTCTTAAATTCTGGGGAACTTGCACAGCTCCATAGCTAAGGCAGTCTTCAGTTTTAAGGGGGGGGAAAAGAAGAACTTCTGCCTGTAGCAGGTAGTAAAAAGTGCTGAAATTGTTATTTGAACCTATCTCTAGGTTTTATTTTATGAGTACACAATGTGTTGTTCATCTACTGTACTGATTGAAAAAGGAACATTGCAAATTTACAGAGCATTGTAAAATTGCTTGCTTTCAATGATAAAAGCCGCTTTTAGCTTACTCTAAAATATTCGTGATTCTGCTTGTTTTCTCACTCGTGTAGGGTGCTAGGTGGTAACACTTTCTGAGAGCCTGTGTGTTAATTTTGAGAATGCCTCTGGTGCAGTTGCATGAGTATTTATTTTAATAGCAGCGGTTCAAGCAGCCTCCTTCATTCCTGCCCTTGTTCTGCCCTCTGTGATACCAATGCAAATGTTTGTACAACCATGTGAGGAGCTGGACTGAGAAATAATCCACATTTGCAAAAAAAAAAAAAATAAAAAAGGGAGAAAGGAGCTTTCATGCCTTGATTTAAGCCAGACTAGCTCCCAGACCAGAGTTGTACCAGCATAACTGAGGGACCAGCATGAGGCAGGAAGGAGCAGGAGGGATAGGGATGCTCACACTGACTGCCCCCAGTGATAACCGAAGACCACGTCCAAGCTTGGGGATGGCAGTGCCCCAGAGTGCAACTCATGTCATCACAAGCGGTGCGGAGAATTAGCCAACAAGGGCAATAGATTTCCTGAACTGGGAGACAGGCAATACCCCAGGGAGACGAGGGGAAATGTGGAGGTGGATGGCGTGCCTGAAACCTCATGCAGCTTCCATCTCCTTTTTAGTGACCAGATGTGCCCTGCTCATACTGAACAGGGCATGCCTTCATTTTCCTCTGGGAATGGCCACGTCTAGGCTTGTATGATGACAAACAGCCTCAGAAGGATGGGGACGGGGCAGGTCACTGCCTGGCAAGGGGGATGCAGCCCAGCCTGATTCAGAGCCCTCAACCCAGGCAATGCAGAAAAAGCTCTTCAGCTTTTATTGCAGAAGATTCAGTTTGTATTTAATTTTGCCAGTGCCAGAGGTAAAGGTACTGAAATATTGGGCCCTTTTGTGTTCTGTATCTTAAAGCACTGCTCATTTTCATTAAAAAGGAGCAGGCCTGTGATCAGCTCCCTCTTATCCCATGCAGGGAACTAAGCTTATGGGGACTAAGCTCATCCTCTGTGCTGACGACAGGCAGCTTGCTTTCAAGCCTGAAGCTCAGGGCAGCTGCCGGTTGCTTGTTCTAGCTGTTGATACCATTCTTTGAGCGCTTGTCATTCTTCCATTATGAGGAAAATCAATATGAAAACTTCTCCGACAGCGTCTGTGCTCTTCCACCCGGCAACGCACAGCCCGGGGTGAGGGTGGGAGAGCCCACAAGGAGATCTGCTAAGGCCAGATCGTAGCATGCCGCTGCCGTTCCTCCCGTTGTTGGCTCGTGGGCTTTTATCTTTCCCTCTTGCAAGGCGCTGGAAAGGATCCGGCCCGGCTGTTTGCAAGGGTGGCGGGATGCTGGGCTTTCTTCCGTGCATGGGGCTGAGGTCGGGGAGAGCAGCTGTGCAAAGGGAGGCTGGGTCTCTGCGCCCCACACAGCCATTCCTTCACAACTTCTTGCTCAATAACCATTTCCCAAATGGCTACTTTAGGGCCTTTCAGAAATCACAGGAGTTGTCAGTTGTTATAGTAACAGACCCCCTGCTGCTGAATTGGCCCTGAGATGCCCATTTGGGCTTTTGAACAGACTAACTCATGCTCATTAGACAAAAAAGAGAGAGAGACAGATTTGCAGATGGAAAGTTGCTTTTTAAGCATGCTGGATGATCTGTTAAGAGCTAGACTGTGGAAAGGGGCATGTTCTCTCATTATATGCCTGTTACTTTTACTCTTCTTTAATTAACACTAGTTTTACTTTTTCTTGCAAACCAGAAATCTGCAAGATTTCCATTTCCTCACTGGTGAGGCTCGTAGTCAGCTGCCGCTTTATAAACCAACCATTTTTTTTTGAGCAAGGAAGGTTGGAGAGGGATTTGCCAAGCTTAAATGCAGATCGATGGCAACTTTCAGGACTGTAAGGATATCTACAAAGCTCAGAACACAGTGCTTTTAGTCCTAATTGTACAGCGTCAGGAGCAACATAAAAAATCGGTAAGCATGTTTTGACCCCAGAATTCTCATTTCAAGGGAACCATCTAGATTTTGCTTCAGGTTTAAACCTGGGCAGTCCCATTGACGTTAACAGAGTGACTCCTGAATAACTGGTACCAGTTGAATCAGACCTTGCCCTTGTAAATTTGAGTCCGCATGACTGAAGAACCTGTATCACCTTAAACGGGTTCTCGAGAGTATGCCGTTGAAATAAGTAACTTCTTGCCAGGTGTCTGAAGCCAGCTTTTTCCTGTGTCAAGCATGTCCAGCTTTCATCTGAATTTCATGAAGCAATGTTCTCCTTTCAGCTGTCCTGCAAATGAAACGCAAATCCAGATTTATAGCAGGCCGGTGTATCTCCAGGTGTAAATACAAGAGGACTATGGTGGTTGTTGTGCGATATGAGGAAACTGGTTAGATCAGATGGGTAGGCAGGGCTGTTAGCGGAGAGGGGGAGCAAGTGCTCTAGTACTTGAAAGGGGGTCTTTAAGGAATACATGCTCTTCTGCACCCCTTGTGCTGAGGATAAGGAGTCTTTGGCTTAAATTGCAGCAAGAGAGAAATTTAGGTTTGACACTAGAATAAGCTTCGCGATAGGAAAGACAATAAAGCAGTGGTCTACAGAATTTCCATCATCTCTAGGTTCCAAAACAAGGTTAAGCAGCCATTTGTCAGGAGCACCACAGGAGTCATTGATGCTACACGGGAGCTTCGAGGCCCATTCTCCGCAGCTTTGCGGTGTGAGCTTTAAAGCACACAAGCAAGTATGAGAAAAGAGGAGGAATGGTGTAGTGTGATAAATTGTCCTGTAAATCAGAGACTAGGAGCGTGAAAAAGCATTTGGAAGACACAGTTTAAATGCATCATGTTTAAAGTGAGTAAAGTGAAGCCAATAAAAGAGCACATCTAAGAACCGGGGGGGGGGGGGGGGGGGGGGGGGGGGGGGGGGGGGGGAGGGAGGGAGGGGGAGGGCTCTAACTGTGGAGAGAGAGTGAAGGGAAGATACAAGTGGGCAGGAAAGAAACCGCAAAGGCAGCTTGCAGAGGACAACCGTGTCAGGAGACCCACAGGTTGGTGGAAAAAAAATCTGTTTGGAGTTTTGTTCCATCTGTTCTCCTGCAGCAGGGAGCCTAGAAGTAGGGAAGAGTTAAGAGTACAATGATCTGAAGTTTAAAAACAAAAACAGAGGAGAAGGGATTGGTATAGCTGCAGTTTGTTGTTCCTGTTGTGTGTTATCTATGGTACCATCTGCACTGCACGTGTCAATACTGCCCTGTTAGGAGTGAATGCCAACGTGAGGCCACCCCTGCCAAGGGCAAAATACCCAGGGTGACTGTGTCTAGACATCCCTGGAAAGGCTGTTACATGAAAGTTTTCTTGCAAAGGAGATGGGGAATGGCGGTTGCTCAAAGAACCAAGGTTTCACAGCTGTGAGGCCATGCGTGCCAGTGCCAGCAATCCTGGTGCCTGCTGAATTGTGATTATTTTTAACAGCACCTTTAAATGAGAATTCTTACTCTGAAACTGTGCGTGTTCCTCAGCTCCTGGGATGTTCATACCATGTGGGTCAGTTGTGTTAACATCTTTCCTGCAGGCACTTTTATGGATGTGGCCACTGAACTCAGTGGGAGCCCAGATCTGCATCACCTTTATTTTAAAAGATAATGTCAAGCATGCAATCACAAATCAAACAACAGGAGAATACGTGCTTTGGTTGTGGAAGACTGGAATTCAAAATACCATGTTGGTGACCTTGAAAACTCCCAAACAAAAAAAGTACACTTTTTTATTTTTAATTTGCTTTATGATGTGTCCCATAAGACATTTAGGCTATGCTTTGCCCATAGGCCCACACAGGCCATCCCTAAAGGGGATGAAGTTTATGTAAAAGTCTTGGTAGCACATTGGAAAACTTTTGTTGACTCACTCCTCACTGCTTTGTTTAGAGGTGTAACAGCATTTCTCCAGCATTTCCAAAAATACCTTCTTCTGCAGAGAGAGCAAAGGGGAGCAGGCAAGGGCAGCTAAGGTCAGGTAAGGAGGGATCTGCAGCATGGCTGCAATTGATCTTTCTGTTTTCTTTCTGTGGAACTAATTAAATGGATTAATTGCAGATTTTTTTTTTTTCCTGGAAATGCCTTTCCCAGTGTTGCTGTAATGGTGAGGTCTTGGAAAAAAAAAAAAAAGGCAAGATTTTATCTGTGCAGTAGCTGGATAAAAAGTACAAGGCGTTAAGTTTGAACGAATATTTTTTAAACATTCAAATGTTCTAGTTAAGCTCCATTAAGAACTGGTTTGTAGATGCTGAGAAATAATATGCCATGAGTAGCATGGGTCTTCTCATAAGCACAGCAGTAGAGGATGCCATGTACCACTGGCTTTTCCTACTCATCTGTTGAGTATTTTGCAAGCTGTTCTACAGGAAACTTTTTACAACTTCAAAATTTTTGAACTCTGGCTGTTATAGCTGTGATAGGTATTTTAAAAGAGAAACAAATTTCACAAGTGCTTTTTGCAAAAATAAATCACTTGGGGGGGGAAAAAGCTATTTCCTAAGAAGACGGGCACATTCTTTTTCTGTTCCCCTTCTCAGCTTCAAGAAACAATTTATTAACCCATTGTTGTTTGATCTGTTGCTAGTTTATGTTTTCTATTGATCTGTTGCTAGTTTATGTCTTTTCTATAATATTCTTAGCATGTAAGAGTTTGTATTAAGGTGCATACAAGTACCTCTGGAGTAGATTTTCTCTAATAAATTGGTAGGTTCAGAGCTAGAGGAATGTCTCGGACAAACTGTGAATGAAATATCCTATAATACAAGTAGATGTACCCGGAGGGAACAGTATACCTCTGCTGTGAAACTGTGAATTAACCACAGCAACCAGATAAATTATATTTTTTCTCTCTCCTTGTAACCATAAAATACAGCTATTGAAGGGCCCTGTGCTGTCCTGAGTCCCACAGCAGCATTTGGACTAACATTAGCACGAGCTATTTCACAGCAGGATGTGGTCTGACTGTAAAATTGTAGAGTAAGAATATTAAATCAATTCAGTAATCTTAACTGCTTGGATAAATGCTAGGAATCAGCAGGCTAGTAAAACAATAACAAGCAGGGATGGACTTAATTTTACTTTTCTTAAAACCTGTGCAATTTGGGGAAAAACAACGTCTTGGAATGCACATGTGCTGCTATTACAAATGTTGCAACTATGTGAATTCATTCAATTTAGTGTAGAAAAATAAACATGCAGTTTGTTAAAAGAAAACATTTCCTCTATTTCTATAACCAGCATGTATTTTACTTTACTGACTTACAAGTTAAAATCCATTTGAGTTCTAACTTTTACACTGAAACAGGTGTAGGTGGCATGCCTGGTTCTTGATCAGTGGGGTTGTTTCGTGTTTTAGAAATCCCATCTTTTCCAAACTAGAACGAAGACGTCGTGAAATAGCCTACAAAGCGACACTTATAAAGCAATAGAAATAAGCCAAATTTGAGTTTAAAAAATATTGTTAATGTTAAAAATAAATAAATAAAAGCATTTCTCAATAGTAACAAATGTTTTATTCCCTGAAGGCTCAAATTTGGGTTTGTGGTTTTTTTCCTTCTGATCAAATTATCAGTTAAATGGATATATTTCTGTACAGTGATTCATTGTCTAAAACCATTTCTTAAACACCATCAGGAAGTTTCCAGTGAGTGCTGGTAAAATTCCTCATGTTTTGTAGCAGCATGAGCTTATCTCATTCGCCCCCGTGTCAAATATGGTTTAAGCCGTTATGGATCGAGGCATGTTCTGTCATGCCACAGATTGGGCTCAGGGCTATGATGCTGAATCCCTGCGGGTGGGGGCTTCTCCAAGTCATGTATAAAGGGATATCTTCCCTTTGGCACAGGCCTGAGGCTGGTGATCCAGGTGCTCCTTAGCTGCAGCAAACCCCTCACTAGCAGTGGACGGAGATAGGAAATGACGTTTACCCCTGCTGATGGGTATTTGGCATGAATGTGGGGTTTAAATGGGAGTAAGAGGATAGCTCTCTGCAAGGCAGGCCAAGGGAGAGCATCTCCTGCACCCGTCACAGGACATTACGTCTGCCAACCTTAGTATTAGGGGCTGAGTGGTTCATCAGTGAGGAGAATTTTATGCTGTTAGAGAAGTCATCAAAGTAAACTGGTCCAAGAGCTTTCCAGCTGCCTCCCAGCTGTTCTCAAGGTATTTATGTCCCCAAGCTGGTTCCACTAAAGCTGAGAGGAGTGTGAAGGGATGGGCACTGCAAGGGCAGAGGATGCTGAGCAAGGACCAGGGGGAGCTTCTCCTCCCGCAGTGCTGGGCAGTGCTCCCCCGGCAGCAGTGGTACCCATGAAGGTTGCAGCAGCTGTACAGTGCTAGCAGTACCGAGGGCATGGAGGACTACCAACAACATCATAACTCAAAATGATGATCATTTACTCTTCAGTTTTGCAAGTTTCCTGAATTTCAGTGTTCATTGGTAATAGCAACTGGTATTACAAACATGAAGTGAAAGCTGTGAAGATGCAGTCCTTATACTCGTCATGTTTTGGTTTGGTTTTGGGTTTGGTGTTTTCTTGTTTGTTTTTTTTTTAATAGAAGCCTAGGACATAAATGTACCAGAATGGTTAGTCTCTTCCCATTCATACAGCTCCTTATTTTTGAAGCATTCAGGGTGCTGCTTCAATCAGGGAGTAAATGGGTTTGCTTTGCAGTTTGCTTTTCAGAGCCTGCAAATGATGGTTTTGTGAGTTAAGGCTGAATCTAGGCTTCTTTATCCACATAATCAACATTTACACAACAGCAAAAAAAAGATTCTCCTGGCCCTGATATCATTGTGGGCTTCATATTCATTTGAACAAACTATTTTTTACAACTTCCCTCACTGTCATAGGTACAGGCAAGCCTTTTAACCTAAAATGGCTTTTCCTGCAATCTGTTTATTCTTCAGCAAGCTTTTCTGTAGGCTTTGCATGACAGAAGTTGTGGTCATGTTTTCTGCTAATACCTTGTCTCCCTACAACTATACATTTGTCTGGTGCCCTTGTTCTGTCTAATTTTGGGGACCAGGAAGAAGGGAGAGAGCGACTAACAGCCTAGCAAATGTCAAGGATATTTAACTTGGTCTACATCTGACAGAGTTACTCTGAACATGCTTTGTGATATTAAAGAATGTATGCACCTTATATTTTTCAACATTAATTCCGTATTAGAAAACAAATCTAATAACAATTAAGTTACACTGCTTGTATGCACAAATCACCATAGTTTGATTTGGGTGATATTTAATATGGATTCTATCCAGGCAAAGCAATTGTATCCATGGGGAGACCAATCCTAAAGAATAAAAAAGTTGAAAAGTTTTTTTTAAAAATGTGAGCAAAGAAAATAATTCTCTTTTTTTCTGAGGCTGGGGAAATAAAGTTTCTGCTTTCCAAAGGAAAATACAGTAATTAGGAAATTTGCAAATGGAAATTAGCCTGTGTTGGTCTTCGTCTTTATTTATGTCATTAAATGGAGTCTTTAATTAGCATATATATTATTCATGTTTCAATATAATCCATTTTATAAGTCCAAGTTCAAATATAAAAATCAAAATGGGCTTGATGCACCCTATTGTTCACATGCAAAGCAGCTAACATAGATGTAAAGATATGAGGTGAATTGAAACATTCATATTTCATAAGGATGCAGTCTACATTTTCTGAAATTATGGCTTGAACTCTTTATTTTTAACTTTTTCTCATTTGCATACATATTAGTCCCTGTTTAAATGAAGTGTTAATTCTATTCATTAGACTTCAGTGAATGCCTCTAACTCTCCTGATAATCAAGCATAGGTCCCTGGAAAGCAAATTACGGACTTTCATGTTGCAAACCCCATTGTAAACGTGACATTTATCACTGCAGAGCCAACTCATGTAGAGCGCGTGGCTGCAGTCAGGAGGGCAGAACCCTTTTCCTTATGCTTACAGTAACAATTGTCATCTGTGAAAAAGGACCTGGTACCTGGTCCCCGATGTCTCTTCAGAAACAATTGGGCATTTCACAACTGTGCCACTCTCTTGATGGTAAAAGTGCCGGTTCAGCTCTTTGGGGGAGAAAGAGTAACTTGACTCAGGTCCTTACACAAACAGCTTCAAGAAAATGGGCCATCAGGAGTCTTCTGTTCCACATAATGTGGTGGTGGAGATGAGAATTTGGGGACCTACAAGGGCTCTGCAGCACTCTGGGGTGTATTTGGCTGTCAAAGCAGGAGCCTGCAGACTTGGCTTTGCTGCCATACAGAGTGCACTTGTGCTTCAAAAGCTGCAAGAACAGTAGCCCTGAAAGCATAAGCACGAAGGTGACAACAGTGCAACAGGAGTGAGTCCTTTTGCTGGCTTTCTGAGTCACGTAGCAAATGGTGGAACCGTGGTCCGTGGGAAGCAAAGGGGCGACGAAATAGTATTGGAGTTTGGTGTCTGCAGTTGCGTATTGATTTGCCAGGCTGTGACAATTAATCTTTTTAATTCTAGGTATAAAAGCATTGTTATCCCAGTGGTAAACCTGAGGTGATAATTTTGCAAGGTTTTATGTTGATGGGGTGAGCCCTGAGTGGTGCCACACAGGGAGTTGCCATGTGTGCTCTGATTAATAAAAAAATTGATGGCAAGGAGAAAGATTCCTATGCCATCACTGTGAGGAAATGCTTGACATCTTTAAAGGCCCATAAGTTCAGTTTCCATCTGTTTTTTTGCAGAGTCTGGACCTTTTCAAAAGCAGTGCTGATGTGCTGTAGGGAATTAATTTAGCTCTTTGTGGTAGCAGAAGGTTAGAGTTCAACATCACTGTTTTTGTTATCCACACAGCTACATAGAACAAGTTCCCTGTTGTAAAGTTTAAAGGAATAGGTGGAGACTACTAGAAAGAGACCTGTTGTCCCTGCAGCATAGTTTTATTTGAGGTGCATGGAATAAAAGAGCAGAAGAGAAGAAATCACAGTATTTGATACACATTCTCAGCAGCTGCTTCATCTCACCGTGTCTGAATGTGTAATCTCACTCTCAGGAGCATTCTGCTTGAGAAGCAGCTGGGTGCTTCTGAACACAGAAGAAATACTCCCGTTTCACCAGCATTTGTGATAATACAAGCTGCAGCCAGGCCTATGGGGAAATGAAAAGTCTGTGTTTGCTAGCGACGCACATTCGGGTGGGTTACAGTGTTGTCTGTAGGATCTGAGCATGCACTTGGATTGTCCTCTCTTTCCTTAGCAATGCTTTCTTGTACTGGAAGTGTACAAAAGAATCCCTGAGCTTTGTACCAGCTTTTTTTAAAGCACTTAAACCATCTGCAGCACTTTCCTCCTTCACTCCTTGGATGGCAAGTGTGGGGTCCATTGAGTTCCTCACTGCCAAACTGGGACAGGCTGTGCTAATTTCCCAGTGTGCTGAGCACAGAAAAGGATGCTGAAGAAAAGGGGCTTTAAACCAACTGTAGCTCAGGGTTTAATGTTATCCACAGTCCTCCTGGAAAGCAGACAGCTCAGCTCATGGGGGAATAAGGCAGTGGATGAGCACTTCCCTTCCATGCCTTCTTCCAGCATTTTTTTTCCTTGGTGTGCCAGACAGCATCTCCCCACCCCAGAGAGAGAGACATTGGCAACCTCACTCCTCATTTTTTTCTGGTGACTGGATTAGCTGTAACATTGTCATTGCTCTCCGCCAACCTGATTGTATTGACTCAGCTTTCTGAGAAGCTGGAGTTAAATTCGTACAAGTTGGATGTTTTCTGTTACAGCTCATGTTCTGTTTTGACCTTCTTGCCTTCACATATTTTCCCCTTTTAAAGTTACTAGCTGTACCTGAGATCTTACCATCAGCGAGCCACTTTGTGGAAACAAATATTAATTAGATGGCTGCTGATAGCATCGCATGGGTAGAAACAAATGCTTTTATAATAAATGGAATTTAATATTAATTGAGTGGTTTGGCGTTAAAGCAGGATATAAAGTGACAAGCTCATGGCACAGCAAACTGCCCTTTGCAGAAATCCAATTAGAAGAGTGAGCAGCAAATTCTAAGCAAACTTGCTATAATCACATGGGGGCAATGTAAGAAAGAGTGGAGCACAATTTGGAGACTGGGACCTATCCCCTTGAATGTCTCGTAATTTCCTTGAATCAACATTTAGATACTATGTGGTGCCAAGTTTGCATTCTTCAGCTCTTTCCTGGCAATGCTGCACCCCATTGCTCTAGTCAAAGTGGAGAGAGACGGTATGTTTTGCAATAAAAGGGCACATCAATTAAGTGCACTGTGTTCTGCTACACGTCTGTTGGAGAGAAGTGACTCATTTGTTAGCCTGATGAAATTACTTTGCATTGAAAACTTGTGCTGATGTTACAAGGTTTTGCCTGATCACTTGAAGCTGTTACCTTTGCCATTTCCTCAACGAGAATGATCAAGAGTTGTTCCCTTTCCAAATTGCAGTGTTTGTTTATGACTTTGAAAAATAGATGATTTGCTGAGATGTGTCACAGATAGTTAAGTGCTGCCTGGAGTAACCAAGTACAATTGTCACAGGTATAGCTCATGTCCTAAAGAGTGATGTAAAATGTTTATTGGGTTTGAATTGTTCAAAAATAGTTTCTCTAAATATTATGCACCATTTTCATCTGGCAGATGGAGTTTCAGAAGCTGCTATAACAAGAGTTTGTGGCATTTCAGACAACCTGTGTATTGTGTGAAATTGGCTTAGCAAGCCTCTAAAAGGAGGAGGGTGCAGGATGTAAAGCGAGGGTGTAGGAGTGATAAAGACCTAAGCACGGCATCTGGGAAGCTGGGGCAGTGCTTCCAGGCTGATGGAGAAGCACGTGGGGAAAAAAAAAAACACAAAGAGCAAGTCAATTTATCCATCCTGTCAAAATGGCTACGATCAGCCAGGAGGCAAATGAATAAACGGATCAACAAGTATTTCACACTTGTGTGTTCTCGACAGGAAATCACAGATCTGAAACCAAATGTCTGGGACAAAACTACCAGAAATAGTGGCAAAATACTCTGCTGTTTAGTCTACATTTCAAACATTTTTAGCTCACAAAACTCCTTGGATTAAAATAGTGGAATAAAACAGGAACCTGTTATTGCAGTTGCCAGTTATAAGCAAAGATGAAAATAGTTGGAGTGGGTCTAGCAGCAGGACCTCGGTCCCCGCGGGAACCTCCCTTTGCCTGCATACCTGAACGTGCCTTGTTGGCCGTGGTGATTGCTGCTGTCATTTCCAACCCCAAGCTTACTGTCTAATTGCTGCACTAATGTCAGCAAAAGCACCACCAAAGATCGCATCAGAGCATGGAAATGACATGCATAAATACAGTAGGTGGAAAATTAATCTGAATTGCTAGAGGTGTCAGGACTGAACAATTCACCTAGGAGCAGACATCTCCTACGTTCCTTGAGGACAGTGTGTCTGCCTGCGCAGCCACATCGCTTCACCAGCTTCAAGAAGAGGAAATTCTGAGCCAAGAGCTTGTGTTTAATTTACATGTCTGCTTCTGAGCAAGTGCCTGATGGATCCAGGTGTGTTTCTTCATACATTAAAAAGCGTTCATACGTTTTTGCTAAGATGCAAACTGCAGCTCTTGTGGGCTTTTTTCCCCTTTTCCCCAGCCCTGCATTTATCAACAGTGAAAGGTTATAAAGAGCTTAATAAAAGGTAGATTAAAGCTTTGGAAATAGTGCAAATAAAGAGAACGGTCTATAAATAGAGAATATATTAAACTGTATTTGGTGTTAAGGGATCTAATAATTAACATAGGTTGGCTGTATTTCTCTTGTTTCACTTATCTGCAATGAACTTTTATCTTGAATCAAAATGTTCTCCTCCTGTGATTAGTTTCATTATTAGCTGTTTCTACACACTGATTAAGACAACAGGAAAGCAATAGTTTACTTGCCCGAGTGTATACCTACTGAAAAAAGTTTGTCATAAGGATGAAAGCAGTTTCTAATTTTCAGAATATTTTTTACTGATTTCATAAAGGCAAAGTCTCTTCTAAATCTGTTACTTTCTGATTTTTCAGTTCTTGACTTCTGTATAACTGGGGGCCTGCTAATAGACTTCATGGTAACTTTTCTGATATGCCTCATACTTCGAGTCCTTTTTCTGTAATAAATGGGTATTTCCTTGACACTAAAACTCCAGGAGCTTTGAATGTGTTACAGGGCTGAAACTTCAAAGATGTCCTTTTCTTAACTATTTTGAAAAGGGAACTCTTCCTTGCTTCATTTCAAGGACTTTCAGGATTATCATTCTAGTGATGCCTCTGGTGTGGTGGATTCTACCTCCATTACTTGCTTAAAATATTTCTAGAATTTTTCTTAACGGCTTGTTTGGTCTGTGGCAATGGTAATTTAAAACATACATTGATTTTATTTTCTCTGCTTCTTTATTATGCCTAAGTATGCTTCATACTGCTTACTGCTTTTTGGTATTAATTCAATTTTTCTTATAGTATTGATTCTCTTGGTATTTGTTTGGTATTATTGCTATTGTTGATGCTATTTATTTTTTAGAAATATACAGACAGAAAATACTGCACTGTTTAATGCAAATGCTACTGGAAGGATCTTCCTGAGATGCAGGGACTTTTTATTCTGATGTATTAATTGATGTGGGTCTGTTGTGTTTAGCAAAGGGAGCCGGGTGGATATGTTCACATCACGCTGATTGTCCGATTTAACCAGAACATCTCTTCAGCGAATACAACTTGCTTCTCTGCGGTATAGCTCTATTAATGCAGAGCTATGCCCAAGGTACTTAGCCCAGCAGATAAGGAGTATTGGAGCGGGCAGAGCTCACACTAATGTGCCTGCATGTCTCCTGGCATCTGAGATAGGTCACTGGGGTCTGACTACAGTATTTTTACAGAGCTAGTTAGAGATGTATTCGGTATACCACAGCGAAATATGCAACGTGGTATTTCTTAGTGGTTTGGTTCAATGGATGGTAGTTTATTGTCTCTGATTTTTCTGTTTCCTTGTCACATTTGTTAACCTTTGAATGCAAGAAACTCATTAAAGCAATTCCTCAGACACACATACTCCAGGCTTCCCCAGAGCTCTCGAGTCACTACCAGATTAGTATCAGCGACAGCAAGAAGCGAATTTCCAAATAGGTTGATTGATAGCGAGATTAATGATCCTCAAGACTTCTGTCCAGGTTTATTATTTGGCAGCTTACAAATCTTCGCTTTCAGGGAGATGGGTGAGGAAGAAGGACCAGCTGGCTGCCACCCGGTCTGTCTGTATTAGCGTGATGAGGTGATGTACGTAGCCCTGTCAGAGCACTAGCATTAAGTAGTGTATTTTCAGTGTTCTCATTATCTGCCAGGTACTAAATAATTTGCTTCTCTGCTCTCGGTGCCAGCTGCTCTTTTCTTTTCCTTTGTACTGTGCTTCCAAAGGTATCTTTTTGTGCCATGTCTAATTGTGTTCTAAACAGAGTTAACAGAGAGACCATGAAAATTTATAAGCAGCTATTTCATTTTGAAATGGCCAACAAAAAAAGCCCACCCTCCAAATACACGATAATGAAAAGAGAAAGGAAATAATCACACTTTTAACATTTTATCCTGGCTTCAAATAAGCTAAGCATGAAATATGTCCAGCAGTGTTGGGAAAGCTTCCTAGTTCTCCCATGCCGCTTTAGTCCAGGTGCACGTGGACATGGTTGTTGAGAAACAGGGAGCTTCCCATTGAGTATTTCATTGTATTTAACTAACTGGCATTTCTGCCTGAAGATGGGCAGGGCCATCAAAACAGAGCTAAAAACTGTGCCTGAATATTTAGCACATTTTTGTGTTATGCTTAGGTCCCAGGCCATGGCTTGGAATACCTAAATTGAATGTTTTGATGTCCCATTTGGAGGAAGGAAAGAATATTTTTGCAAAGGAAAGAGCAGAGCTCTTCCATTTTGAGAGTAATTGGGGACATTGAGGTGAACATTCCAGAGAGAAAGCCAGTTTCTGCTGTCCTCTTTTAGGTGGGATCATCTCTGTCTTGTTTGTCTTATAACAAAACTTCAATCCTGAGGAATTACACTTTGCATTTAAAAGTACCTGTATTTTAACCTCCCAGTGTGCCACCCTGGTTTTATTCTTTCCTTTCTTGAGATTCATCCCAAAGGGAATTCATGTCCTGAAATGATAATATCAAGTGTGCCCAATTTTGAGTTCTTAGAGGTGCTACTAAAAGCTCCTCTCTGGTAAGAGGCAATCTTCATTGATTGCTGCAGTTCTTGTGATTACAGAACAACTCTTCACTTGGTTAAATTTAGCTTCCTTCTGTGAAAAAGTTTTAGGTTCCTTTTTAATATTACATGATGTTTAGGGCATTGGAGGTACTACACATTTTATAGGAACTGCCTAAGATATGTTTTGATTGGAAAAGGCATATCTTTGTTTTCCTCTGTGATTTTCTAGTCTTTATTATGAATGTTGCATTAAATAAATAGTTGGCTCAGGGAGAGGAAAATTAATACATCAGGCTTCCCTTTGGTTTTTAAAACCGTGCCTAATTTTTAAACCATTTTAAGATACCACCTATAGGTTTCTCTACCCCATTTTTGCCTGAAGACATTAAAGTTTTGAGTGGTAGTGCATATAACCAGGGCACTTGTTCTCTTGCAGCAGAAAATACTGATGAGTAAACCCATTCAGTCATCTGTAAAATTGCTGAGTGTATCCAACACAGCTGCTGTGAGTATTGATTAAAGCAGGAGGGGAAGGTCTGATGCTGCTAGCCCTGTCAGAGGTCACCAGGAGAGTAATTAGCTACCAAGTGTTACAGGGCCAAGTGTCATCACAAATAAGGTTTCACCATCGCCTTCACTGTTCTCCAGGGGCAGCAGGAAGATGGGACAAGAAAGCGTGGAAAATATTTGTGCTGAGTTAAACTAAGATTTATCCACTTAAATTTGCAGTTAAAGACCTTTCTAAGTGCATTTCTGCACTGGCCACCTGGGCACTTTCTGGTCGCACAGCTGATGAAGGGGGGAGGGCTTGAAAGCAGCTCATCTTAGTGTGTGCTGTCATTTCTTAACTGTTTAATTATTTGAATACCTTCCTAAAAATTATTATTTCTTGTATAATGTCTGAGTTCAATATCATATGTGATGTGAATGGGTGTCTAGTCTCTGGTGCAGAATAGGATCTCAGAGGGTAGGGAGAAGAGGATTTTTAATTTTGTGGAGAGCTGTGTAGTCAGCTGGCAAATTTAGGCCATAAATATTAAATTAGCTGCCTTTCCGTGTCAGAAATCCCTAGTCTTGTTTGCAGATTAGTTTTTCAGATGGACAATTTTACTAGTGGTGTGTTTTTCATCACAAATACTGTCTCAAAGTTTTGTCTGCCGCTGCCTTTTTTTTTTTTTTTTTCCCCCTTCCATCTGCCTTTTCCCAGCCTTTTTCTTGTCTTTATTTCTTACGGTACTGCAGAATGTGTGGTTGAAAGTATGTGTGGTTGGACTGATGATTAGCGTTTGGATCCTTTTAGCTTTTGCAGGACTGTGCGGGTGTGCAACAACTCACTAATGTGAAAAAGCGTTTCTCCTTGCCCAGAGGAAGTCCCCTGAAAGGGACAGGCTACTTTTCACCATCCTGTCTGGGAAAGGATGCCAAGGACTTGGCATGCTGTGAACTTCTGAAACCCATCCATGTACCATCTAGACCTCTCCAGTTATCCTATCTGGGCAATGCTTGATGCTGCTGAAGAAGATTAGAGGCAGAAATTGCTTTGTGAGAGAAAGTGAATCATCTTCGGGAGGGATATGCAGGAGAATCGGCATTATTGTCGAGAAATTTTCCTCCTTTTTCAACTTTCCTTTGTTCTCTTGGGTTTTATGCATTCCTGCTTTGTATATCCTCCCATAGCTCAAGTTCGGTCAGCCTTTGCTGCCTTACCACTCCAGTGTAGCATAGGTTCTTTTATAACTCTGCTTTTGAATTCTGATCATTAAGCGTTAAGACCTGGGATTGAAAATAATTGTAGAAAATTAGGGGAATATAAGCCATTTTCTGCCCAAAAAAGAGTAAATGCAGATGCCCCTCTGATACAATGAACGTAATATCACTGCTCCATGCTGGTCGCTTATTCATATTCATAAGATCAGCTTTTTTTCATGTGGTTTTCTCTTCTCTTTTTCTTCTTAACGCTTGAGTCAGTTTTATTGCTCATAAAAATCAGTGACTGATGACCCCAGCTAGAGCAGTGCAGACTGCAGACAGCTGTTGTCCAGGCTCCCATCCACTGCTCTGCTGGTGACATGGTCATGATTTGCAGCGCTTCTGTTGTTCGGTAGTCTGCAGCTCTTTTCTGAGGAGTCATTGCCAATTCTGACAGTGACAAATGCTTGCCAAGGAATAGTGAAGCTAGTTTAAAGTGCAGAGCCATGTGTTACTAGTACACTTGACTGCATACATACTCTGTTTTTGGTGCCAGCAGAAACCAATCTTAATTGTGTCTCCTGGAAAACATGCAAAACAGTTCAACGAGAATCTGAAGCATCTTTTCTTCTACTGAAAAGTGAGAATGAATGTGCAGAGGTAGTGAAAGGGATCATTTCCTGCCTTTGGGTCGTTGTTTGGGAGTTATTTGCAGACCACCCCCACCCCGGTGATGGAGGAGCGTGGTGAACGAATGCCTGTATCCAGGTTGCATTTGATAAAGGCTGAGCCATGTCCTGTGCAGCCTGGTTTAGAGGTCCCTTACAGATCCTGCTTTGATTCTTGTTTGATCTTACCTGTTCTGCACACCAGCTAAGGACTGTCTATTCAAGTAGGGTGGCTGCAGGGACTATTGGTCTCTTTCTTCATAAATGTACATTCAGCAGATCTCCTGTCTATGGGACTGTGGGAGGCTCTTTCTGGAGGAAGGGTACCCAGAGGACAAGGTTTGCCCTGCTCTGACAGAAGTGAATAGGCCTCCAGGACCCTTTCAAGCCATCTGCCCTCAAATTGGTCATGCTTTAGGAGGTAATGACCCAGGAAGAGAGTAGTTGCAAGGAACTGGGAGCCTGGAGCTCCTAGATGCTATTACAGCAATAAAGTATTAAAAATCTGACTAGCCTTGGAGAGGGAATACATGCTGCTCCAGCCAACAGAAATGTCTGGAAGAAGGAGTAGATCCCTAGTGAACAAGGAAGCAATGAATGTGCCATTTCCTTCAGTGTGTGAGGCAGGACATGACTCTTGGGTGTCCCCAGAAAGTGAAGCATTCCCTTTGATTTTTCCTGTGTTCAGCCACTATCCTGGTGGCTTCAGCCAGCCACTGCAGAGGCAATCGCTCGCCCTCTGCAATAACCCCCTGCTCCTTCTCTCCCTGCCTCAGTTCCAGAGCGGATCCCTCGCCTGTCATCACAGATCAGGAGATGCTGCCCACGCTAGACAGAGTACAGAGGAGTAAAGGCCAGACGCTGCCCTCCAATCTATTCCCAGTGCTCCCATCAGCTGCAGCCTGCACTGTGTGTTTGTGTTGGAGGCAGTATTAGATAAACACTAAGGTGCTATCTTCTACACAAAAATAAAATGCATCCATGCTTTCAGGCCATTATGTGATCAGGTTCTCCCTCTTGCTTTTAGATGAGTATAAAAGAGAAGCTGCTTGAGGTTTATTAACTAATAACCAAGGAAACTTGTTTTGAGTGTCAAATCTCATGAGGCATCTCTTCTTCAGGAGCTCATCTGCTGTTTTGCACAATGGAGATGGAACAAGCATTTAACCCAGCTAATCAGGACCAACTCGGCATATTTTTCTGCTTTCAGCTTGATAATAAGGTGCTGCTGCTCGGGACTTTGCATCCTCTTAGTTTGCTTTAATAACTCACTGCCAGTATCTCTGCAAAAAGATTCTGGGCAGGGGGATGCTCTCCCTCGCCTTGTCTTTGCATTCCAGACCCTGCCTCTGCTCCTTCTCAGGGGAGTTGCTAATCTCGCAGTGTTTTACTTTCTGCATTTTGGTCCATATGTGACAACTGTGTGTCTGATCACCACAATCCCGAACAGTTATTGTACCCCAGGGGAAGAAAGCCAAAAAAACATATGGGGCTAGAGAAAATGGTGTGCTTCACTGCACACAGGCGTATTTCAGAGACAACAGAGTCTTTGGTATTTTGCAGAAAAGATGCGGGCTCTCAGAAATCTTCCGGAAGTGAAATCAAGGCTGTGATTTGCTTTTCCTCCACCAGTGCTGCAAGAAATGCAAGAATTATTCTAAAATTAGTGGTTTGGTTGTTAAGATTTTAATAATATTTATGCCATTGACAAATCCCGATCGCTCATTCACTCAGGACTGCTGACAGTGTTGGTTTCCTGAGCAAACAGGCACGCGGGTGCAAACACCTGCACATGGGTACACACTGGGGTTAGAAGTTATAGGCTGACGTGCTCATGTGAAAACAGTTGTAGACTTGCAGCTTGTCTAGCCCTGCATCCGCTCCCACCTCTCTCCGTAGCTGCTTCTCCAGTGACTCGAAACAAGCAATTTTCTGCTCTCATCCTTCTCCTTTATCCAGCCCTTCCCATATACGTGCACAGCTTTACTGCAGCCTCTTGTAGCCTTAGCAACTGCTGCTGCTTAAGGTTTGTGTGCTGAGGGAAAGGTGATGGGTGGGGGAAATGCCAGGGGATAGAAAGGAGCATCCTAAACTGGGGGAGAAAGAAGATACTAAATTGTCTGAAATGCCTCTCAGTAGTCTTGATCCCAGCTATCAGTATTTCATTAGTACAAACTAGACAAGTTTGACAAAGGCTCTTCTTGGACCCAGCTGTTTCCTTGCTCAGGAAAAATGGACATTATCCAAACTGAGGGCCTGGAGGCATCTGCCTGGTGCCCCTGGAGCTCCCTCCAGGATCTGCACAGAGGAGAGATGCAAGAGTGGGAAACAGACCCAGTAAGCAGAACTTGCTAGAAAATGCATCCAGTGAGTTTGTAAAGCCCATTGTAAAAGGTCTTTTAAAGATCAATCCTCTCTGTCCTGTTCTCAAGTTTGAGCCTGCATAGTCCCATCAGTGCTGCCTTCTGCTGCCACCAGGCACCCCTGAGACCTGGAGGGAGTCACCAGGACAGGGATGCAATGGCCTGTGCACAGCAAGCTCAGCTTTAGAGGCTAAACTTGGAATATTTACAGCTATTATGAAAAAGTGGAGGGGAAGAAATGTTTGAGAGGCATTCTTTCACCTAACCTGCCAGTATCCAGTATTGTAAAGTAATGAACATGCTGTGTTATGTATGTATATACATAAAACAATGGGATGTTTGTGACTTGAGAAAATCTTTAGTCAAATTCCGTGGTGGCTGCCTTTTCAAAACAGCTACAGAAAGTCTTCCAGAAATAAAATAAAGAATTGCTAATGACATTAATGATTGTAGCAAACTTTACTATGTGAAATATTCACATAATACATTGTTATTCCAACATTGTGCTCAGCAGTGATGTGCTGGACTGGGTGTTCTGCTATTGCCATCATGGGCCTTACAATATCGCATGATGTGTTTATCAACACAATTACATATTTTGAGGCTATTAAGGAAAAGCTATCTTATGGCTGCATAAAAAAAACCATAATGCCAGCCTATCAGAGCCTCTCAGAGTATAGAATAACAAATTAACAGAAAATAATTGCTTTTCTTCAGTATCATCAGCTTAAAAAAATCCTGTAAATCCCTGCGTAAAGGTCTGTCTTTCTATCAAACACCTTCTTAAGGCCTTCATTACCAGGAGAAGCCGTTCAAGGATTTTTGTAGTATTGACTCAAGGGAAAGAGCCCCAAATACATCAAAATCAAGAATATTTTGCCTGTTTCATATTCATAGTTTCTTCTTTATGTGTGACTGATTTATTCTGCTGCGTGCCCCCAGGGTGTGCATTGTCCAAAATAAAGGCTGCCAAAAAAAACTGAGAACAGGGAGCAAGTAGGATGGGGGGGGTTCAGCCGATGTTTTTATATGGCTGTGAGACTATTGCACATCTTGCATCCTCATGTGTGAATTCACCTTATGGTGTTTCTTAACAAAAGCATACTCGCTAAATAAATAACTTCAGCACAATGCAAGACATCGTGCCTGAAAATAGAAAGCTGCTCCGAGACAATTACTCCATGCTGTGAAATCCGCTCTCTCCTGCTTCAGTATTGTCTTAAGTTGTACTTGTGCAGCCATAGCATGTGCTTGTGTTATAAAGCACTGTGACTGCAGTAGAAAGTACAAATGCATGGAACGCAAGCACCCATGATTATTTCAGGGTCTGGTTTCGCCTAAGAGAGTGGTTTGATTTTCAGTGACTATTTCGCTCCCTGGCATGCATGGATGTTGAAAACAAAGGGAGCACAAATTACTTTGAGGAAGTCTGCAAAGCCAGCGTTGCAGAGTGGGCTCTCTGTGGAGAGCACAATGCCCAAATTACAGAGAAGCAGACTGCAAGGCAGAAACTTGTAAGCCACTACGTGCAAATACGTTTCAGCAAGGGAAGCGGCAACTTGACAAAAGGCACAGCTCACAAGGCCACCTGCAAACTTTGCCCAGGTGTTGAGAAGCAGTTCATTAAGGGCTGCAATGAGGGGGATCTTTCTGCAATGGGAAGCTATTGTTAAGCGCCTCGACAGATGAGAGCAGACCCTTCTCCTGCCACAATAGCTGCTCACACCAAGCAAGACTCATTAAATATTCAGTTCCAGCCTCAAGCAGCTCATTAAGTCAGCAATGAGCGGTGACGCTGGTGTTGGAAAACCCTGCCTCAGTTAACATCACCATGCAGAGTCTCCTCGGATCTCTTGATGTTATTCTGCTCAGTACCTTTTCTGTGATGACCAGCTTGTGCTCTCTGCTTTGCATTAAATACAGGTAAAAAGAAGTGTCAGGTGGATTTAAGTTCTGCTGTTCTTTATAGGCCTTTTCAGAGATGACTCCTGGAGCCCTAGCTAAGTGTCTATTGCGTTTTTCTGTAGCAGTGTATGTAATACAAGTTTGCAGGATGGGATGAGGGTTATATGGCTTTTGTGTTAAAAACAAACAAAAAAACGTTATGTTTGCAGAATAACTTTCATGGCAGAACACCATGACACACAGCAGTTACAAATGCTCTATTACTGTCTGTCGGCTGTTACACAGCAGAAACTTTTACAGTAAGTGTATTTTCCCTGGAAATGCTGGTGTCTTAGGTGGATTTTGGCTTGAACTGTATGCTGGATATGTTTCTTGTGTGCAGAGTTTCTTTCTGAATGATGTATTTGAAACCTGTTTTGCAACCGCTAACTTTTGTGAGTGTAATTTCATATTCAGTAGTACTTAGCAATAATATACAGAAGCATTAATGATGGGTGGATGTCAGATGTCAATGAATTAGAGCACACCAGAATCCAGAATTAGGACTGTTAATTGTAGAAAACACACATGTTTTCACGCATTGGTATTTCAAAGCTATGATGTCTGAAAGTATGGAGCAGAAATGGAAGAGAAATGGAGAAGCAGAACATGTGCAAAAGTTTTTGGCTGTTGTTTCAGAGGGTAGTTTTTCACACCCTGAATTTATTATCTTTTTTTTCTTTTTCTTTTACCAGAAAGTGTTTTCAGACTGCCCATTTCTATGTGGAGGACAGCAGTTCCCCCCGTGTGGTCCCCAATGAAAGTATTCCCATTATACCTATTCCAGGTAAGACAGTCTTAAACTGCTGTGCTTGTGCTACTTGGAGTCTGTTTTAATTACATAAAGAAGAGAAGGATATGCTTGTGGTAATTCATGGGGGTTTGGTAGAAATTTGTTGTATCAGTGCTGCTTCATATACTATAAGGTGCTTTGCAATGGGGCTTTGAATGCCAATCCTGTATTTTTCCCTAGGCACCTCTCTCGCGTTGTTTTAATAGAAATTTCTGAATAACCTTTGTAAAATGTCAAAAATACGAGCAACACTTCTTAAAAACACAAAGGCATTGCATCCAGTGTGGAACAAGCCGCTCCATCAGGGAGGCTGTGGACAAGGGTTACGCAGCTCCACCGCTCTCTCGAGAGCGGGGGACGTGCCCCCCACTTTCAGGTGGGCAGAGGTGGTGTCTGCGGGGTCTCAGAGGGGAAAGCAGGACGCAAGGAAAAGCAAATAATCACAAGTAAAGTCCAAAGGCGTATGTTAATTTGGTATTAATCAAGCTACCAAAAGCCAAATTCTCCCCTCAGCTATACCGACAGTGAAGCTGGAAGCAGAGTTTAGTACTTTTCTCTCTTCGTGAGACATTTCCCCTAGGAATTATTAAGTGTGGGATCCAGCTCCCTTTAAGCCGTGATGACAGAGAGCAGCTTGGTGTCACAGTGGCCTTTGCAGCCACTGCCTTGTTTGATGTTGGTTCGTTTCACAGGCAGAATTAAGATGCCCAAAGTGTTGTATTGACCTCAGTCTGTCAAATGCTCATACTCGCTGCTTCAAGGTGGTTTAAGTTTCCTTGTCGTATTCTGTAATTTGTGTCGTTGGTGTAGGATTCAGTCTGTAGCTAATTAGGTTCATTTTACCAAAAAACATTCAAAGCCATCTCTGAGACACTGAAGGAAACATGCTTCCTAGAAAAGTGAAAGAATCCGGTTATATTTTCCTTGATTTTATTCAGTAGACATGTGTGACTTATTTCTAGAAAGAGTCTTTCAGAGTAGCCATGGGAACTAATATGAAAGGTTAGCTATTACGTTCCTGCAGAAAACATTAGGCAGTTTGCCTTGCAGTCTGATGCTGTGCTACTGAAAAGAAAAGCAAACGTGCTATCATCTCCTCTCCTTTCTGTGGCAGACATGTCCTGGCCACCTCACGTCCTTTGTAAGAAGCCACCCTTCTTCTCCTTTAGGGTAACGGGAGATGGGAGGTTTTAGCCTTGCAATGAGCTTTCACAAAAGAACCTAAATAGTTGGAGAACTCCATTCTTCCTACTGTAAACCCAGGATGAGCGCTTCCCTGTTGGGGCTGCTTTTGGCAGTCAGCTTAATGGTCCCACCGCGCCTGCTGTCGTGTGGTACCTCCTTAGAGCTTGCGAGGAAGGGGAGGGTGAGCTAACCTGGACTCTCTGCAAAGCAGTGTCAAAGCACAGGGGATTACGAGCACAAGGCAGTGGGAGGAGATACGTTCTCCCCTTGGAGAGAAGTCTCTGGCCATTGTGTAGGTTTTTCACTGTAATTGAGACAACTTTTTTATAGATAAAGAAACCAGCAGAAAGTTCAGCATCTTTTCATGCTGTGGTCTGTGTTGCTGAGACAGTGGTTCTTCCCCTGTTTTGCAGGGATGTTCTGATGGTCAGTCCATTAATGACCGGACAGCATTCATATAAACTGTAATTTATACTGAAGAAGTTCCATTAAAACTGTTCAGGTGACAGGTACCATCAGGCTAGCACATGCCATTCTAGCATGTAACAACAGGTGACAGAACAGAAGAAAATTGCTTTTTGGGGCTGTCTTGCCATGACTAGAACAAACTGGACCACAGCAGCTTTGGGACTGACATGATGCCCCATCACTGCAGTGCACACTGTGGCCTGCTCAGGCTCGCTAATGCTAAGAGCGAGCTGCTCACCCCGATAATGGGCACTGCAGATTAAGGCACCTGCTGAGCAAGTGCTGCAAGATATCTCAAGAAGCTTTGTAGTTCAAAATCTACAAGGACTGCCAATGAGCTCTGAGGCGCATGAAGAACTGGGACTTAGAGGTTTAGTCTAGTTGGATGCAAAGGTGAATCCAGCCCTTGAATTCCCAATGCAATCACAAGATTTTTGTGGCTAAGATAGACGTTTAGACACCTGCATATAGATATCCAAATGGAGATGCATTGACCTGAAGCTGAATCATGCCCAGAAAGTCTTAAGAGATAATGAACTGATGAACTTGAAGATCTTGGCACTGACAGTAAAGCTATTCAGGCCACCAAAATACAAGTCACCCTCTGGAAGTGCCTCTCTGTGTCTATTAGCTATTACCTGTACAAGGAGCTGGTAATGAGGCTCAGTGTTAGTAGAGATAAATTCCAGCTATGCTGGCTTTTTCCAAAGATGGGAGCTACTGCCTGGAAAGATCCTGAAGCTGTCCTAAACATTTCCCTTGTTTGGAGATGTCGAAGAGGCCTGTTTTCCCCCATATACCTGTTGCTAAATGACAGTCTCCTCTGACGTCAGCTGCTACTCCCACATAAGCAGCCCACTGAAGTGCCTTAAAAATATTAAATGACAAAATTTTCCTTTAAACTGATCACAACTGATGAAATTATAAGCCTCTGAACTTTTCCTCTGGAAGCTGCCAGAGGGTGTGAGAAAGTCTTACTTGCCATGTTGATCCTAAAAGCAAAATGTAAGTGGCATTTCAAATTTTTCGAAGTAATCCTGTTAGGTTGTGAAACCCCATCCTTATAAAAGAAATTTGAATAGATCCCCATGGGACCATGCATCTGCCTCCTACAATTCAGTGGACTAATTTCTGCTCTGAGTTATGAGCAAGCAGCCACAATGATGGATATTTAGGGCAGCGTATCTGAAGACAGGAGATTTGCCAAGGCCCATCTACAGCCTGCAGTGAGCTGCCGGTCAGAGGGAGCTGAGCGGGTTTGGCTTGCCTGGTCCTGGCCAGGTGTGGGGTGGCTCTGCCAGGTGTCTGGAAGCCAGGCACAGCAACATCCTGACACAGCTCACGAGGTTTCAGAAGCGGCACTGGCATCTCTGCATGCCACCGCTCTGCTCCGTGACCTGTCGGCGTGCTCAGAGGTAGCTTTCGTGTTTAGTTCTGCACCGCATTCTGCTCTTATTTAGGCAAGCCCTCTGTCTTCTCAGGTCTATGAGCTCTAAAATCAATCTGCCTGCTACCTACAATAGACAAACAGTACAATTCATCAGGTCCAAAATCTAAAACAATCTTCCTGTAAAGGAATTATTTTACCTATTTTCTATTTCACTTCCCATGGCATACGTGCTTAATTATTGTGCATGAAGCCACATCACCCATAGGTGTGTGCTTATCTGTGCAAATTTGCTCTGAGACTCAAATCATTATCATTATTCATAATTATCTGCACTGCTTGATCTAGAGAAACACGGGACAAAGGAGATATCATTAACTGAGTCACCCACTGGATATTACAATTGAGGTATAAATCTAAACTCACATAAGCCTTACACCTGACAATAATGCATCTGTAATCAATGCAGATTTCTCAAACTCCCCTGCTGTTCAGCCCAACAAAATTATTTCTCCATGTCTTCTCTCTTTGCCTCCACACTCAGTTAATTTTGGCCACATCCACATCATCTTTGCCTGGATCTCTCTGCTATAACATTTGGTCTTGGCAAGATCTTGTTCTCAGCAAACCAGCTCCTGGTCCTGTTGGTTTGGTTTTTTCCATAGTGTTTTTCAGTATCTGGGTAAAACATTTCTGGACTTGATCCTTTTTGGTAGAGTTGGGTAAGTAAGAATAACAGCAACATCGTAGCTGCAGACCTGTATGTTTTTTGCAGCACTGCAAAACAAAATGCATCCCATGTCAGTTTTCCTGTCTTCTCGTTGCTAGACCTGCTCCACAACAGCAGTGCAGAAGTGCACCTCTGTGATGACATCCAATAGTGGAACTAGCAAAAACTCCACTTCTGCCCTCCTACTCTCCTTTGTTTCAGAGCTTTCCTGCTTTTGGGTGTGTGTTCTGGATCTTGCTGTGGCTTTACTGGTTTCTTGCCCAGCCCATGGACACAACAGGCACTGTGGCACTGGTGTTAGCAGGACTTGTGAGATCCGTACAGAGGTAGTTGAGGCTTGACCCTACAGCAAAACTCTGCATAGTCTTGACCACAGTTCAGAGAAACAGGCTGGCCAATGCAACTGATTCATTTAGCATATTATTCCAGATGTCTTTCACCATTTTTAGTACAAGTAAAATGTCTCAGGTGTGATGCCAGTCATTTCAGCTGTGTCTAGACTACAAGACTAAGGAACACATCCCAGTTCTTGGATCAAGGTGCATGCAGTTTTAAGTTTAAATGGCAGTAAATTAATTTTTTAACTGGTACTGGAATTTATGAATAGTGTATTTAAAATAACTAGAGGCACAATCCAATGGAGAAACACTCTCATGCTTCTTTAAGAGTGACTCGGGGTGTGTGCATGAGCCCAGGAAACAGCGGAGCAGCCAGTTACGTTGCAGTGAAAAGGTGTCTGGACCACCTCATGCCATCGTGTGAAGGTGTAAAGCCAGTGCAGCCATGGCCCTCCTTCATTTCCCTCCCTCTTTGCATGGTTACAAGAAGGAGTCCTATCAAGAGTTCATCTTACTAACTTTTAGCTTCTGTTAAATCTCTGCAGAATTTTGAAACCTTCTTCCTTATTCCTTTAATAACCATGGTTGCCTTGAACCTTTCCTGATGAATGTCGGTGCTTAGGCTTGTTGGGCTTTTTTACAAGCCCAGCTCCTGCACTTCTGATACCTTCTGGGAGTATCCACCCCGTGATAAACTGTTTCTGTTAAGAGACTGTAACAAGAGGTACCTCATTTGACAAAGAAACTGCAGGTTCCCAACAGAGCCTTGGTATCTTACTGTCTTCTGCCAAGATATAGCTGTCTCAAGCTGCATCCCAAAGCAGAGCACCAGGACATGTCTGTGCCTACTACAGTGGTGGTGTATTGAGCACAGCGATCCTCTGTGCTCTGTGCTAGAGACTGACAAGGTACAGGAAAAAGTGCCAAGTGCAGCTCAGGACATGTTTCTCAAGGGCATGAAGCTCTTCACTGAGCACAGACGTAGTGCTTTTCAGCTGTTTAAGACTTTTTTTCTGCTTTTTGCTCCCTGCGGATTTATGTCCCAGCACCATATTGTGAATTGTACCTATCTTCAGCTTCAATTAAATTCATGAATGCAATATTGCAAACACAGCTATCCTCTGAAGCCAAGAAGATATCAAGGTATTTTAGGGAACATCCACCTTCCTTTTTCTCTGCTACGAACCCTGCTCCTGCAGAACACTGAAGAATTTATGGTATGATATCTAACCATGGTACTTGTGGAGGCTTTAGGAGCTGGATAAATCATCCAAAAACATGTTTTCTTGGTGGCCATGTGAATTGCGGATGAGAGGTGTCACACTGGGATGCAGAGCCCTGGAAGTTGAACCTCCGTGTGCTTAAATGTAAGGCATGTATGGAATTGATGGCATGACTGAGACCTGAGGATGGAAATATGTGAGGTTAAAATTGTGTTCCTTAGCAGGCAATATAAAATAAGATCAGGCTTAATTTCTGTGCTAAGGAGAAATTCACATTGTTTCATTCTCTTGGAGTGAAATTGTTTTTTAGCTTAAAGGGAAGAAGTGTATTGCTATTACATTTATAATTAATGATAACCTAATCTAAAATTTGTACAAGCGGATTTAAACTGAGCTCTTATTTTGACACATATAAAATTTTATCATTAACATCTTTATACTCCTGACTGACACATGGCTAATAGCATCGTAGTAGATTAAATCTTGAAGCAAGAGAGATGAATGTAGCTACAATATTACACAGGTGATTTTTCATATTCTGCTTTTTCATGTGTCTCCCCTTTATCAGAAACCTGCCCTTGTGTTCATTTGACTTGATCATAACAAATAGATTGCAATTATCTTGCTGAAAGGACTTCTGTGTTTTTCTTTCAACACGCCCACCTATCCAGGGCTTTCCAAATGTATTTGAAGTGTTTCCCGTGACTTTTCACTTTGAAAGGCCTTTTTTATTAAAGACAGCACTTCATATGCATGATTACAAAAATGTGAGCATTAATGAGGAATAGTGTCCCCAATAATCAACATTCATTATTTATCTTAATTTATTTTAATTTATGAATTGTGTAAAGTACTAAGGTCCGTGACTTCAGGAGGATAGCAGCCTTAAAGGGCTTCAGCAGGTAGTTTGGTCTCCTAGAATGAAACCCATTGTATTGCCTGTTTAGTGTTTATGCAGATATGATCTCCACAGAAAGCAGACACCTTCTGAATATTAAGGGGGTTTTAATGACTTTTTTTAATCATAAATTAATTGATACTGATTTTATAAAAATAAAACTGTTGTTATATATCTGGCCATCTTTTATACAGCAAGCAATGTGATCAGTCAGAAAAATTAATTATTCCAAATGAAATACGATGGCTTCAGTTGCATTCTTATTTTTAATAGTTAAGCAAGGAAAGACAGTGTACTGCAGAATTCAAGGCTCTGACTATATAAATGTGTATAATTCAAATACACTAAATCTAAAAGGGTTTGAAGAAAGCTGGGCACCGCCCTTTTTTACATGTGGAATTACTCGTGGAGTCTAGTATTTGCGTGACTTGGATCAGGATCTGGCTGTGGAGTTGCCTGCTCAAACATTTCAGATTCAATCACTGCCGAAGTCTGAGCTGAATGTGAAGTTTCTGGTCCCTGTAAGTGTGTGCGCTTCGGAGTGTGCACTCGATTTGTAGGTTTGGAGGTTTTTGTATATTGTAGAGGTGAACACCTGACCTTAGTGGAATCGATAGGAGTTTTCCAATAACCTTTACTGGGGCAGAATTTTACCCAAGGGTATGCAATTAATCCTTGCAATATTCTTTATGATCAGTCAGTCTTCTAGAGACAGACCAAATAGAGACATACTTGGGCTTTACATCCCCGTTCAGTCCTGTGTGTTGTATGCACTCTCCTATTGCACGGTACAGTTGCATAGATCCTATTTAGACCTGTGCCACGAGTGCCCCATGGCTCCTTGTGGAAATGAATCTGTTGGAATCGCACTCCGCGTGGTTATTTCTGCAGCAGTGCTGCATGTGAAGGCAACCTTTTGCTATAGCTCTGCAGCTTTCGTTCTGGTACATATTGTAGTTTACTGAATGGCTGTTAGACTCAGTTTTAAGCAATACGCATCCTAAATATTGATGCTAGGTATTCCAGCTGCTTGCAGAATGTTTCTGTCCATCTTTGTAAAAAAGAAAAACCCTTGAACCCCACTGAATGTGGTTAACAATAAAATAAATATATATATTAAAAAAAATCCTGAGATTGCATTTAATGCTCTCTCCAGCAGTGGAGAAGAAGAGGGTGGAAGATGAATTGACATCCCAGGGTTGAGTGCTGCTGGGAACAGATTGGTGCTTGTTTGCTATGGATATGGGAAGACATTTGTCAGATATGTTATTTAACAGATCTGTGAGTTAAGAAGTCAAATCCAGTTCTAGTATGGTGCTCCTGGTAGATACTTCTTTCCAGTCAGGAAAACTTTTTTGCAGAAGGTGAGAACTGTGAGGATACGCTGCTGAGAGTGGATTCTCCACGACTAATGTCACTAACAATGTCACTGGTTTCATGACTGTCGTAAGCCAGGTTTTTGCCGCCTTCAGAAAGGGCAGCTTCCCCGGCACTTCGCTATTCTTCATGCTAATGAGTAGGATCAACCCATCTACACCATGGACAACTAATCCTTCTTCCCCTTCCCCACAAATCAATTAATCCTTTCTTATCAGCCAGATCAGCAGCCTGATTCAGTTCACTGCTCAGCCCTGCAGGCGGGGAGCCGAGTGGGAGAATCCCCCTGTCCTTTGGCTGAAGCCAGCTGTGAAGGGCACGCTGAGAATTGATGGAGGTGCTTCTGAGATGCCAGGGATGGCACGGGGCTGCTGAGCAGTGCGGTAGGTGGCTGCTGTTGGAGCAGATGGGCCAAGCCACGTGGCGGCTATGGCACATGAGTCCAGGTGGCTTTGCAAATGAGAGGCTGAAGTGTAGTGACTAACAAACAAATGGAATAAACTTTCACATTAAAAGTAAGGCGTAAGATACAAGGAGTATATTGGATTTAGTAGAATGGGTAAGATAATAACTGAAGAACAGAAAGCATTTAGAAACAGAACAAAAGACATGGGTGAATTTTCTTACCAAGACTTCTTCATGTGTGTCAAACATCTGGTCTTCAGAAACACCAAAACTCCAAACTAGACAAAGGTAATATGAAGAAGCACTTCGGCTTTGACCTTCTGGATTAATTCCTGACCCAAAACCGTCTGTTCCAATCCAATCCCACTCAACTATCCAGTGAGCTCTCAGGCTATAAATGAATCAAAATGAATCTGAGATTTTATTATGTGGAAGTGCCATCTCTGATATGATATCCTGTTTTTCTTTTGAAATTGAACCCTATTGCTTTAACATTACAAAGGCAGCTTATTAAGTGGGAAGTATAGGAATATCCTTCCTGGCAGGACTGCTAATTATCCAAACTTCAAATATAACCCTGTTTGAACTTTATTGCTTCTATACACTTTGGGCTTCTTTTGAAAGTGGCTGTCTTCTGAAGGGATGTATAAAGTATTCTGCATTGTCAATTGCCATTCCTCAAAAAAATGAGATGCAAGTAAAGGTTTTCCTCTACAATCATTTTTTTAAACAAACATGACTTTCTTCTTGGCATGCTGTCTTTGCGGCAGGGAATGAGCTGCATTGTGGTCCCCTTTGCTTCTGTGTTTTTGTTACTCCTCTCAGGCACTTGTCGAGGATGGGAACTCCACCGAAGTGTTAAATATCTAGCATAGTAGTTAAACATACCCCCCACCTCTCAGCTTCAGTAGTGTCTGATTATAAAGAATATTGCTACGTTATATTATTTACATTGATGAATGTATATACAATTCCTTTAAGTTCTGGAGACTTCTGCTCTTGTCCATCTAAGATTACTTCTTTCTCTGCGCAACACAAAGGGTTGGTACATTCAGCTCATTCAGAGCCAGATTCAGCTCATGTTTTGTAGTGACATAAATCCAGAATCATTTTATTGACACTGATAAAACAGATGGCTAAACCCAAGCTAGACAGAACTTTAATTATATCTGCGGTGTTAGAGGTGAAGGTATCTTATTAAAACATTTCCCACTTCTCTTTGAACAGCATGTAAGTCTTGCAAAATGTAAGGATCATACGGACAATATCAAATGTTGCTTAAGCTTCTGGGTGGGAAAAAGTATATGGTGTAAAAGGGAATATGCACAGAATGACTATGAGAGCTCCTAATTAGCCATTATAGGTTTCCATTAATCTCTTCAATCGACTATAAGAATTATAATCATTCAAGTCTATTTGTCTTAAGATCTAAAGAAGGCTTAACCAAAGCCTTTGGACTGATGATAGTGCAAGGAAAAGCATATTCTGTGCATCTAGCTACATCTGTTGGTTTTCTTAGAGCAAGTCACAGCCATCTTCGGATAACATCAGAGCAGATACCATTCAGGAGTGCTGAGCACGTCAGTACACATTTTCCCAGAGGTCTGGCACGCTGCCTGTGGCGGGGCATGTATGTACTCCAGCTAAAATAATTTGTGTTCTTGGCTGAAAAGTTCAGAGTTGGAGGTCATGAACAGAAAAATACAACCCCAAATTACTTTCACACTCTTCTGGTTCATTGGTTAGTGTAATAGACTATATCTTGGGGGTGGCTGCTTTCTGGTGGCTATCAGCTGGGGGCAAGATGGATGTGCAGCCGGGGAGCTGCCGGTCCCCTCTGGGCTGCCATGTCCCTCCAGGGGTGGCCTCCTGCGCGGTGCCTGCCACATCTTGCACCGTGCTATCCCAGCAGTTTGAAAGCTGGAAATCATAAGTGGTTTATTGAGTTTCTGATATTTGTGGTTCTGATTTTAATCTTCCTAATATGAAACAATTACATTTACTCCAACGTGGGTTTCCTGAGTTTATGGGCACCTTCAGCAGCATAAGCTCTCTCTCACCCAGTGAGCTCATACATCAACAGTATTTCCTATTTAATTTATTTAATGCTTAATTGTTGCCCATGTTATCAAATAGAGTAAGAAACTGCATTGGGTTATGGCTTCTGGAGGGATTCAGAAGTGAAAAAGGGAGGAGAAACAATAAAGGATAGTGAACAAGGGAAGTGAATTAGCAGTGGCTATAAAGGTGGAGACACACTGCCACCATGCAGTAATGATGATAAAAAGAAAGCTGACCATAGTTTGCCATGGATCTCTGGTGCAGACCCATCCTTGAAATTGGTGGGAATTCAGTGGACCAGAGAGCACGTCATCTGTAATGTATTTTTTGGCTCACAGATCACAATTAAAATTAAATTCTTCCTTCTGCAAAATTAAATTGGACACACTGGTCTGCAGCAGTGAATCCTTGATCTCAGTTGGTCTCAGCTGAGCTAGACTACTCAAGAAAAAAACCTAAATGATAACTATGGAACTTTTCTTGTGAGAGTATTTGAAATTGCTATCATAGCACAAGTTATTTTCAAGGAAAACTAGGATGTATGGGTTACTTCTCAGGAGAGGAATGATTGTTTTACAGGCTCTTGCTATTGACTGCTGTTCCTGTAGATCATTCCACTCAAGTGTCTTGGCTGCAAAAATATTAATACAAATGTTGTTGTGAGATGATGATGTTCTCAATATTACATAGAATAAATGTTATCACTTAAATATTTCGAAGCGCCAGCATTTCTGCATGCTGTAGCTTTTTGCTAAGATAAGCATACACTTGTCAAATGTTTTGAATTCTGTATTATTCAGTAAATGAGCATGTGGTTAATTAAAGTAGCATTACTATACTGGGTGGTGATCAGATTGCAAACATATCTCTAACAATTGGCTCTTGTAAATAAAATAGAAGAGAGCTGATTGAGATCTGAAGATGTCAATAGATGCAAAAAGCCACCTTAGAGCATTACCTGATAAAATAAGAGTAGAGAAGTAATGACATGGTCAATATTAATTGTCATCAGCTGGAAAGAAATCAGATTGTCAGGGATCTATAAAATTCTTGCCAAAGTAGAACCTCATTTACACATACAGATCTTCATACCCTTTGCTAAGAAAAGCATATGTGACAGCTTAGAGGTTTTAGCTGCCAAAGATCTTTCACTCTGAATACAGTAAATGTCACATCTATTTATTTATCGTTAAATTTTGCTAAGTATCTGTAGAAATATTTGGATTTTTTCAATCATAATGTAGATGTTTAAAAGGAAAAGAATCCAGATTATAATGCAGCTGTAGCACCAAACCATATGGCTGCTAAATAGGAGCAAAAATACACCACTGAATTACTGGGAGTAAACATAAACTGGATGCAATCTTCAGAAGAATATTAAATGGAATATATAAATACCAGAGTATTGCCATAAAATCATGCAATCAGACAATAGTCGCCATCAGGCGATAGATTATTTCACATGCTGAAAGTAATCACAGTTGTATAGCAATTTACATTTCCTAAATGCCAGACTGAAAATATTAACTAATGAATCTTGGCAAGCGCGGTGTTTCCACCAACTGCAGTGGTGGTTACACCACCACCTAGGCCCTTTTTGAGAGACAGAAAGGGAGAGAAATAAGGCAGCCATCCCACACCCCAGCCAGGTGCTTGAAACAGTCTTGTTTGTCTTTAATTCAATTCAAGCCTTTGACTTCTGTCTTTGAAAAAAGGTCTGTGGGTGATTTATTGGTATATTGGGTGGAATTTGCACTGTGCTGAGCAAGAACAAATGGTCCAGTGGAATACATATTCAATGTTATGAACAGTGTCTGGCATGAGAGAGAGCTCAAATTAGTGTGGGTGTTGTAGTGCCTGTTCTTTTGCTCAGAGACAGTTTCCTGATAAGTCCATTTGGGTTCTACATCATTGTGTAAAAAGGAAAAGGTTAATAACTTCCAAGAGAAAAGCCTGTGTGTCTGCTCAGTCTGGTAAAAATGTACTGGGAGCAATCGTCAACTGTAATTTCCTATTTTGGGTCTCTTCTGTTCTTTTTATACAATGTGAGAGGAGGCCTCTTCATCCCATCCACAGCTATCTTCGAACCACGAACAAGAACTAAGCAATCCTTGGAACTTCTGTTGGAGTTTGCAAAATAGCATCCTAGGGAAGAGACTCTCGGTATTCATAATTGTAGTACTTAGAATTAGATATATATTACAAAGAGTTTATCTCAAAATTGGCCAGATTCATCAAGATTTCTTATTATTGCATATTGAATGAGCTCTGCCCTTGGGAAACTCAGATCTAGGTGATACTGAGCGCAGACTTTCTCTCCTGAAGTTTTATGATGAGACAAGTAGCAACTCTGAATATCTCTTTCTTTCTACAGATGATATGGAAGCAATTCCAGTCAAGCAGTTCGTTAAACACATCAGTGAGCTGTATTCTAATAGCCAGCATGGGTTCTCAGAAGACTTTGAGGTACGATTTAATGATCCACTAATAAAATGTTGTTTTCCCAAAGTTAATTGTGTGTTAATAGTTATGGACCGTGCGACATCTGTGTGATGCTGTAATGTCAGGTAAATGCAATGCTCAAAGGTATCAGAAGAAATAGGGAAATACCAGTTTGCCTCCAGGTATAAGCATTGTGGGACTGGACATTTACAGATGCTTTCTAACCACCCCAGATTTGGTGCCTTTAAGGGGGGACTCTCTGAGATTTTTATTAAACAGGAAAAGCTGCCTGCAGTCCCCCAGGAACAACGTGAAGATACAAGCAGTTGGGTTTAACTCCAGGCTTTTCTTACAATCTGCAGCTTATTTTACTGTTGTTGGCCCAGAATTTGCTCCTCTTAGTCACACTGAGAAGTCCCAGACCCCCTGCGTAGCCCGAAAGGAGGAACACAGTGCTCACTATGAGTAATAGTAGTGGAATATAGTCTTTTTATGAAAACCCAAACTGTGGGTCAGTTCGTGGAGTCCTTGTTGATGGTCTGTTCAGCCAGGAAAGATTATTGTTGAAATCGTTGGTTATTTTGTTCCAGTAAAACCAAGGAGAAAAGGCTTCAGGATTTAGTTGGTGAGCTTTACCTAATGTGTCTTTTCTAAAGTTTGCAACTTGTTACCTGTGTAGGACAGATTCTGACTTACAAATCTGCTATAAATTGGAGGTAATTCCAATGAAGTGAAAGTAGTTTTCCACCTCTGGGTTACCAAACCCATATCATGCAAGCATGGTAAACATCCCCCAGTATGAGGACGGGCTGCAGAGTCAAGCCTCGATAAGCACAAGTCAGTATTCTCTGGCTAGTTTTTAGGCACTTCTTTCATTCAGTCTAACCATAGTCACTGCTGAACCTTTGGAAGTATGGAGAACCAGGAGGAGCCCCGGGAAACGGCACGGACCTGTGCTGTTGGCTTCCCCACCAGCAAAAGGAGGTTTCTTTGTGTGTTGCATGTGAATCAGAGAGGCAGCTCTGCTTACAAACAAGGCAATGAACCATAATAGGTGGCCTAATATCTACGGCTTCATCGCTTACTGCAGTAAAGACAAGACTGTATGCAGGGATTGTTTTTAATGGGATCATTTAAAACATTTATTGTCACTGTTTGGTTACTGTCTACAAAGACTGCCTGCTTTGTCTGATGCCCAAAAACTGTTGTGTAAGTTAGAAACATTTTGTATTCATGAGGAAGGCAAATGTGTAAGGTGTTAAAGTGATTTAGTTCAATTGACTGCTGGCTGGATGGCTGAGCAGGAATATTGAGGCATTTAACAATGTTGATGGTATTCAGGACAAACATTTATTCTCCAGAGAGTAGAATTTGATCAGGGTGATCAAATGCGACTCACTCTTCTCAATTATTTATGAATTGCGACCCCGGTGCTATTCATCACAGCTGGGTTTTACACCATTTAATTATTCAAAATAATCAGCAACACATCTGTAAACTTGGTCTGGCTTTAAGCAGGCTTTGCTTCAGCTGTCACAAAATCACTGCTATTAACAAATGTTGGACACCTTCTGCCCGTGTTTTAGCAAAGAAAAACACTGCTCTAATAGCCTTATTTTTCCCTTCCTCCTGGAGTTCCCTGCTGCGAGTGCCACGCCGTGGCAGCCAGTCAGAGAGATAGCTTTGGCCAATTAGTCCTGTGCTGGGGAGCGCGGGGTCCCCTCTGAAGGGAAGTTAAACTGCTTCGACCGCACTGCACATGCCAAATTCTGTTCTCCGTGCTGGCTTAAAATTCGGAGAGTCTGCTTTGAAGTCAGTATAGCTACTCCAGACGTATTTCTCCATAGCTGAGGTCTCAGCTTCCTAAAGAGTACATGAAATGTCCTCCTGGAGTAAGGAGAAGGAACAGGAACAAGACGATCGGAGTCTGGGATAAACCATCTGGCTCCCTTGCACTGCTTATGTTCTGCCCTGCTGACACCCCATGGGCCTTATTTTCTTCCTTATGGATCACAGTGATGAGACGGAAGAGTAAAACCTGGGATTTTTCACAGGGCCTGTAGGTGAAATGTTTCTCAAGTGCCTAAACTGGCTCAGAGATCAGAATCCCAGTTTTGAAAGTGGCTGCGGGACAGAGGAGCCTGAGGTTATGTTTACACAGTAGCTGTCGGAAGTGGCTAGCGATGTAGCTCCCCACACGCAGTCAGATCCAGCCACGGTGTGCTGTGCTGGAATTGTATCTGCTAGCTACAGCGAAGACTTAGTTAATGTTCTATGGAGAAACAGAAGGATTGCAGCTGAAACAGAAAATCCAGTGTTAGAGGGCTGCTAGCCTTGGGTGGGACATAGCACAGCCGTATCACGCCTTCATGCCTGGGGAACTTCTGAAAAGAGGTATAAGGTTCTGCAGTCATACGGGCTTTTTACAAAAGAATCTGCTTTTTACATCTCAAAGGAAGAGAGAAGATGGCAAGGAGATGCTGAAAACATGTGATCGATACTACAGAATAGATAAATCTTCCCAAGGATAGTCAGTGCGTGGGATGTTTTTAAAAGAAAGGAAGATCAAAAATCTCTTCAGAAATCTCTGTGGCAGGAGGTTTATGGTGGAACTTGTGAAAGGAAAGACTAAACTAGGCACACACATACTCTGCCCGATGTAGAAGGTAAACATTTTCCATTTGTTTGTTGCTAGGTTTTGGTGTAAGTCTCTTCCTGCATTTTTGGCAGTGGGTTGTGGGTTGTATTGAGGTGGTTTTTACATGAAGAAGATTCCTTTGAAAGTAAATGGTGTGAATACTCCCTCCTTCTCTTAAAATGAGCTTAATTACTGCTAAATATTTTGTGAATGTGCTTAGGAAGCGTTTTATGTGCAGAGGAAAAAATGACTTTGAACTCACAGATCTTTCCATGGAAAATACATCCAAAATGAATCCTTATTCCTTTTGGGTAGTCACAGTGCAAGTAGCCAGCTTTATTGTCTGGTGATAGCTGGGCTTTCTTGTATATACAGACTTGTTAAGATTTCCTTTGAGTCCCGTGAATTTTCATTTTTTTATATAAACTAGAAATATAGGATGCAATTTAATACTGAACAAACAAATAGCTTTTTAAGATAAAATCCACAATCCTGCATCGCCAGTGCTGGTCTCTGATATAACTCTTTGTATTCTATCTTGGAATTTGTTCAACCTAACACTGAAAAGAGTTCAAGGAGGTTTTTTGGCTTGCTTTTGGGCAGCTCCAGGACTCTCTTGCTGTTGCATACAGGCTGAGGTACCACATTTTTACAGGGCAGCACTGGGGCAGGGTTTGGTGGCAAGACTGAAGAGAATTGAGAGGTTCCTGAGCCAGAGATTATATCTACTCCTTGTCTAGCCACAGATGTTCTTGGCATCATTATGTTTGATAGTCTTTGATAGACCTTTCTTCCGTAATCTTCTAATTGCCTCTTGAACCCGTTTAGACTTCTGGTGTCCAAAGCATCCCGTGGCAATGAATTCTACAATTTGTTCCACAAGAACAAACTTCCTTTTGGTTTCAACTCATGCCTAATAACTTCTCTTGGTGCCTCCTAGTTTTTGCATTAGAGAGTACATCCCTCTTCATTTAAATGCCTCACATGATTGTGTCTGCCTCCCTCATATTCCCCCTTAATCATCTGTTTTCAAATCTGAGGAAGTCTAAACTGTTGTTGTGTTTGAGGAAGCCACTCTAGACTTATGATGACTTGTTCCCTCTGTACCTTTCTGCTTCCTTTACCATACCCTTTTCAAGATGGGAAAGCCAAAACTGTGCACGGCGTTTAATGAGTGGGTTTACTGCAGAGTTCTGTGGGAGCACAGTGACGTTTTCTGTTTGTTTTTCTATTACTTTCCTTCTTTCTAACATACTATTTGTTTTTTAACAACTCCTGAGCACTCAGCTGACATCTCCAGAAAACTATCAGCTGTGACCCCAAGGTCTTGTCACTGAATGGCAATAGCAAATTGGGAACTTGCCAGGATGGATGTATAGTTATGGTTGTTTTTCCCAAGTGCATCACTTTGCATTTATCAACATTGAATTTCATTTGCCATTTTATCACTCAGCCTCTCAGTATTGCGAGATTGTTCTGCTTCCCTTCACAAACAGCTTTTGTTCTAATTATCCTGAATAATTTTATATCATAAACACACTTTGTCTCCTCTGCAGTCCATTTGTGAATAGATTAGGTCCCCATAAGGTCCCACTGTTGAAATCTGAACGCTGACAATTCCTGGGCAGGTGTGTCACACCTCTAACCTGTTGGTAGACAAGGCGAGTGTGTCTTTTGCTCCAAGACAGATCAGTTTTTTAAGTAATGTCTTCTGAGAGGCCTTTTCACAGACATTTTGGAAATCCAAATATGCTATTCTCTTCCACACTGTTCTTACCTGTAGACTTCTTCAGGGACCTCTCCACAGCGTGTTAGAGGTAGGTGTTCACCAGCTCTGCTATTTATGGCAGCGTCTAGCAGTTTGCCCCACAGAGAAGTCAGATTGAGTGGGCTGTAGTGCCTGAAATCCCTTCTGGATCGCGTCTTAAAAACTGATGTCACATCTGTCAATCTTCTGTTCCCCTGATAGCCTGACTATATAGGACATGTGCCCTCCAAATTCTTGTATCAAAGGGGGTGTGAAGTGCCACCTCCCACGGCAAAGCTTTTCGCTCCCTCCCCTTGGCTGGTGACTGGAATTAACACGGGAAGTTTTTCGAGTAGTCGTCTCCTTTTCCTCTAAGAAAGGAACACTAAGCCAAGGAATCACCGTCCATCCCCAAAGCTAACTGTGAATTTTTATAGAGTAATACAGTATTTTGATTTTTGAGATCAGACAATTTTATTTCCCTCCTCCCTAATTCTGGAGCGGGCTGGTCAGCGCTGCTGCGGGAGCGATTAGAGTGGGTGAATGCAATCTCCGCAGACCTCTCCTGCCTGTGGCCGTGTGAGTGTAATGATTCATTGCCAATTTGGAGTCTGAACAGGCTCGCTGAACTTGGAGGCAGGCTGTCTAGCTCCCTCATCACATAAATTGAAAATATCTTTATACTCCAGTGGCACCTTCTTCTAAATGTCCTGAAATGTAAGAAAATAACATAAATCTATATCTTCAGTGATGTGGCAGGGATTTGCTAATGTTATTCTCATGGTTGCTGCTGCTTGGGGCAGGGGTCACTAGCTCTTTTTAACCGGTGACCTCAGAATGTTATTCTCTAGCGAAGGGCTGCATTGAAGACAGATAACACTGCACTTTGCACATTTCTTGAGACAGTGAAAACACTGTGTAGTTATACTGGCATCCCTTACAGATTAGACAGGGCTTACACCAGACACACGCTTATAACTGCATCTACACCAAGGAATTTGGCAGCAGAAATATGCCATTTCAAAAGCATGCTGCTAGTAGACATTACTGCACTGGGAAATGTTTTATAACCCTGGCCCAAAATTGCCATAACGAGAAGTATTCTCAGCCTGTGCATTGCTGTACTGGCACTGGAGGGAAGCAGCACTGTGAAGCTGGAGGAGGAAGGATGGCTACAGAATAGGGTCTTCCTGGAGTTCTCAATTCTTATCTCACCGCTTCACCTACCCTAAGAAATTGGCATTGTGAATTAAAAGATAAAGCTGAAGAGAAGCAATAGAAGAAGTATGGATATCTGGGCTTTCTGTTGCTAGCCATAGCCCTGCAGCTATAACTGAAGATCCTGCCTGGAAGCCCCACTCGGAGCAGCCGTAGCCCCGCACGGGCAGTGCAAGGCTCCAGCCAGGCTCCGACACCTCCCTTCAGAACGAAGGGCAGGATGCTGCAAGCAAGCATTCCTCCACCATCCTCTCCTCTCTCATTCATTTACGTGAATTTTTAGCTGTCTATTGATTCCTCTGCTGTTATTCCTCTGTTGAGTTTGGTTTGTTTATTTCCCCCTTCTTTCTAGGCTGCCCCCAGCTTACCTCTCTCTTGAGAGCTGCCAGAGAGTTGATGCTAGTGCTAAATTATCTCAAAAATCTACACTGTTCCTTTGGGATATCTTCAAATACTATCTCTGTCGGTATGCCATCTCTACATTTGCTGTGATGAAACATCAAGAGTGCTACCAGAGAATTCTCTACTTTGGGATTAAAATAATACATGCAAAATGATTTTAGGGGTGGATGAACTAGCTGCTTTCATGCTGAAAAGTATCACAACAATACCAAAACATAGCTATGGATGTTCTCTAATTTAGTCCGTGAGATTAGGATCCTTTCTTTGTTCGTGATTCCTCCTCATTTCTATTCATAGGCTTTCACAGTTCAGCCCCTGCTAGGACATCAGGCTGAAGTAATGGGAAACAACAGCAGCGCTGCATAAGGCCAAATCAAGAGACCGAGTTCCTGCTCAGGCACTGTAGCAAAAATTCTTGCTCAGAACCTTATATTGCCAGCACGACACTGGAACAGTTTGATTTTACACAAATGGAAATTCTTTGAAGTTTAAAAGAAACTAATCTGTAACTTGTTTCAGAAAGGCAATGAAAATGGATCGTTAAACCTGGGTGTATCAAATTCCAATTAGCATTAGCATGGACAATATAATTAAAAGGTAAATTAGCCATAATAGCATAGACTAGAACACTTTTTAAAGTAACTAACGGTCAATTGAAACCATGTACTTTGGTTTCTTGGGTTGTCAATGATAAGTTGAAAGGACAGAGTAAGAGCCTGTATCCATTCATCTTTGGACAGTAATGTGTTCTGCAAAGTTAAAATGTGAAAAGCAGCAGTGTGCTAGCCAGCCACCATTAAAATCAGTGGAAGAGACTCAGCAGGATTAAGGAGAGCCAAAGAAAATACTCTAGAGCTGAAAAGTTTGTGGATGAATGACGAATGTGGCGATATGGATGCTATCTGTCCTACCCCAAGGTTCCAGTAGCAGTTTTGTGCTAATTGGGAGAGAAGTTTGTTTAAGCTGCGGTGAGCAGCCTGGGATCAGACCTGACCTGGTGGCCTGCCTACAAACTTCAGTTGTAATAATAATATAATTATGGTGATGTTTTAAATATAAATGAAGGACTGGGTAGCCAGTAAGATTTATAAATCCCAGGGTGTTCATTGTACAAGCAATGGAAAATGTTGGGAAGATAAATACGTAATATACATAAATGGGGTAAAATGGCATAATTAAGATGGTGACTTTTTGGTACTTTCTCCAGGGTGAAATTTATTAACACCAGGCTGTCCTCTTCTGCCAAAGGGTAAATAATACTCTGAACAGAGGCACAGATAACAGGCTGCAACTAGTCTTGTCTTCGTGCAGCATTTTGTGCATTGATGAAAGACAACCACTTTGACTTTAATAACAAAGGAATGTTAACTTATGCCTCACTGTCTGGTGGGATGAGCCTGTGGTTTAGTAATTTGCTGTTAGAATTTGGAGAGAGGAACCCCGGAGGGTAAGACAGCATGGGTAACCGCCCTCTGCTCTCAGCCCCATCTGTCTGCAGCACAGCCAGACCTGGTCAGTGGCCAGCATGGAGCTGGAGGGTGTCCTCAGTCCCCTCCTTGCTGGGCAACTTCAATGTCCCACAGCATCAGCTGTGTCCTGACTTGGGAGAGGGGGGGGAGACGACACGACGACTGAAGTCAAAATGGCCTTTTATTGTTCTAAGTTGATTTTTATTGAAGACAAAAATAGTCGAGGCATGTTGGCGAGGGGGAAGCTTTTGTTGAACAGTCTCCTTTTGCTATGCTTTTGCAGCGTGCAAACATAGGAATCCGCCATTAATAGTAGCTTTCCAGAGTATTAAGAATAATTTAGAATGTTATGTGTTAAGAAAAGCCATTTTCAGATGATCAGCTCTCACAGCGTCAGACCTTTTCCATTGCTGCATTTTTCTCCATCATAGCTTAATCTTCCTTGTCTATTAACTTTATATTGGCCAGCTGGGAACATGTACAGTTGAGAAAACAGTCGGCATCAACATAAAAAGGTTAACTAAAATGATTAACCTTACCAACAATTCCCTTATGGAAAAAAACGTATAGAATTTAATAGAAAGTTATACATTTACTATGTAGTATTTAAACTGTCAGAGAAAATTCCTTAGCAGGGAGGTAATTCCCTATTAAATTCTATAACTTTTTAGAGTATTCTCCACAGAACCTTATTGGATTAATCTATATTAAATTCTGCAGCATTTGCCATAAATGTTTCAATGCTAATAACTTCTAAAAAGAATTTTGTAGTGATGCAGAGATGTAGAGTTTGGCATGAGGCTTTTCAGAAGCAGGGGGGTATTTTTAGGAATGACCTACAATGGTACAACAGTGATGTTATATGATTTCTAAATGCAAAAAAAGGTAAAATGAAATTGCATTAAATCAACCTTACATGTAAGTATGCTGTTTTTCCAGTTATGACTTAGGCTGAACTGATCCTGCCCACTGTGTAATCAGAAGTCCCTTGCTTACTGGAGCTGATAGGCAGAATTAGGGGAAGTGCACGCTTTGATATTTTATTTTTATTTTTATTTCTGTGATAGAAATGGAACTATGAAAATTCTATTAGGGCCAGCTGAGAGTTTTGCTTGTTCCACTTTGTCTTTGTTCAGCTATCTCCTTGAGCATAGTGTTTCTCCCTATGGAGACAGGGGGGGAGAAGAAAGAGGGAAAGTAATTGTTATTTGGGAGTGTCATGTGGATATAAAAGCTATAAAATGTTCAAGGTTTTAGTATACTTTGCACTTTCAAATTGTAAATGCTGGGGAAGATATCAAAATTGCTATGCAAGTCCTTTGTGAAATGTCTGCATAATGCTGAACTCTGTTACATCTGCTGTTTGTATAGCATTTCTCTTGATAATTTTTCTCTGTCACTTAGCTCATGATCTTTGTAGCAGCTGTGAGCTCCTAATGACTTTCCCTCTTAGGCAGGTTCTATACTGTTATTTTTAAAGCCTGAAGTACAAAGTAATTTGGCACTTCCCCATATATCCTTGGGGGAAATTGGTTCTGTTTGGTGCAATTTCTGGGACTCACAACTTTGTAAATGCCAAACACTTACATATTTTTTAAAAATGTGGCTTTAAGCTAAAAATATTTATGCCTAGTGACAAAGAGGGGCTTAGCTTTTTCAGGAAGATTGTGGTTAAATAGATTTTTAAAAAATATTTTGGAGGTGGCATCACACATGAGTTTTAGTGATTCAGTTTGTAAGATGGTTTCTGAAGTGTGTAACTAGCACGGTCTGGCCATGGGGAATAACTGCTTTTCAGGGTCAGAGAAAAGACCCTCTATGGCCCCATTTCAGTAGCCCTGTTATTCTGTTGTTGGACAGTGTAAGTAAGGGGTAGGTAAAGAACTAAAAAAATCAACAAGAATTAGATACCTAACCTACAGCCTCAACCAGACAGAAATCTGCATCTCTAGCTTCATGAAAACCTTGGCAAGCCTGGCCTTTTTCTGCTTTGCAAATGTATATATATATTGGTACAACCTTTTTTCTTTTTCACTGTATCACGGGCTGTTGATCAGTGCCCAAGCAGTGGTATTTGAAGCACTCGCTGCTATCTGCAGAGATCTATTTTATTTGTATTTTGTAAAAGGCATCTTTCTGCAGAGAACTAACAAAAGGTCAGTGCCAAACTTAAATGTCAGAAACCCTGTTTTGAGAGGTTATAAGCAGGTAAGTTGTCCAGCGGTCAAAAGTCTTTTGTTGAAATGGTTTTTGTGCTTAGTTTCTTACGCTGCACTGGCCACTCTTGCCTTGGAGGGGCTTTGCCCTCCCTTCCCAAGGAGGGACAGAGTGGGGCATCACAGCAGATGCAGTCCAGAAGACAAACGGACTGCTGGCTGGGGGGACGGTCAGCCCTCAGGGTGCTCACAGTGCATCTCTCACCGTCTGTGGTGAGGAGCATAACCGCACACCAGGGAGCAGCCAACACGGCTCAGTTTAATCAGACTGTGTCATACAGGATAATACTGAAAGACTTCGTGTTTAATCCAGTCATTAAGGTATCGGTATTTTAAATGTGGTTTCTGTGAGCTGTTGCAAAAGGAGATCTAGTTGAATTTTTTTTGGACTGAAACGTTTTCCATGCAAATAATTTTTACGCCTAGGAAGTGCAGCGCTGTACGGCCGACATGAACATCACTGCAGAGCATTCCAACCACCCTGACAACAAGCACAAGAACAGATACATCAACATCCTAGCCTGTAAGTAAGCACGGGCCGTAAGCACAGTGAATCATCTCAGAAAGGTGCTCTCCTCTCACAGGGCATCTGTGTGTGGCTGGGATGTCCTTTGCCCACTAAAGGCAGTGGATGTTTTGACTTCTCTGGGGCCAGGATTTCACTCCAGCTTTTGTTTTAAAAAAACTTTGCAGTTCGATGGTCCAAGTGTAGTTTTAGAAGTATCAGTTTGGTATCAAATTTTGTGGAGAAATAACGGGGATGAATTGATGATCAGAGCTTTACTGACCAATAATGTCTGAAAATTAGCCTAAGAGAAGTGCATGGTGGAGCAAAGAGTTTTATGGATGATCCCTGTGATTCCCTTATAATCCCAAAGGTGCTAAATCTTACAGTGTATCTGCTGTATTTCAAACTGCTTCAGCTGTGCGTACAACTTGGACAAACAGTGATCTCTGTAGCACAGCACAGGCCTTGCCTCTATTCCTGTGAGAACTGCAAATCTGGACTCTGCTCTAGAATGCAAATTATTGCAAGTCTGGGATGGAAATCCAGTAATTTTTTCTGTATCATTCTCTGATGTGGAATGAATGGCAGATGCAGCAATCACTGTGGTTTAGGAACAAAGATGGAGAGCCACTGATAAAAAGTTCACAATGTTCATAAACATTGCAATAAATCTTGAATTTTTTTGATGGCATGGGAAGGAAATGCATGTCTCTTAACAGATCTGAAGAAGTAATCAAGGTGCCAGCTGAGGACCAACTGTAAAAGACTTGCTATGTGGCCTTGGGCAAGGGGATTCATTGCGGTTGTCCCAGCTCTGATTTTAGACATAGATGTCTGGTCTAGGCACAGAGGGAGAAGTACCACTGGAGAATTGGAACAGGCACTCCAGTCCTCCAGCTTGCCCCTGGAGGAACCTCTCTCTCCACTGGTGCTAAAGAAGGGCAGCTGAAACCAGATTCTTCATGCTTAAAGTTAGCTCTTGCGTCTCATCTCTGTGTGTGTTGGAAGCACCACCCAGCCCAACGCCACTGCCCAGGAGCGGGGGAAGGACTGCACATTTTTTCTGATTGAAGCTGAATTCGAGCATTTGGGTGGAACAAAAAGAGGAGCTAAAGAGCGTGACTTAGTCTGTCCTCTTGGTGTGATGAGGGTGGTGGAGTGAGGACATTCACTCAGCTCCCAGAGCCAGTCAAGGGGAGGATGATGAGCTCAGTCACTGAGCCGAGCAAAGGCAGCTTTACTGCCTGCGAGAGCCGAGCCGGCACCTCCGCACAGCGCGATGGAGCCCTGGGGTGCCCTGGCTCTTGGGACCGCACGGTGCCGTGTGACGGGGGTGATCCCGGAGATCATGCTCCTGAGGCTCCAGCGTCCTTTAAAGCGAAGTTGTCCCAGCATGATCCACATACTTTAAGGGATGTGAAGACTGAGGACCTGCTTCCATAAGCAGATGACCAAGAACAGATACTCTCATCTCCCTCTTGAACCCAATCCAAGACCAATTTCTTCCATGTATTAGTAAGGGTTACTCCAATACGCAGGAAATGGGATGCTTACCTGTAGTTCTGCACAATGTTTCCTTAATGCTTCTCTGCTCTGTTTTTCATCCTGCAGATGATCACAGCAGGGTGAAGCTAAGGCCTTTACCAGGAAAAGATTCTAAGCACAGTGACTACATTAATGCTAATTATGTCGATGTAAGTTGTTTGAATTGTTTTTTCTTCTTTAACTCTGAATCTTTCCACAAGGAGGAAGTATTGCCACTTGTAAAGTGGTTGTGTTTTCCAACTTCACCTGATAATTTCGCTACAAATTCCTTGCTGTTCTGAATAAGAAAGGCACCTTTCTTTGTTACATTTAAAATATTAATATGTCTGCCACGGTGTTGCTTTCATCTCACTTGGCATTATGGTTTTCTTTGAAGGGTTACAACAAAGCAAAAGCCTACATTGCTACCCAGGGACCTTTAAAGTCTACCTTTGAAGATTTCTGGAGGATGATTTGGGAACAAAATACTGGAATCATTGTCATGATCACAAACCTTGTTGAAAAAGGAAGAGTAAGAGATTTTCTAGTTTATTAGTAGTTGCTCCTTCCACCTCCCTGAATCACATGGGCAGAATTTGTTTTTAAATGGTTTGGGATGATACATACTGATGTATAATATATAACTAACACAAAGAGGGATACATAGCTATGATTTTACTTTTTTAAAAAGCTCTTGACACAAATATAAAGAAGCAGCTCAGACTCTTTGCCAATCCACCCAACTATGTCTTTGTTTAGAGAAAATGCGATCAGTACTGGCCGTCGGAGAACAGCGAGGAGTATGGCAACATAATCGTCACACTGAAGAGCACAAACATTCACGCCTGCTACACTGTGCGCCGCTTCACAGTCAGGAACACAAAGATGAAAAAGGTGAGTAAAGCCTTCACCGTTCTCACCCAGGTGCCTTCTGGCTTGTGTAGGATGCAAGGCACACAGCCGCGATACTCAGTGTTTGCATAGGCAGCTTGAATAGCAGGTGGATGGGCCATAAGTAAGCAAAGCCAGGATTACAAGGAATCCAGTGAAAGGTTTAGCCTGTATTTCTTTTTCTTAAGTTCACCGCTGCTTTGGTGTCACAGTTGTTATTGTTATTATCTGTTCCCACAGTATTTTTCCTTGAACTCTGTCTCCACCTAGCAGGAGGCAGAGCTGCAGAAGGTTTCCTCTGTTAGAGTCCAGCACTTTCTCAGCTGAGCAAGCCAGTAGGATCAAGTGCCTTTTTCTGCTTCTCTTCCGTAATCTTTCACTTCTTTCTGCAAACATTTTGCACGCAGGGTCAGAAAGGAAACCCCAAAGGGCGGCAGAATGAGAGAACAGTTATTCAGTATCACTACACTCAGTGGCCTGACATGGGTGTGCCGGAGTACGCCCTGCCTGTGCTAACCTTCGTGAGGAGATCCTCCGCAGCCAGAACCCCGGACATGGGACCAGTGGTGGTGCACTGCAGGTACGATGGGTGCCATAACTGCTTCGTGCCAAGCATACCTCGTGCACAGCGTGTGCTCTTACATGCCAGCTAAGACAGACCCTGTAAGTTATTCATACAGGAGTGTGCCAGCCCCATGGAGTGCAGATAGACCTGAGCTTGCTTTGCCTACATCTTATGACAGCTCCGATGCAAAAGCTTCCCAGTTGCATTAGAAAACTCTGCGTCGCGATACTGAGCTGCTGAGCATCGCACTGGTGTGGTTGTGAAGGTCCCTGCTCGAAGCTTGTTTGTAGCCTGCCCATTCCGCGTGTGGGCAAGGTAGGATCACCTCTGCTGGCAACCAGCCGTGTGGATGCACGGACGCCTGGGCATGCGATTGCCACTGACCCACGCTCACGTTGACCAGCGCTTGCGACTGACCGAGGATTTCCCTTAGATAAGTTAAGGGATGTGGCCTTCATCACGGTGTGAAGGGGCTGTACAGTACTGTAGCGAAGAGGAGGGATGATGGGGGTTAGAGCTTCTTCCTGAGCAGAAACTGAGAAGCTCTGAAGAGTTCCTCTCTCTGCCCTCTCTGTTGGGCCCAGGACTGCCCTCCTCCACTGTAAGGAGTCCTGCCTCCACAGGATTAGACCCCTCACTCCTGCCCATAGTGCCCGTACCACTTGCATTTCCAGAGCAGGATTACAGCTCCCCTGTGAAGCCTAAGCCTTACCTCAAGGCTGAAGCCAACCAGGGCATCCCCACAGCCTGGAGCAACCTTGATGGTCCAGGGCAGTGCCAGTTTGGCATAGGGTGGATCTCCATATGGCTTCTTCTAGCCAACACCAGTAATAACAGCAGTGGAGACAAGGAGCCAAGTGTCAGACCATGTGAACAGCCACAGCGTGAAATCCAGGACCACGGCAGCCCCATCCTCACTGCCCTGGCCTGTGGGGCCAGCCAGTTTTGGTGCCACCAGTATGGTGGCTTGTGTTTTGTTCATCCGCACCTAGCAGCACAGATACCCACAGAAGGGAGGGAATATATACCTGGTAAAATTCCCAGAAAACCAAAATGTTTTGCAGAGAAATTTTCATGGTTTGGGGCTAGCAGGGGAATGAAAGTCTATGAACAGGAATATTTATTTGCTTAGTTCTGTTCTGCTGTTGTGAGCATTTACTTTCATCCGTAGTTTCATTTTACTGTGTTACACGGTTTTCTCTTATGTGTTCTATAGTGCTGGTGTTGGCAGAACTGGTACCTACATTGTGATAGACAGTATGCTGCAACAGATAAAAGACAAAAGCACAGTTAATGTCCTGGGTTTCCTGAAACATATCAGGACACAGCGCAACTACCTCGTCCAGACAGAGGTAAAAATTGTAGTGGGGTCAAAGTTAAAGCCATGTTCATTTTTATGTTGTAATCAGAAAGAAAATAGATTTTTCCGTTACATCCCTGTAAAAAATTAATATATCACTGGCATTTTTTTGCACTGGAACATCTCTTTTTTTTCTAGACCAGAAACTTCAGATTTTGCTTTTGACTTAATCAGAGTTGTACGTGCTACGCTTGTAAATTTTTGTTCTGGGCCTGGCACTACTTGCATGGGTAGCTTGTTCTGCACACCCTTTCCTTTAGTGTGATCTACCCCTCAGTTAATGCCAGCTCTTTAGTTTATTCCAAGCACCTACCTAACATCCTGTTGTTTTTCTAGGAGCAGTACATTTTTATTCATGATGCCTTGTTGGAAGCCATCCTTGGGAAGGAGACTGAAGTATCTGCAAACCAGCTGCATAGTTACGTTAACAGCATCCTCATACCTGGCATAGGAGGGAAGACTCGACTAGAAAAACAGTTCAAGGTAAGGCTTATCACTGCTACCCAGAGGGACTTAATTTCCCTACTCTCTTCTGTAAGGGCTATCTTCACTGTCAGTTATCATAGATAAGGAACCAAACCAGAACACTTCATTAGCACAGCATCTTGAGAAGTTCGCTCCTCAACAGCCTTAGCCACACTGCTGGAAGTGAGTGCTAACACTCTTGAAGTCAGAGGAGAGAAGAGGGGCACGAGCACTGCTTTGGAGTGTACTGCTGGTCTCCCTGTTCCTCCCAAGGGGGCTTGGATGTTCCCGAGTCTGTGGCTAGCTTGGCTTGGAAGTCTTCCTCCAAACTGTGGCTCTCATACATATATATGGAGAAAGACATGAAATGAGGTTCTTAGCACCACCTATGATTTCAGCACTGTAGAAAAAGAATGAAAAATATTTTGAGACCAGGAAACACGATATGCCTTTCTCATCGCTAATAACTCTGCTTACTGCTTTTGCCTGCTACATCACAGCTGTTTGTATCCTGGCCAAAGTAACTTCTTTTTCCCCATATCTCCTATTTGAAACCTAAGATTTCTGATTGCATTTTATTTGAATGCATTTAAAAATATTTTGTGAGACTATGTATCTTAAGAAGATTATATGTGACATCTGTTTTCACAGCTAAACTCACTCAGTTAATAACTACTCTAGGAACAGAAACTGTTAAATTATACCAGGTGCCAAGCTATTCAAAAAATGAACAGGCTTTTCTCTGAATTCACTTGTAGAAAACTCAGTACTTCTCCATCAGTCAAGACATTCCAGATGCTTAATTACTAAATTAAAGAAGCAAGTGCAAGCGCATGCACACACACACAAAATGCAGCAAGAGAAAAAGATTTCTTATCCCCAAAAAAAAGTGTTGCACTTTTACAAACGTACTAAACTATATGAATAAAGATGTTTTCTGATGACTCGTGGCAAAATTTCAAAACCTTAAGTGCCATTTTCAGAAATTACTTTCTCTGCCAACGTTGCACAGGTATTTAGAAACCCCATAACTTCTAATGGGTCTTACGCCAGTACATAGATGAGTTGAGTGCTATCTTGTTTGGAGTGCATTTGATACTGGGACGTGACCAGCAGCAATTATTAAATCTTTCTCTCATTTCTGCTGCTACCACAGAGCTGGCAGAAAATAACTTGTGCTCATGCCCTGGTACAGTAGTTTATGTTCAACCATCTTAGAATAAAATTACGCTGAGTAATGAGCTGCTAGTGCAGGAGATGAAAAACCCACCTTCACTCTCTCTGCTCTGTTTCCCCATATACTGGGGGAATATTCAAATACAAACCTGCCTCCCTGACTTTTCTTTGTGCCTCTAAGTAGCCCAGAATGAACTTGGCAAACCAGAGAATGTAACCCATGGCCTCAGATCTCAGATGCTGGCATGGTGGGTTCCACAGAGGCCTGGCAGAAAAAGACATTCTGCAGGAACGATCTGGCTTCTATTTTAGAAGAAAATGTAAAAAAAGTTTTTGTTGTTCTGTTTTTCTAGCTTTTTTTCCTTGAGACCTGCTTCTGACTGAACATATCTGCAAGCCTTTGAAATATACTCTCAGAGATAACTAAACGTCGTGTTCTGTGAAAATACATTTTGATGGAACTTCATTTTCAGGATGTTTCGAAGATGAGAGCTGCAGAGATCTTTTTATCCATTAAACATGTTGTATGAAAAGGATGATTTCCATTGGCACCTTGAGTACTTAAACAAGTTTAACAATGCAGTTTATTCTTCTACTGATGCATCTTTGCAGGAGTTGGCAAAGAAACCTCCTCTTTTCATTTAGAGCGCAGTGAGGACTGACTTACTGCTTTATTCTCTTTCAGCTGGTTACACAGTGTAATGCAAAATACGTGGAATGCTTCAGTGCTCAGAAAGACTGCAACAAAGAGAAGAACAGGAACTCATCAGTTGTGCCATGTAAGATCACATCTTCGGTTTGATTACTGCCTAGCATAACTTTTTGTACTTAATTGTCCAGGGGTTATGCATGAAAAGGCATAGCCACTAGGAAGGAGAAATGTAATCTTTTGTTCAGACCAAGCTGTCTTGTCTTTCAGAATTACCCTGATGAAACTGAACAAAAGAAAATAGTTACAGTGTCAGCCAGATATACTGTTCAAGTGAAATGTTAATTTGAAGTGCTTAAGTATTTGAATAATTAGGTAGGGGACAAACCTATGGAATACTGAGAGAATTACTTTGATACCACTCCCAGCTCAGGTGAGATCTCCTGGTGGGATTGGCACAAGTTTGTAATTCGGTTAGACACTCACGTTTCCATGTGTGAGCCTTCCCCAGATTTGAGGGTATGTAGTGCCCAAGGACACAGTTTCACAGTCATTAATACGGGATCTGTGCAAGGCTGCCCAGCAGTGTAAATTTGCTACAGACCAATCGCGGGCGCATCTTTCCCGTCACGTTAGCCAGAGTACAGGACATACAGGACCGGTGATAGCCAAGCCAGCCCAAAGTAATCATGGCACAGGGATGTGGTCCATCGTGAAGTTTGGTAATAAAAAGGGAAGTCATCAGGATATATCTTAGAAAGAGATGTGAACGGGGCAGAAATATTCTCTATGAATTTGCACTTCGTGTCACGTAGCTGCAGTAATTTCAGGTGGGCGCTTGGCAGTTGTGTTGAGGATGTTGTTGAGCCCAGCCCTCAAAGACAGAGAAGTGCAGATCTGCTGAAGAACACACACACATGCTTGTGGGTGGTTACCCATTAGGGAAGGAGTTTGTCTCTGGAGGTTCTCTCACCCTCCAGCTGGGAGGAGTGAGTGATGTTAGTGCTATGGAGTGGTAGGGAAAACAAAATAAATCAGCTGGGTTTGTGTGCTGCTGGAGACAAATGGAACACTACAGTCAAGAATTACCTGAAATCCCCTGTTATCACTGCATATACTGTTATTTGGTAATTCAGCCTGCTGTGAAAATCTTTGCTATAGTAAAATTTGATTCCTGAAATTACTTTGTCCTTGTGGGAATATTGTGCAACATTCTCTTTTATATCCTGTGTTAGCAGGCAATGCTTTAACGCACTTAAAGTGCTGGCCTTCTCCTGCGGGAGATGGGAACTGCACACTGTTTGGTTTGTTAACGTCTGAGAAATTCTTACTTTCTGCACTGTGCCATGACCAGACTTTGATCTTTTTCTCCCCCACCCTCTCTTTTTTTTTTAATCTTATAGCTGAGCGTGCTAGAGTGGGCTTGGCACCACTGCCTGGAATGAAGGGAACAGATTACATTAATGCCTCTTATATCATGGTGAGGAAGCCAACACCTAATTACAAAGTAAAATCAATTCTAAGGTGCTAAATACCAGATGCCTATAATTGTCTTAATTCTGTACGTAATGGCTGTGTATTAACAGATGATATTTTAACACCTTCCCCATAATGTAAAGCTATTAACTGTGTTTTATTAAAGATTGTTGCCTAAAAAAATTAAATACAAGACGCATTTAGATGGAATGTGTATTTCCATGAGATACAGTCCAATAAATACTGGGGTTTAGAGTAAGTGAAAACAACAGGGACTCTGCAGAATGGAAATGGAGTTATAAAATTATAGTCTGTGTGAAAATATTGTGGAATAAAATGAAGTAGGGTCGTTATGTGTCCCCAAAGATTAAATCAATGCTTTAAAAGTATCGAAGGCAGTAACTAACTGTGTGGTTTATTTTGCTGCAAAAGGGCTACTACAGGAGTAATGAGTTCATCATAACCCAACATCCACTGCCACATACGACTAAAGATTTCTGGCGAATGATCTGGGATCACAATGCACAGATCATTGTCATGCTGCCGGACAACCAGAGCCTGGTGAGTTCAATGTGTATCTCCCTGTGCAGTCCCACAGTCGCTTACCCAGCTGGGCACCAGCGCAGGGTCACTCCGTTGCATGCTGTGGCTATGTTCTGGTTAAAAGCAAAGCCAATTTTTGGGCCACCTTCTCAAACCTTGCCATAAGCTTGTTACAAAAAGTTCTGAGATGTGGGGCATGGTTTTTTGTTCTCCCCTTCTGCACTTCCCCCTGGGAAAGACATCCTGAGCTGAAGCCTCTGGTGGCTGCCTGGCTGGCGGGGTGCAAGGCGCTGAGGTTACTCAGTGGCCAGGGCCATGGGTGAGGACTTTGAGAGGAGCAGAAATAAAAGAAGAGACAGTAGGATAGTCACTTATTTTCCCGGGGACTTAAGACTCAGGCTACGAAGACTACAGCTGTGCAAGGTTACAAATGCTATTTTTGATAAAAGTAAAAAACAAATATGTATGTTAATTTAGGTGGAAATAATGGGACAGAGAGAGAGAGAATAAGAAGACCCGGGTGAAGTGGTAGTCGCTACTTTCAGATTTACTAGCATGTCTCAAGACAGCGCGTTGAAAAGGATTAAGGACTAAATGGTTCGTTCTTTCATACACACATCACTGAGGTGAACAGACGATTGTAGCTGAGAATGGAAGAGAAACCACCTTCATTACAGCAAGAAAACAGCAGTCTTAAGGGGCTACTAAAGAGGCAGCAGTCAATATGCTTCCTGTGTGTGGTGTGATGAAAGGGATTGAAGGCCCTGCAAGGCAAAGAGTGTTCGGAAAAATCCGATCGAATCAGAAAGCACTAATGAAATGAAAGTGTGTCAGGTGGAAATGAAGAGGCTGATCTTGTCTTTACAAGTACATGAAATAGCTCTGCAGAACAATAGCGATTAAAGGGTAAAGGAGGAAACGCTGGACTCGGCCGCATCCCTTGCAAGGACGCCTGGTCCGTGCTTTCGCCTTCCCCATTCCCAGGGCAGAGGTTGGCCAGCTGGGCAGCTGCATCCGTGCGTTGGCTCAGTGTTCAGTGTGGGTTGTGTTGGCTGGCCAGGAGGGGTGACACGGGGCTGAGGCAGCGTCAAGGTGCTGAATGTGTATAATGCCAAAGGACGAGACGATAGTGCAAGCTACCTGCTGCCTGAGGACCTGCCACGTGGCAGGACAGGTCACTTCCCTGGCGTTCAGCGATACTGCACTGCTTGCTGGTGCCTCTGCTTATCATCAGCTAAGGGCAGAATCATCAAGGCACTCTGAAGGACTTGGGACAACGTCCCATTTCCACAATAAACATTTAAGGCCCAAATTTCAACGGTATCTTGCACATCATGCGCATCAAGGCTCCAGGCCCACAGAAACAAACTTGGGTTTAAAGACAGGCTCATGACGGCAGCAGGATGAAGTGGGTTTGTAGTTCATGTTCTCTCATGAGTAAAACATGGGTTGCTCAGAGACGCAGGCGTTGCAGTGCTGTACGTGCTGCCAGAGTAGCTTCTGTGCTTACGCTGCAGGGACATTAGACCCCTGAAGGCAGGAGGAGAAACAGGCATTGCATGTATGTGGTGAGCCTAATTTCCTTTCTCTGCAATAAATTAGGAATTTGCAGTTCTTTTTTAAAGAATAGCTTTGACAGTATGTTATCTACATCTTGTCAGTTAGGCTACTCCAGCACTGAGCCTCTTCCATCATTCACAGTCTCACTGAGGTTTTGCAGCGTCCCTTCAGTAGAGGAGTTTTGCTGGAGAACTTGTATTAAGTTAAGACAGTGGGTTTTTTCAAGGCTAAGAACATTTGGGTTTTTTCCTTCCTCCTTACTCCCCACCTCGCTCTTAAAATTCCAGCCCTACATAAGTTTCCATCAATCTTCTACCTAGATCTGAATCACAGACCTTGAATTTTTGGATTAGACTACAATAAACACGAATTAAAAATAATAAGCAATTAATTTTTAAAGGTCAATTAGTTTTTTTCTAAACAGATATCTGAATTTCACACAAAACTGTGTCAGCAGGAGGTAATAAAGCCTGGGATGCAATATAAAGGTTAAGTATGAGTGAGCGAAGATAACTATTTCCCTATGAAACCAATTAAAAAGCAGACGTTACCTGTTTGGACACACAAAGGAAGGATCTGGCAGGGTTACTGCCTACTGTAACAGTAAATTTGGTTTAGACAGAAATGGTTTGTAAAGGTCAGCTCTCAACCATCTCTATTTATCAAACCAGTTTTTTGATCCACTGGATTTTTCAGCCACACAGAAGGTATCTGAAAGGCTGCAGTAGTGTGTTGTTTCATTCCTCCAGGCAGAAGATGAGTTTGTGTACTGGCCAAGTCGCGAGGAATCCATGAACTGTGAGGCCTTTACTGTGACCCTTATCAGCAAAGACAGACTGTGCCTCTCTAACGAAGAGCAAATTATCATCCATGACTTTATCCTTGAAGCTACCCAGGTAAAATAAACCTCCAAATGTGGGTCTTGGCTTTTCATCAAAACGTTATTGACGTAATTCAAATATGGAAGAAGAATTCAGAGTTCAGAAACAGTTCTGAAAAGGTTTTACTTGTAAATGCATGTGCGGGCATGTTGCTCACGGGGGAAAGGTATTCTCGTTGGCCCCTCTCTCTCTCACATCTTCTACTTCCAGGTAGATTCCTTTAGCTATTGAGACTGTAGTATTAATTGTCTTATTTTAAAGTGATAACATTGATTTTTCATTTTGAAATCACAAAAGTAGATTCAATTATTCTTTGTAAAGTACACAAAGGTTTATTGTCCTATTTCTGCTTATAAAATTCACCACTTATAGTTTCATTGTTTGGGGGTCTTAATTAAGGGGTTTTATGTAAGTACACCTCTTCTGAACTATAAACCTGCCTCTAGTTATCTATCCAGATTGCAGCTGGATTTTGCTGCAAGACATTAATTTGCAAGTCCTTTTAGGTTTAAATTCCTCGGTTGCTCTCCTCTTGTTTGACTTTGAGCCATAAGGGCTCTGAGAGGTTTATGTGGATATAAGCCCTGAACTCAAATACAAAATCTTTTATCAATCAAACATTTTGTTAAAGTTACATTATTTTGGGGTGTTCACTGTTACAGAGATGCCAGAGCTGTGTGTCTTCTTCTTTCTGTATAAAAGAAGATGGTATCTCTTCAGATTGTAGTGAGGATCTTCCCTCTTTCTACCTGGAGTGGATGAATGTGAAACTAAATAGCTAATGCCCAGGCTGGTGTTTCATTGCAGGATGACTACGTTCTGGAAGTACGCCACTTTCAGTGTCCTAAATGGCCAAACCCAGATGCTCCCATAAGCAGTACCTTTGAACTTATCAATGTAATCAAGGAAGAGGCCTTAACAAGGGATGGCCCCACCATAGTTCATGATGAGTATGTCGTCTCTTTTCTCCCATTTATGTGCAGGTTACTCAGTTACAGCACGCTTGTTAGGAATGTTGTCCATTCTTGCATGGAGCAGATGGGGTTTAGTTGTCTAGGGAAGAGGATCAGACTGTTTAATCTTCCAGGGATGAGTTTTCAGTTGGCATCTGAGGACAAGCACATTTTGCTTAGCGTAGATTTTATGTTGGTCATAATCTTAGATGGACTCAGAAAGTGAGGCTGTTTGCTTTGTAAGCGTTTTGGATTCTTCTGCACCCAGAAGTATCCCAAACAAATCCTACAACCTGTTTTGGAACCCAGCAGAGCCCTGGTTTAGACAGGGCTCTAAGCAGCCCAATATGGGCTTATGGAACCAGTTTCAAAACAGCCTGGGCTCCTGTCTAACAGCTGGGGTTTAATGTGCCAGGTAAAACAGAGCAAGCTCAGCTCAGCTGTGTCTCAGGATGATCAGCAGAAGTATCTTGTGATAAAGGGCCCAGGTTTTGAGAGAAGATTTATTTTTCCTCCATCTGCTTCCCCAAAAACACTCAAGGGGCCCATATGGCACCGGGAGGGAGGGAGGGAGCCCCTAGCAGAGGGCCAGCGTGTCCCAGCACTTGTCTCTGCTGTAGTGCAGTGGTGAGCATTGACTGGCCAGCTGTGTTTGAATGCCCAGTTACAAAGGGCGCTAAATATTGCATTGCATATTATTACTTTGCACACGTTATGGAGCTGCAAAATGCCATTGTAGTGGAGCTGGAGCCCGGGTCTGACAGGCTGTCTTTGGAGGGACTGTTTCCCGGTGGGCAGAGTGCTTCCTGGCATCATTCCAACATTAAAATCCCAAGCAAGCCCAATTTCTGCCACTGCTTGAGTTGCCCTTAGAGCGAACACTGAGCCAGCAAAAACTACTTCTATACCTGCAGCCCCCCTGCGCTCCGCCCGTTAGACCTTTTGTCATTGCTACAAAACAGAATTGGTGGGAAAATCTTGGGAATCTTCCCCTTCTGTGCAAAAATGTTGTTACCATGCTCTAGTATGTCAGCAGTCAGATCAGTCTTCGCGCTGCTGAGTGAGCTTCCACCTCGCACCCGCGTGTTGCTGCTGCAACAGGTTTTTCCCAACTGACTCCTGCAAATGGTGCCTTGGGCTGCAGCAAGTAGTTTTTCTCCCACCATCTCCTGCCTTGCTAATGCACAGTGTAAGCTCTGTTGCCTTTTGCCAGCACTGATTAATTTCAGGCTAGTTTTAATATTCATGTTTTGGGTAGTCTGAAGTGAGGTTTTGCTACTCTTGCAGTATTTAAGATTATGTTTTACAGAATTAGAACCATTATTGATTTGGGCATTTCATGCTAGACAGAAGAAAAAAACAAAAAAACAAAATTGCATTCCCTCCTAACAGTGCTGAGTCATTCTTTCTGTAAATTGCTTTTTTGGTTTATTTGTCATATTCAATGATTTTATTTTTATGCCTAATACATAATGTGGATTCTGCTTTTCATTGGAGCCTAAGCAAATGTGGCTGAAAATGAAAATTTCCCTTTACTACATGTAACAACTATATCACTTAATCCACTAATAATTACAACTGCAGATTAATTCCAAATATATGAATTTGCAGATACTAAATGTATGTGGTATTTAGGCAGTACATGGTGGGATGAACTTGATAACGATATTTCAAAGAAGTTCATAAATTCCAACTTGAGGCAGTTGTCAAGATTTTTAAATATAACTGCCCATATGTAGGCAACTAGATAAAGATTTTCTGCATAATTTTCCATGAGAAAAGCCTTCATGTTGTTGGGAGCCGGAGGTTATCAGCCCAAGTGAAAATGATGCTGTTAGACCCTCAGGGGCATTTAGCTGTGTCCCATCAGGCACATCCACCAGCCACTTTGTCCACTATCCCTGTAGATGATCAGGCAGAGCCATGTATACGGTTCTGCTTCTTCTGCTATAGACTTCATCAAATATAGCAGATCTATTGTTATCTGATTTCTGTTTCCCATTTCTAGGCAAATTGAGTTTGCAAAAATCATATGAAATTAAGTCAGCATATGTCTCAATTTCCACAGGAATGTTGTAAAAAATCGTAGTGGTAATCTTATGATACCAGATGGCATTGCAGCACTTGCCGATTATTTAAGTTTTCCTGTATAGCTCTCCAAACGGTTTATAGAGCAAGTCAGCACCGATGTCCCCTTTTACAGGTGGCGACATTTAGACACAGACTTTCTCAAAGTCACAGAGCAGACCCATAGCACAGCCAGGACAGAATTTCAGCCTCCTGAGTGCTGGGAGAGCAGAGGACAGCTGAGGCTCCTCAGAAGCACTTAGGAGCCCCTGTTCCTATGGCTCCGTTACGCCGTGCCTCGCCACTGCACGTACGATTCAAGCATAGCCACAGTTTTAGCAGCAGTAAGATTTCTACCTGACCAGTATCTCAAGGACACATTGAGTCACGCTCCTGATGAATAACCGTTGCTCAGGTTCTTATTAAATGACAGCACAGCTCAACTCTTCAGAATCCGTAATGTCTCTGGGGTGCCCAGCTCAGGGATGTTGCCTTTTGCCAATAAATCAGACCTAAGGAAGATGCTGAGATGTGCCCCATTTACTTGTGAGCACCTCAAATCCATGTTAGTTTTCTGTAATTGTCAGATGTGGAGGAAGAGGCGAAGTCTCATTTCTTTCTAATCGTTTATGTTTTGCTTGAGCTCACACTAATGAATTTAAAATACGCTCAACTATAATGCAGATGCTTTCAGTACATGTGGCATGTGAGAACTGATTTCCGTGTGACAGGCTACAGGCTGGGTATGTTTAAATGGCTCACGTTCTCCTGCTGATGGAGTTTTTTGTGTTGAGTACTGCAGATATCCTGAGATGACGGGTGTACCATCCAATTTCTTCTGCAAATTAAAATGACTAAAAATTAGCCAGTTATAAAACAGCATTTAATAGATACAAAGATGAACTACAGTAATCGAATAAGACTCTATCAACATTTTCATGGCTCTGTGTCGGTGCCCAGGTACGTTTCTGAGTAACTTCTCATTTTGGTGTGGTTTTTCAGGTATGGAGCTGTGTCAGCGGGAACGCTATGTGCCCTTACCACTCTGTCCCAGCAGCTGGAGAATGAAAATGCTGTTGATGTTTTCCAGGTGGCAAAGATGATAAATCTTATGCGGCCTGGAGTATTTACAGACATTGTAAGTCTTTAAATGGAATATAAATGGATAGTTTACAAGGTTTTCATCTGAGACCAAAAGCATGAACTAAACCACACATCGCATACGTTATCAAGCCATACTGCATGCTGCAAAGCAGAATTTGCATTTGGGCTTTTTTTTGTACAGTTGTCATTTGTTATAAACCCCAGTCCCACCGTGTACGTCTCTGATTTGCAGTTTGGCTTATTTCTTATAGAGATAGGGGGGCACTGTATGGGCAGCCCTAGCGGAGAAGGACCTTCCGCTTGTCATCACCCCCCTGCCAGCCCTGGAAGGTTAAGCTGTGCTATTCAAACCTGGCATGTTGTGATCTGAAGGGCTGCAGCAGGGCAGGTAGAGCTGCAGGGAGATCAGGCTTCAGCAGAGGGGCTCTCCACTCTGCAGCGAGAGCAGCACCCTTGCCTCGGCGTGCATGGCTCTGCTCGTACGGGGGAACAACCTGGGGCTGAGCTCCGGGCTCAGGTATCATCCTTCCCTCCTGTAGTATTTAATAATATATCAGGAATAATATAATTTACACAAAACTGGAGTTTTGGGTTGGCAAGGTTAAACTAAATTAACAGAGGCAATTGCTCTCTGAGTCTTTTTCATTGCTCTGTGTGTGTCTAGTAATGAACATCCACGACCTTTCCTGGAAATGCCAAATTTAAGTGCCACTCGTTTCTGTACACTTAAAAGGATTGAAGTAATTTGTCCTTTCTTTTCCAGGAACAGTACCAGTTTCTTTATAAGGCAATGCTAAGCTTGGTCAGCACTAAGGAAAATGGAAATGGTCCCATGACACTGGACAAAAATGGTGCTGTGATGGCCAGTGACGAATCTGATCCCGCAGAAAGCATGGAGTCTCTTGTCTAATTGGAAACCTGAAAAGGCACTTAATTTGTAGAACTTCTGAAGACTGAGTGAACTTTTTTGAGGCCTTTTTTGCCAGACTCTAGGTTATACAATAACCCAATTACTTTTTTACACTGATAAAAGTTTTGATATTTATTTTTTGCCATTTTATGTCTTAATGGTATCCTACTGAGCATTTGCACCTCTGTTTATTTCACACAGTGAAACGCAATTTTATCTAGTTTGCACTATATGATCAGTGTTACTGCCTATAATATTCTAATACAAGACAAGCCCTGATGTGACATTCCATGACAACAAACATATGCTTTTTCTGTTTTGTTTAAATGCAGTGAACTTTTGCTAACTACAGTGACCCTCGAATCTTAAATCTTGAATGCTAGGCCAGATGGATTCTTTCTACAACAGATACTGTACCCCTTCATACCATATTTATTATTTTAATGATCATGTCACCGTTTTGGTAACGGTATTCTGCATTCCAGTGGAGTGGATGAGCAGTGTTCATCCTTTCTTGACAAAACATAGCAGGTGATTATTGGCTACAGTGGAAGTGTAATAGCCTTGTGGAGCTGAAACAATTATTTCTGTATTGTTTCAAATTGCTGTTTTGTACACAGACATGCCTAAGACTTGCTTCACATGGAATATATAAATTACATACACTATGATTATAAATTAGATGCAATTCATGCGTGGGACGCAGTGATAGGTTTTGAATTTACAATTTGGAAGTTTCCCCATGTATTCAGAAAAATGTTGATTTTAGTTTTTAACCAGCCATATGATGGGAAAGTGTTTTGGTTTTATTCTCATCAGCGCCAATACAGTGAGAAATCTACTACAACCCAAAGTCAGACCTGTTTTCAGATATATTGAAGGTAGCAATATTTTACATTACTAAGCTATTCAATATTTTAAACACATTAATTTCCTTACTATTTCTTGAATATGACCTCACACCTAATGGTATGTTACATGATGACAGGCGTTTCTTAATTCCATAACTGTTAGATGCCATTTTTACAGGTGTGTAATTTTCATACTTTAGTGCTAAAACATAAAGTACTGATCCATATTTACTGGTGAAGCAAACTAATAAAAAAACTACCTATAAAGTTACATTCTCCCTCTTTTTTTTGCCAGACTAATTCTTTAGCACAAACCTAGCTTATTGTGTTTTCCCTCCCGCACCAATAAAATGTTTTCCTCCAGATTATAGAAATAACCGAATTATTCTTTGGAGCATTTAAGTATACATCCTCACTTGGCTCCCTTTTCCTTTGTATTTGGTTGCAGTTCAAGAAGGTCCATCCCTATTTAACAAAAGAAGTACATACTTAATTCTCCTGAAAATTAAAGCTAATCATGTCCTTCATAGCTTGGCTGAGTAGGGAGGGGTTATTGCATCTGCCTTGAGAAGGAAATACATCATTTCAACCATCCTGACGTCTGGTATACAGTTAAAGGCACTATCCCTTATATATGGCATTAGTTTCTTCTAAATTTCAACTGCACAAAGCACGCATTGTAAGTTTTCAGGACTTGTCAAAATGTTGCAGTGTATTTTTTTTATTTTTTTTTTTCATTTCAATTTGAACCTATTAATTTCTGCCAGTCCAGTCTTGCGGAAATACAGAGATTTGGCAAGGTTCTGTGCGTTTTCATTTGCAAGGAAGCTGAAAGCGAACTGCTTAAAATTATATTGAGAGTAGGTATTTTAGTTGAGAGCCTCATGAGGTACAAACTGATATGGTCTCGCTGGGAGCAGAGGAGCTATGCAAACTGGTATGTGCTAACATCTGGCCTTTTATTTTTAATAAGGGAAAGACTTCCTAGTATGATACACTTGATTAATTCAACACCAAAGTATTCAAGAATTCATCAGCAACCTTTTACACAGTCACTTTTTACTTCTCAGTTTGTTGAATCCCTCCATACAAGTTATCCAAATAACTGCTAATGCTGAACAGTATAATACATCCATGGTTTCAGTAAGGAAATCCCGTGTCCAGCAACAGCTTGCCCAAATAAAAAAATGTGCAAAATGTTTCAAAAGATTGCTTGTTAGTTTGGATCCCCGTTGCACTGGGACAACCTGGTACCGAGGAGGGAGTCAGTTAATGTCTGGGAGGAGGTAAGGCTGGTTTTCCAGTCCTACACCCCAGTAACGAGAATTAAGTAAGTTTTCAAGTAGTGCTGCCTGCAGGGGCTGGAAGGCTCTGCCGAGTGTTCTGCTGGCCAGTGTGCAACAGCGTTAGAGGCCGGGGAGCCCCCCCTTGCACCCCCAGTAGTGATCCTGGCCCCAGGCAATCCCAGCTGGTAGCACGGAGGGACTCTGATGAGTTGGATCAGTTCAGGCTGAAGTAATTTAAGTTCCTGGGGAGGTGTAGGGAGAAGTTAAGAATCCAAGCCCTGACAAGAGCTAAGTGACACAAAGATTACTGCAGGCATCAAGAGGGCTGCATTTGTTCAGTACTTTCAGCTGATTACTTTTCATTTCACTGGCGTGATGGAAGATAACTGTGGTTCATGACACACTGCCTAAATATCCTTGGTTTAATCCCTTACCTTCTCACAAGTTTTAAAAATCAATGAAAGAAGGCTGTGGGGTTTGAACTTCAGCAGGTGCTTTGGAAATCCATGCATTTGCATTGGCATTTTCCCACACCTGAGATACCTGCTTGGGGTCTAATCCATGGGGAAAGAATTTACACTGATGTTCTTTGAGTTCTCCATGGATTTTTTTCTTAAGGGGGGGTCAAGCTGTGTGTTAAGCACTGTGTTGACAGTCAGATAGCCGAAAGATGGTAGTGATGCATTAGGCTGGAAGTGGATGAAGCTAGGAATTGCTTGTGAAGGTCAGGATTAAAAGCATGGAAGAGCCAGGTCTATCCCACTGTAAGCAGCTGCGGTTCTGCTCTCACAGGGGTTGGCACCCTTTCCCTGGGGCTGAGCGACACTGGCAGAAGGAGCAAGTGCATGTTCAGGGGTGTGCACTCATACTGCTGTGCCGAGATGCTCTCAGGAGTGTCTGACCAAAGCCCCACTCTGTGCATCACAACTTTTGCCACACCACCCCGCGCACTGCAACCACCCCGTGGCATTCGGCCGGGATGTCTTTCATGCATCAGAAGTTCCCAGACAACGTGCAGGCCTGTGAATTAAGAGAGCCTGAGTCTATCCCATCGCTATAAAATGTGGTCCTCAGCACCAGCCCTGAGAAATAAGGAGAGAAAGGACTGAAGTACACATGTATATCTGTGTCTACATTTAGAAAATATCGTTTCTCCATGTCTTGCATGTGTAGACCATGTGAAAGTCACAAAAGACTTCTATGCTTTGAGCCCATAAGAGCAGGCAAGCTTTCCAAGAGGGAATGCTTGGAAAGCTGCTGGGTCATCTTAACATCTAAAATGGGTGACAGTCTCAGATGAATGCCCTATCCTGCAAACGCTCCTGTACGTGAACTTGGCATCACTAGGAAGGTCTGGGAGAGCCAGTGGGACTGCTCAGGTGTGCGGGCTAAGCCTCAACTCTTCTGCAGGACCAAGGTCTAAGAAACATTCATTTTAAACAGCATTTGTCCTTAGTATTTCACAGCGTCTGTTTCCAAATATTAGTTTAGGAACAGGAAAAAGAAAAATCTGAAACCCTTAAACTGCTTCTTGTGTGTGACTGTTTCCATACTGTGGGTCTGTTCTAGGTTAGTGGAATCATTTACAGGATCTGCAAAATTTCAGTTGTTTTTCCAGTTTCTGACTGCTTGAATTGCTTGAATCCAGAGTGATACATTGGAACATTAGGAGAAGAATCTTTATGACACAGCACAACTGCCTTCTTATTAATCTTTTTTTAAGCTGATATATTTTATTTAAAAGCTAAAAATATAGATATTGATTCTACCAAAGATACATACTACTAATTCTCAGCAAAACAAAACCAACTTAATTTAAAAAAAAAATAAATTAAAAAGTAGTTGTCTTAAAGATTTAGCAGTCTCTCAAATTCATGTCTTTTGACATCAGATCTTGTGTTCTGAAGTTTATGTTCAAATGGTGCCAGTGAATTTTTATATGAAGGGAAAATGCCTATTTGTTGATCCACTGCATTGCTTTGCTTCTTTTTTCTTTTTACTTTTTATTTTTTTTACAGACGTAATTCAACTCTTACTGTTACCCCTTTGCTCTTCTTCTCTTTGTTGCCATTCTAACAATGTGAACTACATTGGCTTTACTTATCAAAGGAGAAGGAATGCAAAAATAGAGAGAGAAGGAACTGTAATGAAGAGATTTGGCCTCCACTTTGTCTTAGCTGTTAAACTGTTTTTAGTGGTTTTGTTAACTATTTGCAAAGGGAAGCATTTTCTACAGAGGATAATTAATTTCAAGAAAAATGTCTTGAGTTTTAAGAATAAACGTCTCCAAAAAAGGAGATAGTCGATTTTATACAATGTCACAACTCTCCAACATTTGGGGTAGTGACTTTTTTTTGTTTTGTTAGAACATTTGAAACTAGAAAGCAGCCATTGTTTCTAAAGACCGAAGCATTCATGTGTACTCCTATTTTCTTTTCCTTCATTTTTAAAATAGCAAAATCATTAAAACTGTAAATATTTTGTTGCTTGGATAAGCATCTTCTGGGAACTTTGTATCTATGGTATATAATCATAGAATTTTATATTTTCATATAAAGCTAATTTTTTTCTAGTTTCACCTCCTTCCTAGTTCTGTGGTGGCTATGTGAATACATACCTTCTGTGTATCGAGGCAGTGAGACACCATCATCACACTCCAAAAAAGATTTCCACACATGTCATTTATTTGGGGCAGTGATTGTGAAAGTTGGATTTTTTTTTTGATTCCATTGTCAGTGTGTGCAATAGGAATTAGACTTAGCCAGTCACTGGATACGTTTGTCTCATTGATCCATTCAGAAAAAAAAAAATGTGGTGTTTGGTTTGGGGAGAGGGTGGGAGGGAGTATTTTGAGGGAGATTTTTTGTTGGTTTTGGTTTTTTGTTTGGGGGGTTTTTGTAACTTGAAGAATCTTCTTTTTGTTATGTTAAACTATATCAAATCATTCTATTATAGTGTTATTTAATATGTAAATTGTATTGCTATACATAAAATAAAGTATGGTTTTTGATGTATTTACAGACTTCTTCCTTATTTGCATCAAGTACACATACAGAACAGATGCACAAGTCAGTATTTCATTGTCCCAGGCGTGCAGGAAGAATGATGAGATCCAAGGCCTGCTTTAATTAGATCTCAAATTTCCAAGCAGTACTCAGCTGGGAACAGTCTCTCAGTCACTTGACAGTGGAGATCACCGTTACTTTCTTAATTGTCTCCGACTATTAGAGAGCTGCCAGTAAACCCCTTCCCTCGCCACTGGTCCTCCCCAGACTATTGTGACCCGTCATAATCCCTTTTGGAAGGGGTGTTGTCTCCATTCAGAACAGGACCTCAGAGCATGGACGTTATTGCCAGCTCCTTTGGGTGCTCCCTTCCTTCGCTCTCACCCCGGTTTATCAGCAGGTGTCTGCCTGGAGGAACAGGGGCTTCCACCAAGCCACTGTCACCTGATGTGTTGTGATAACCTGCATCTACTCGCTGCTTACCTAACCCCAGGGCTGTGGTAGAAAATGCAAGAGTACTCATCCCCATCTCAGGCAGACTGGGAGGGAGGGACAGATGTTCCCAGTCCCAGAGATAAAGCAGCAAATATTCCCCATGGAGCACATTAGCAGTCATACCTGCCTGCCGCATCTGAGCCAAGAGCCGTCACCGCAACGGGCGTGCGTTACACCACCAATGCTCAGTGATTTGCAACAAAACCCCGACAGCTCTGCGTACCGCCTCCCGCGCTGGTGCTGCGCCGAGTGCAGGCGTTACTTTGTTGTCATTGTCCTTGTGGGAAAACCGCTTGGGTTTGTGGACACGTTCTCGTTCAGATCTGCTGCCAGCAGCGAGCTGCAGAGGCACTGCCTGCCGTGGGGCACGGCAGCTGCCTGGGCTGACAGCCTTCGGGAACAGGGCAGCATGCAGCCTGCAGAGCAGTACCTGCACGTGGGCAAACACCACCAATAACTGAAATTGCTGGTCGACGTGAAATTGCCGGTTGAAATCAATACACTGCATGCCTGCCCTCTTTTGTGTTGCTGCGTTCTCACTTCTGTGTCCATGTTCTGGCTGACTGGGAGAAAGAGGGAGCCTGGGACACTAAGACAGGGAAGTGGTGAGTGTGGCACAGCAGTGCTAGCAGTACAGCCTGCTGGCTCCTGCAAAGTCCCTGACTTTGTAGCGTGCTTCCTTGCTCCAGGGCACTGCCTCCTGTTGCACCCCAGTAACAGGCCAGCACTAGCCCACAAGCGGCTCCACCTGCCTGGCTGCTCAGGGAGCGGGTGTGGGAGGGCAGGGGGCTGCTTCCCTGCCTGCCAGGCCTGCCCTGCGGGATGCTACAGCGGCAAGAAGAGCCCAGTGCCCTCTGCATGTCAGGCCAGGAGCAGGTAACTGGGGCTGGGCACCTGGGGAAGGGTCCTTTGCCTGGCTTGGCTTGGCTGCCCTACCTCCATGGAGAAGATGGTTTAACAGTTGGGCTCCACGATCTTAAAGGTCTTTTCCAACCTAAATGACTCCATGATAAGACGGCAGCCTCTGCAGGCACAGGTAGGTGGGTACACCGTGCTTCGTAACAACGCGATGGGAAGAGGGCTGCTGAAACACCGCTGGTCCGGGCAGCGCCGAGGTGGACCTGATGGCAAGCTGCACGCAAGTCAACACCACCTGCTGCAAGAAAAAGACAAACGCAAGTCTGGCAGGTTTAACCTGGGACCACGTAAGGAAATCCTCCCAGTCTGCTCACAGCAGGTTTAAAACCATCTCTTCTTAGGAGGGAGAGCCACACAGGAAAAAAACATAACCCCACTGACCACTGACAAAAGGAGAGCAACGGGAATGGTTAGTGATCTGGAAATCCTCAGAACAAAACCAGGATGAACTGGAACATTGCCCAGTGAAACGCTGGAGAGAGACAGCCTGGGAGATGCAGGAGTGGAGGAAAGGCTGTGGGGCTTGTCTCCGGGTATTTAAAACACCGCTCCTGAAGAAAGGGTGTAATCTTCCTACATCTTTGGTAGATACGGCAAGAAATAGAACTTGAACAGCCACAAGGCAGGTAGGGGTCGGGCAGCAGGGACATCACCTGGGACAGTGATGCAACAAAAAAAAGATTTCTCTGTAGCAGCTGCCAAAATCAGGACAATCCAAGCCAGCCCCTTAAATGAAAACCTGCATTTTCAATAGATAGCAGCAGCTCCAGGGTGGAGCCCCCACGCTGCTGACGGCCAGATCATCATGTGCACACACAACAAACGGGGCAGAGCTCGCTGCGGGATGCAGGGTGGCTGTTCTTTCCTAATTTACCTTTGCCTTGAGCCAAGCTCAGCAGAAGCTCCCTAAACTGCAAACAAAGGCAGCACAGTGTTTGCTGTGGGAGTCCCTGGTCCTCCTGAGCCATCTTGGTGAGCCACAAAAGCAGGAGCAGAGAACAGGTGAAAAGGCAAAGCCTGGGAGAAAGTACTTGGTTTGTGTGCTTATGCTGGGGAGGGGGCCTGGCTGAGATCTTTATCCAGTGGAAACCTACAGTAGGTAATTTATTAATACTTGGCAACAAAGATATGATTTACCAGCACTGCCCACTACTAACAATGTGCCTGAATTAATTGGTGGTATCAGGAGATCCCAACTTCTTTCGTAATAAATAGCTAATGAGTTTAGCCTTTAAGGCTTCCAGAGGCTGCCAGCAGTCATGCTAAGCAGGCACAAATAATAGCAGCATTTTTATTAAATGGATTCAAATGCCAGAAGGTGTACTTTCAAGACCTTTTGCAAGACAAAAATAATTTTGATCAATGGCTTAGTCCCAGTCCTATTAGCCACTTCAAGCTCCACGAAGTGCTTCGTGCGCTGACGTGTCACCTCACCGGCTGGCAGCCACTTTATTGATCACTTGTGGTTTGTTTCCCCTTTGCTGCCCATCAGTGTTTCTGATGTCTCTCTGACTTTGTAACGCTTTAAGAAGCAACACTTCACAAAGCAATCTTTCCTGACACTGCGTTCAATTAATCTGACAGTCACTGAGCTCGCTTTTCTAAGTTGTTATCTTCCTTATGTCTCAAAATCCTTGTTTAGGAGTTGACGCCTGCTTTGCTGGTGTTTTATGTTATGTTTTTGAATTTTGAAAAGATTCTGCATTTCAGTTCCATGTCTCTTGTGGGAGTGGTTTCCAACACTTCATATTTCACTGCCTCTGTCCGTGAGCCATGCTTTCTGTACGGCTCATAATTTCTGTCACTCCCAAATTCGAACCCTGTTGGTCACATGTCCTGTATCACAGGATAGCCTTGCACAATATGTAATCATAAATACTTTGTTCCTCTGTCTAAGGTGCTGCTGAAAGAGGGAGTTTCTGAGTCAACGTCAGAAGAAAGCCAGAAGGTATGTGTGTTTTGTCTTGGAAGGATAGCATTATTGGCTGGAAGCCCAAGGCTTGATAGAAGGGAATGTGGCACAACCCTCCACCAGCTGTTTTGCTGGGTTTTTTATGATCTAAATGATGCCCCATCTGAAAGATGAGAGCCAGCAGGCTCTGATTGCACAGGCTTCGATGTAATATAGAAGTTTTTCTGCACTATTTAGGGTCTATGGGTTCCAGCTTTCTCTGGGTCCATCAGGGCACGATGCCTGCAGCCAGGAGTGAGCAGAGAAGTTTTTCCTACACGCGAATCTGGCCTAGGATGGGTTTGAGACAGCTGATGGCTACTTTTGGTACCTCCATAAAATGTATCGCTGCTCTGCTCGTCGGTACCATATGTGCACAGCAGGTAATGTACAGTCTTGTTAGCTGGTGTCACGCTAGTCCTCAGAAGCCAGATCTGGAGGAGTGAGACACTGAGGCAACAGAGGGAACCTCCAGATAAAACCCAGACGCTGTAAGGAATTTAGTACAGCTTCCTGAAAAATATTTTCACATCCTAATAGAGAAACTGTGGCTTCTCAGCCGTGCCTCACACAGACCCACAGCCCCTCCCCACCCCACGCATTGCCCAGCTGCCTGCCCCCCCGTCTCCGTGTGCTATTACGGAGCATGTGGCAGCTCCAGCAACTGCTTCGGCGGAAAGAGCCGTAACATCTGCCCAGCCCCTTTCTATTGATTTACACTAACTTCACACTGGTAATCAGGCTGTGTGCGGGACATCAATGAAGACTTGATAGTCTGCTAGAGTAAGAAATGCATGCCCCACAGCCACGCACAATGCTCGGTCCGTTACCCATTGGCTGAGGTTCTTCCTTCACACAGACTTCTAGTGGGGCAGTAAATACTGGTGACCATAACAATCACCGTGACGGAGAGAGAACTCTAGGTCAAACAATATCCATTCGGCACCTGGCACAGCAAGTTCTGTAGTTCAGCACCAGAGCCCTGAGATGCTGCATGCTCCCTCTCTCTGTGAGAGGGGAGGCTGCAATCCTCTTCAGTTCCTTGCTGAGAAGGAAAAGCAAGGGGAGAGCTGACGAGCTTGATTGCAGGATAAAATGAGATCTTTAGCAGTCTCTCAGACAATGCATGGGAGGGAAATGATGATCTCTTAAGGAAAGCCTGGCTGTTTTCTCTCTGCAAAGAGCTTCCTACATGGTGCACCAGAGGGATGGAATGGAGGTGTCCTGCATGTACTAGATAAATGGGCAATTTTCTGTAACAAGGTGCTTAGGTTTCATCAGCAGACGATCAAGAATAGAAAACCATAGAAACACAATAAATTGAGGCCTTCATTACATACAGCCTGATGGGACCATCAGCACCACACAGCTTCACCCTCCAGGAATTTTTCCCAACAGGCTCAAATTGTTATCTTTAACAATACAGGCTGTGTCAGAACTGGTGGATGAACTCTGAGTCCCATCACCAGATGAAGATCCTGACTCTAAGCTGTAGTTTTAATTTAAGATATCATTTAATGTGATTTAAATTAAATATAATTTCATTCATGGCATTGTGAACTGACATTTGTAGAGAACATCAGGCTGCAGAATGTCTGGTGTGTTCAAATACCATGGGCGTGACGGTGACCAAAACAAGCTGTTGGCTATTGTAGCTGTAATATAACAAGCTGTATAAAAATAGATGACACAGAATAAAAGGGTAAAGCTAGTTAAAACCTTGTTTGTCTAGATATAGAAAGGTTATCACACTTTGCAACTAGCAAAGAATACTCTTAGTTTTGCTTAATACTAGCCTTCAAGCTGAAAAACACCATTGCTGGGGGGGAAGCATAAAAACTGTTAAAAGTTCAGTAACCTCAGTTATGAAAGGCTCTGCCATCTGAGTTTTAGTGCTTTAAATAAGTTTCCTTATTACTTAAATCCAGTTTTCTAGATAGCCTCTTACTTTGAGCCTGTTAGACATGTTATGCCTTTGCCTGAAAGTCTCCTAGTGACCTGTAAATTGATTTCAACCTGTGAAATTGGCCATAAGTAAATCTTTGTTCTTCTTCTTTTTCCTCTTTTCTTTCCTTTTTTTCTGAAATAAAAAGGATGCAGGTGGCTTGTCTGCTATCAGGCTATAGATCCAGTATACACTTCAGAAATGCTATTGCCTTCTTAGCAATGATGTAACTCCTGAAATCTGTAGCACTAGGCTCTTGTATTATGAAGCTAAGATCACTGCGTTCATTGATAATGCCGCTATGTAAAGAAAGGCTTAAATTCTTCTCCATCATTGTTCCTTGTTATCACAAGTACATCCGCAATAGGCAGGGGTTTATTCATCTGATAGGTTTACATATCTCATTGGAGTCTACTGTGTAACATATTTGGAAAGAATGAGGCGTACCTAATTGGTTTCATGCAGAATTTCAGTATAAAGAGTTTTGCAGCATTTGTTTATCTCATTATTTGTGTTTACAATTTACATGTGGTAAAAAATGTCCTGTATCTTTCTTGCATCGTAACAACTCCACAACAGCAGAGTGCCACAGCCAGCTCTCATGTCCTTACATCTTCATAACATTCACCCAGTGAACTGGGAGAACATTTTATGAATGTGTTAGGAAGAATAACTGATTCAAGCTAACCTGGTGAGCAGAGCCCGGTCACAATAAAGTTTTCTCTTTGCCAAAATTCTCTTCCCAATTCCCTAACTTGAGTCATGGGTGCCTGATCAGCCAGGGCTCAGGATCTTCCATTCACCAGCAAAGATCAATGACTGGACTCCGATTCATCAGCTTTAATAGTTTCTGAAACACATTGTTGTGCTGGTATCCACAGGAATCAGGAAGATTAAGTATGTAACTGCCAAAAAAATATATTAAGCTGGAGTTTGTCACATAAAAGGTATGACAGAAAGGAAAAGAATAATCTTCAAAATGACAACCATAAAGAACATGGTGATTTAATATAAACGGCATAAAAATGTTCAAATTGCACCATAGTTCGCAAATAAGGGATATTAGTAGAGCCCCCTCCACCCCCACTTTTTATGCCTTTGTTTCTTACAGATGATCCCTGGGTTTATGCCCTTGTCACCACATGTAGTAGAAGAAGACCACGTTCCAGAACAGGATTATGCTAATTTTGCAAATGATCACAAAGTCACAGACATATGGCACAAAATGTTGACCCAGTCTAACACCCTCCTGGTGGTTTCCAATTTGTTCGAAAAAATTTTCTGGAGCAGCTGTATCCCCACAGACTTTACACCAGATGGGGAAAGTCCATTCTCTCACTAATGGCACAAAAAACACCACTTTGGGTGCTTTGACCAGATATTTGTTATCAAGAGGCCCTTAATCACAGCCTCAGCAATGAACAGCCCTGAGCAGGGCTGATGTCTTCCTGAGCACACAGCCACCCCTCCCAAATTTTCTACATGAGTCATCTCTCACCCTCTCTTCTTCCTTAGACTACACAGTAGTCCCCTTCCAGAATGGAAAGTCTCCATTATGTTATTTCCTTCTTAGTAAGTCCAAAAATCATGTCCCAAAGAGGTAATATTAACTTTGGCAATGGCATTCTTTGCCTTTGGAGCTCTTATTCTACATTCTGCCTGTACTTATAGAGACTTCAATCTTTATTGATTCTCCTGTGCCACCTCTCAGCATCCTTCCTAGGCAGCATGATGCATTAACTTTCCATATAATGAATATTCCTGTTTGGTTCCGTACTCTGAAATATACCCAAGTCTGAATGAGATTTCAACACTCTGCATTGCTGATTTTCAGCTGCATGCCTTAGCCCTTGTTTTTCACAGGCTGGGGACACCAAAAGAGGCCTCTAGATCCAGAGATCTTGCTTTTAACACAATCACTGTTGTACTGGGGGGGAGGAGAGCCTTTATATTTTTCAGACTAGTTCCAACAATAAAGTTATTAAAGCTATTTTCCACCTTGCAAGAAAGCTACCTGATGATGACATTGTTCCTGCCTTTTAAACTAATTTTATTTCAATATGGTACATTTGTAGTCATCATAATCCTATTGTCACATGTTATTCCCAGTATAATGACTGAAAATGCTATTGCTTGGGGGAAGGGGGTTGTACTGGGTTTTGTGGGTTCAGGTTTTTTTCTGTTTAATTTTATCTACTGCTATAGTATCAGAAGATAAGCCAATTTATTCACTAAAATCCTTCCCATCCATTCTGTTGTTGACTCCAGTTTCCAGTGGAGGATACAAGGTACTTCTGTAAAGCAATATGAAGAAAGACCTGCAGTCATTCTGCTAAAGGCAGGCTGCATCCACACAGCTGTCTGCCCCAGCCCTAGGGCAGAGTGGTTAGCATCCTGGCCGTTGAGCTTCTCATAGGAGATGGGAATATATACATTATAGCTGTAAAGCTATATAGACAGCTCCTTCACACCGGGTTTGGAAAACTGTGGCACTAAATCCATAGCCTCTCTAGGGTGGCACCTCCACAGCACTGGGAACATCGTAGTCTTCCTGAACTGAATGCCATCAGACCTCCAAATAAAAGAATTCCAGATAATTTATTTTTACTCTTAACTTCTTGTTGAAAATTCATCTTCAACTTCTGTAAAACAGGATGACAAACGCTTTCACACCATGTCATTACAACTATTATAGCTTACACTATAGCACAAAAGCACTATTTTGAGTCCCAGGCTTGAGGCAATTTAGAAGGTAATGAGCTTCAGGAGAGTGGAATTTTAGCCTTCCTGCAATTACGATTTTTGTGTTTAGCACACAAACCCCGAAGTCTCAGATACCCACGTGAACCTGAGGTCCAAGGTGGGTATGTAGTACTTGGTGACCAGGTTGACACAGGAGGTCATTTCCCCGTGTAGATACCCACCTCTGCACCTACCGGTAGGGGATACAATTTGATGGATATGGCCCAGATGTTGCAGGGAGCTGCTTCCAGGGGATGTCATTTCATGTAACCCAACTTACTTGGACAGCTGTTCTGTGCAGTGCTGTAACAAACCTTTTCTTCATGAAACCATTATTGCTGCTGCCCAGCTCAAAATCTGAGCTTCCTAACAATGCACTGTAGAAGAAAAATAAATTTCCTTCTCTCCTCACATATGAGTTCTAGCTGACACTTTTCCCATTTACAGAAGGATCTTATCAAGCCTCAGCAAGCCCTAAAAGACAAAATAGCATTAAAAAAGTGATCTCATATTATATGCCCATTACTGCCATGTTTTGCATTAAACTTCCTTTTATAATAGTTAGTTAGAATTAATAGATATTTTCACAAATAGGTCTCAATTGTTACAGGTGATTACGGAGTTCAGCAGGTTGGTTATTACTGCAATAGAGCATTATCTGCTGATGAGCTTGTAACCCATATTATTCTTATCTGTTAGGTGTTTATATTATCTATTAATAATTTATAAACTAACCTCATTATAAGGTTGTAATATGGACTGTGACAGATTACAGCACAAACAGGCAATACTCAAGAAGTTTCTCTGTGCAGCTAATCTCAGCTTCATTATGCATTTCTCGTTTAGATTTTATCACACGCTGTTGATATTCTGGAGGGCTCCACTTATTCCTAGGATGCGGTTATCAATAATCCATGTTCTGCATTTGCCCACATGGCAACTGATGCCTGGAGTAGGAGCTACTTGCTGTTTTATTGGTATAGACAGGTTCGGGAACAAGACCAAGAGTTTGCTAACAGTCATCAGAGCAAGCGGAGCTCTGCACAGGTTTGTGGGTCTCATTGCAGCAGTGAGGCCACAGCAATGGCTATCTCTGCTCTCAGCCCCATCTTGGAGCTGGTACCTTCAGTCCTCCTTTCACAGGAGTTCTGTCTAGTGCCTGAAGATACAGCTTCATCAGTACACTAAACTCTGCTTCCCATCCATGTCAGCCATGTTCTTAATAGATTTATCTCACTAAAATAGCCACAATGTAAAGTACTAAACCTACAAGCAGAAGCACTTGCTGTAAAATGGCTGGAGAAATTGCCAGAGAAGGACTGGGAGCAGTCCTCTTCCTGATTTGTATGTACAGAAGATGGAAAGCTTGGGAATAAAAAAAGTGGTTTATGCCCAAGTCTTTCATTTTTCACAACAGTCTCTTTCCGGTGCTATGTAAACAACAAGCCAACATTTTTCAACAAAATCCTCTGTACTTGAATGTTTTTTGCCAGTTCTCCTTCACAAGGTGGCACGCAAAGACTGACAACTGTGAGCACTCAGCTGCAGTATCTGAGTGGGTGAAAATTAATAGCAAAGCTGGAAAGAGTAGGTTGCTCACAAAAAGAGTAACATAGCCATTCTGGGTGCACACATGCTTGTTTAAATCCTTTTTTTGTCTGAATTCATGACAGCACACCTTTCCTCGGAGCCCCTTCAGGCAGGAGATGCTCTCAGGACATCCAGGAAGAGCAGCTGGTCTGGGCAGATTCTCAAGGCAAAAATCTGGGCTTTACTGAAGCGACTGGCAAAGTTCACTTTTACTTTGGCAGAGCCAAGATTTTATTACCACCTTACCACTAAATCTCTTGGCTTTCAGCATTACTGCGTATTTTCCTGAGCAATTTTAGACATACCTAGTTCAGTCTTCTGGCAAAGATATTTATGATGAATAGTAATTATTCTGTTGTAGTAGTATCCTGGGACCTTAGCTACAGACCCATGTGCATCATCAATAGCAGTGTGTGGACGTATAATAAAGAGACAGGTTTGCTCTTTATTTATGTATGGTGCTCTTTACCTTATCCTCAGACGTTTATGCAAAGGAGTTTAAACTGAGGAGTAAACACAAAGATGTGAATACAACCTCTGGTTCATGATGTGCCTCCTCTACAGACTGTCAGAGCCTGGTAAGAAATAACATCTGTTGCTCTGTACCACTTTCCCAGATATCCTCTATCGTCTCTTCTCTGAAAGAGGATACAGTATGAATATTCCTACACTCTCAGTAACGGAGTTTTTTCTGCCTGTGTTATGTTGGGAAAATCTGTCTGGAATGTCAGTGGTGTTGAGGCAGATCTGACTCCTGCACGCTGACTGCAAATGGATGGTTCTTTCTAAAGCACTTGTATGATGTGTGCCTTATTTTTCCATCGCTATAAAAGGGGCTTTGTCGAACATTTTGACAGTTTAAAAAGAATGACGCCGTTTCTAACTTAGTGTTTCCACTGAGATTAATCTGATCTTCAGACAAGTATTCTGGCCTAGAAAGTAGCCAGAAAATCTAACTGTTTTTTTAAAAATTTTACTCAAAATAAACAAATAATTTTCCCCAGCCACATTTATTGTAAATCTCAGTCTTATGGCTGTGAGATCTTTCATTGTCCCTCTTCCTCGTCACACCCATATCACGCTGAGTCATTTTCTAAAACTAATCCAATTGCTTTTCTACAAGCAAGTGAATAAAAACTAAACACAGACTACACCAGGAAGATGATGAGAAGGAAGGCATATGTTATCATAACTTCCCAGCCTTCCAAGGGTTGTATTTCCTCATAGTCTCGCAAGCATATGCAATGAGAACAAACAAACAAACAAACAAAAACACTCAGTAAACTATAGGGGAAAAGAAAGTCTTTTATTTCTCAGAACTTGTGTGGGCTTTGCAAACACACGGTTTGTTAGAAGATAATTCCTTATACAGGGTTACTTATCAGGCTGAGACAGGAGCACATAGGTTCTGCAGTATAAGCACCTCAGCCTGGAAGAACAGGGCAGGGGCCCAAAACAAGGTGGAGAACACATCCTTAGGCGGGTATTTCCTTTCTGCTGTATTCTAAACACTAGCAATTAATGCTCTCTTAGCTGAGCAGAGCAAATTCTGCAGTAGCTGCTGGTTCAGGTGCATGGTGAGAGCTGTTCTTGACACTGCCACACAGCCTGGGATCACACACTCAGCTCTGCAGACTCACACAGAGGAACAGGCTTGCCCAGCAAGAGGCTGCTCAGGCTGTGGTCCCACGTACATCCTACTGCACAGCGTACTGGTGGCTGTTAGCCTTTAAGGTTTCCTTTGGTTTGGGTATTATGCAGAGCACAAAAAAGGATGAAAATCAAGAGCAATACATTGATTTTTATCACACGTGCAGGCGCTAGTGTGAGATGGTGTGGAATGAGGAAGTGGATCACCAGCTGCAGCTTCTGGTCGGCATGGGTGGTTGGTATTGTTGTGGGTGTCTGGTTTGGTCTTCTCCACGTCTGCCATCCCACTGAATAAGACTTGAAGGCACACAGAAGAGAGCAGTTAGCTGGAGAGCCAAAAGCAATGGAGTAGAGTTGAGGTCCATTAAGATTTCTCTTTACTGATTCACTTTGGTTCTCTCTCATAGTGCATCTCTAAAAAGACTCAGTGACTGAATAGTTCCTGACTTGTATAATTCCAACTTTATTCTCCAAAATTAACTGGCTCTTTTTTATTATTATTATTCCTACAGTTTCCTTCCTTCATCTGGTCTCTGATTTTAAACAAATGTTACTCTTAATTCTATGTTATATCTACAGTAGATGTGTCCCAGAAATTACTCCTCTAGTGTCCAAAAGTGCTTGATAAAGAATAACCAGGTAACACTGAAGATGATCCTTTACTGTCAGAGATTACAGTTTTGAGAAGTACCTTCAGCACCTTGTGGTGATGTACCTTGCTACCTTCAGCATATGCTGTGTGGGATTTAGACCATGGATCCCAATGATGCTTTCGTGATTTTTCCTACAGGTAACACCCACAGTCTCTCGTACATGAACAAAGACTAATAAACATTTCTTCACTTGGCTGTGTGACTTCTAGTGCAGAGACAATGGTCCCTTCACAGAGTCTATAACAGTCTAAGACAACTCAAAGTATGTAAAAGTTACGGACTACATTTTTAAAATAGAATGGGGGGGAAATAATTTTAATCAGCCCTGTTTGATTATACCAGTTGGTACAGTGTGTAAAAAGGACTCACAAATTATTTTGAGAGATTAGCCAATTACAAAGAGCCATTTCGAGAGTGGAAATTTAGGGCATCTCACTAACAGCTTGATTTATACAGCAGTCCATATTTTAGCAACAGATCGCTTGATTGCTTATATAAACTGGTTTCATTTCACTTGCTTTAAATACAGAAAAACCGTAAGTAGATAAGCAGCTCTATGAATAACAGAACCAAAGAGCCTGGTTTCCTATGGATTTGTCTTGGCAGGAAAAATCCTACACCGACCCTCTGACATCTAGCAAGTGGTAAGCTCTCCTTACAGCCTTTTCTTTTTCTTTGAATAGCCATCTACTTTCACAAAACCTTTAGAACTGCAACATCTTTGGCACCAGTAACCTTAGCGCTGAATTTGGCTGCAATTGTTCAACTTCAAAAATTACTGAAAAAAGAGATGTGAATATGCATGTGTGCACGCACAGCTGCATGTATATCCAGAATCATGTCCATTTTCTGAAACTGAAGAGCTAACCATCAACTGATATCCTTCTGTGATATGGCTTAATGAAGAAAATAAATGATACTCCCTAAGGAAAGTAATTTTCTCGTTCCTTGGAATCTATTCATTTTCTCATATTTCTTACTGAACGTACTGCTTCGTCTTTCCAAAGAAAATCTCCTTTCTTACATCATTGCTAAGCCGAAACACAAATGACAGAAAACCAAGCATTGACCCTTTTCATGTCAATGGCAGCACTGACATTTTTACCTAGTTATTTTAAAGCCTGGACTCTATAGTGCTGTCCATAACTCTGATCACAAATAGAGCCCTGTTCAGTAAAGCCAAAGACAGTCAGACAGTCAATTGAGCTAGAAAACCTGAGACTGTTGTTAGAACTTGCTGTAATTTTAATATTTTAAACTGACAGCATTTGAAAACCAACTTGAAAGCTAGAATTTAAATTCACCTGCCTTTCTGTGCCTTAGGCTATGAAATAGGTTCAGACAAACAGCCAACTACAAATAATGTCATGTAAGACTTTGTAATATAAAGCTCATAGTGAGATCACAGTAAATAGAAGTTTACATTAGGAAGCCTACGCAGTCAGCAAGATCTTCACAACACAGAGATATTTTGTTAAAAACATTCTTTTTCCAGTGCCTGAATGGTGCAGCTGTACTCTACACACCTACATAGCACTGGTGTCAACTGCAAGCAGGCTGGCTTGGCAAGCAAAGCCAAGCAGACTGCAGACGTTCTGCATTACGTGGTTTATTGCCGATTTTCCCTTTGCAATACTATTCATAGCCAGAGGCACAGAGCAGTAGGTGACTTGGAGCTTTAATTTCCAAGTTTTCTCTCGGAGATGACTAGCAGCTGGTTACAATATTGGCGCTAGTGATGTGATCCTGGAATTTCACCAGCGTTGCTCAGCAGAACATGGCTGCTACGAATGACTTGCCATTGGAAAGGCTCTGCAAGTCAGGCTTCCCTCTGAAAGTCACACAGAAAGCCGTGTCTCAGACTCCCAGTCACAAACTGATGAAGGTCTGTGTTAAAATGAATCCATTTTCTTGCTCTCCCTCCACCTCTATTTTGCCTGGGAGGGTGTCCTAGAAGCTCACTTGTCTGACGCTTAAGCACTGTCCTCAAACTTCTCTGTTCAAGAGAAGATTTATTCATTACACCCATTTGTCCTTCTGCTATCTCTATTTTTTTGCTTAAAAGGCTTTTTTCTTTGATGTTAACACTACTCACATATTAGTAGAAAACAATCGGATACTTTTGCTGCTTTTGTTCTGATAAATAAGCCAAACATTTTAACCTCTTCTCACAAAACAAGCTTGCTCTACTATCTTGACCATCCTAAAAGCTTTTTCTATTTCTCTTCATTCTCAGGTGACCAGAAACACCTGGTAACTATCGCAGCTGCCTAAATAAGTAGAATGACCCATAACAGGCTTCCAAGAGCTCAACTGAACAATCCTCTCCACAGGAAAGAGGGGTGAGGTAGTCCATCTTTTCCTCCATTTGCTGACTATGGGTAAGCCCCAGCAGAGGGTTTAAATTGAAGGATAGAGTATTCACTGTAATTTGGGATTAGTGCAGATCATTTGTGTCCCTTGGAAGTATTCATTAATTACACCTTTACATTACTTAGATAACCCTTGCCTCTCTCTGCTTCCCATTCATCCATACAAAGAAATTTGATGCATTGCTATTTATTCTTTACATAGCGTTATAAAGCAAAGTGGAACCATTTTATGACAGTCTTGAGATACGTAGATTCTGTTTGCTTTTCTTAGATTTATGTGATCATGCTGCTTGCTTCTTTGCTTTTACTATGGTTATTAATTTTCTAAATGTTTTGTTACATGCTGTTTACATTCATTCATTCATTCAAACTTCAAAACACATCCCTGAAGAGAATTGTTTATCAAAACAGTATTTTGTGTTTCTAAAACAATGTAACTTCTCTCCTAAAAAAAAAAAAAAAAACACCCCAAAAAAAAACCAAACAAACCAAGACCAACCAACCAACCAAAAACCCAAACAAAACCACCCAAATTTCATAGAAGCAAAACAGAGGAAAGAGATTAGGCAAAGATATTTGCATATCTTTTAAAATCTGCTATAAAAGCTACTTGTGACCATCTTAATTTCTGGTTACCTAACACAATGCCATTAGACTTTCCTTTTCTGGCAGTGCCAAGGGCACTGCTCAAAATTATTTGAACTGCAGTTCTGAGCACTCAGCTACTCCGAAAATCAGGCCCTATACGGGTCAAGCTGGTCATTTCCTCTGAATGAACACTTAAGAAAACATTGGCTTTAGCGAGTTGGTTCACACTATGAATCCACCCTGGCAGAGACAGGAACAGAACTTGGGTTTTCTAACTGACTGATCAAATGACTCGACTGCGCTATCGCCAAGAAAGGATTTAAAGAATGACTCCGAAAGGTTATTTTCACTGAATTGCTGAGTACATAAAATGTGTTGAAAGAAAAGGTAAAACTTCTTGAAAGGGTTTAGAAATGGTTATATTTATAATCTGTTGTGGTAGGATTTTCAAGTCCAGTGTTCAGTGAAGCTAGACTGACAAATTTATTATAGTTATAAGGCTGAGAAACCTATTAGAAGAAATATAATAGAAGGTACATTTTTGCGAAGCTTTAATAGGAACTGAAACAATTCAACAAAAGACTAAATTCAGTAAGGGGGGAAAAGACATTTATTAAATCTTTCTAAAAAGATTGACTGACCTTTCTTTAAAAAGAGTGGGGTTTTTGTAAAAAATGAAAAGCTCAACCTTCATAACAACAATCTAGTAAAAGGGTTTATTAGAAACTGGCTTCTTGTGCAAGTTCAGTTATTTTTATTGTCAATAAGTGCTGGTGTTATGCAATAACAGAAGCATTGTTGCCTCTCTAATTTCTCTCAGGGACTGAAGAAACTCATAATGAAAGCATTCAAAATCTAAACTGGAATAAAAAATAGAACACTCCTGCTCAGGTTTGTATGGCAAAAACAGACACAGAAACTATGGGCTGAGAATTCATCTCATAGGGAAACTGTGCCAGAACTGTGAAGGTGGTGTTATTTCTTCTACCTCTGCTTACAGTAAAAGTCAAGCTATTAATATCAGGCATCTTGACAGTCGCATAAATGCATATATTAAAATTCAAAGTACTTTTTGCTTCTGTAGATGTATCATCATTACAGAACAAGACAATTTTAATGTAAGACCAGATGGCAACAGCATTACTTACTTACAGTGGATAAAAGTTATAGGCCAACTTGTATACCCTGTAAAAACAGACCAGAACTGAAGATGGTGTCTATCACATCCCAGAGCAAGAGCAGACACAAAGTTAAATAGTCCAGTCCATTCAAAGCGGGGTGGAAAAGCAGCTGGAAGACTGTTTAAATAACCAGCAGTACCTGCATGTGATCGGATTCTCATGAACATCAGGAGGCACTGACATGCTGTACAGTTACAGCAGTTTATATCAAATAGGAATCTCAAATCAGGCCAGAGCTGACAGGCCTTCTGTCCATGTGGCAGGCAACGTCGTCACCCTCCACGCCAAGATGAACCTGCACTATGGTGTGACAGACATCAGCGGCGGTGGGTTTTGAAGCAGATGATCAGACACTAATCAGGTACACAGTTACGGGCATTGACCCAAGGAAGCCAGTTTCTTAAAGCTCCCCATAAAGCCCATATGGAAAGACACCTCTGGTCTTTCAGGGCAACTCCAAATGCTCAGCCTCCTGCCCTACATCACTGTCAGGGAGAGCTTATCTCTCCGCACCGGTTAGGGAGGGAGCCTAGGAAAATCAGCCTTCTTAAGTGTAAATCATTGGATGTGACTCTCCCACTTAAGAGCCAAAAGGTGTATTTCTTGTTCACATGCATCCTCTTGTTACTCTCAGGAGTACGTTCTCAGTGTGCAAGGGAAGAAAGATGTAGTCTACATGGGTACGTGAAGTGCTGCTTGTAAGATCAAAGCTAAGCATTCCCATTCGACATACTTCAAACAGGAACTGAGAACAGTGGTTCTCCAAGTGTTTGTTTTTATTGGGTCTCCTGTGTTCAGTTTAGGGAAAACAGACAACAGGAGTCGTTTGAAATAAAGCTGTAATTTACTATCCTAACATGCTGAGAAGCAATTAGATTCAAGCTAATTACTGTAAATAATTTTTATAATTACTTGTAAAACATCCTACTACCTGTACATCTATTAAAGTGAGCTGAGGCCTGTAGAATTTTTTTTAAAAAAAATAGAAGGCTTAATGTTATTAATCAAGGGCCAAACTATTTTCTTGAAATCTTCAAAAAGAAGCAGCTATGCCATAGAAACTACTGATGGAAAGCACCTGTTAGGGCATGTATCCCCTTGATAGTAGAGTGGGTGTATCAGTAAACTGTCTGAAGAATCATCTAAGCTAGTTTATATTTCACAGCTATATGTACTACTACCTGGAAGGACTCTTCCAGAACCTAAAAGGATCTTTCTCAAAAGAAAAAAGAAAAAAAAATCAAATAATTTGCAGCTGAATACTGATTTTCTTAGCTTTGTCCTATTTATCATGTTTTAATCTCTACTGGAAGCATAAAGAAAATATTTTTTTCCTTATGTCCTTCTACCTCAACGATTTATTTATTTTTTTGACATTGGACAGAGTTTGGCCTGGTCTGATCCATAGTTTTACACCACACTTTCACAGGCACACCAACCAGTTGGAGTTGCACACCTCTGTGTCCTCACAGCCACAGCTGTTGGTTCCTCCTCTTCCCACAGGTCTTCCAGCTCTTGTTCTGAACTTCTCTCTAGTTTGGACAACTATTTTTGGACCTGTTGATGGGTGCTCAGCCCATCCTGGTCTATTGTTTGGGTTCTGGTTCACCAGAAACAGGTCTCCTGATGTCCGGGGGCAATTCCAGCAAGCAGGCACGGAGTGCTCACGTTAGTTTATCTAAGAGTACAGTAATGCATTGGCAATCTTCTTTCAACAAAGTGTGACTTCGACACATGTACCAGTACACATCTTTAGCTGCCAAATAACAAAGTGCAAATACAGGAATATGTTCTTGGGCTGTTCTACCATTTATGAGCTTCACCTCGGTGAAAACCTTACCACCACAGAGAAGACTACTTGTAACCCTGAGTGGTATGGGACCCACCAACATCAGGGTTGAGAGCAACTCCCTGAATACCAGAATGTGAGGGGAAAGAGGAACTAGACGTCTATTTTTGCACTTTCTAGGATTGATGCTTTATTAGCTTGCTCCTGCACTGGCAGGATATTCTCTTGCACACCTTTGCCTTTTTAGCTTCTTGTAACTTAAAGCAGCTTTGCACAGGAGCTTGTGCAGTTCACTGAAATGCTGCTGACCACTTCTGCAGTTGATAGGAAAAACTGTCAGAACCCAAGCTGATGGTTGCAAGCTGCTCTGATGGGATTTCATGGCTCTCAGACTGTCCCATAGGCCTGGTATATTTTACCAATGGTATCACTTAAGAAATGTTTATGAACAGCTGGACTTTAGACCTCCAAGTGGATATTAAGCAACTATAGCAATAGAGGTGTACCTCCAAAAGGTAAGTAAAGAAAGAAGTGGACAGCAAAGCAATTAGGAAAATATATATATATATATACACACACGTATTTTTTAAAAGGTTTTGAAGTGGTTTTATATAAAAAAACGCCTTTCTTATTGTTTTCCCTTTGAAATACTCCTGTTTTAAAATCCCAATACATAAAAACATTCAATTTTTTTAAAACTGACATATGGCAAAAAATTGGTAGCAGTAAATAAAAGCACATAAAGCTAAATCGCGCCATTCTAAATGTTAGTAAAAATGACAAAATAAAATACTAGCTATATAAACTAGACACAGGTGTGTAGCATATTACAAGTAAAAAACATATCTTGCAATTATAAGCCTACAGTATTTACTTCACTTGTCTGTAATTACATTTTATACATGTTTGTTTAGTAATATCAATCCAAGACATCATTTTGAGTATATAATTAACTGCATGTTTAGAACAGAATGTGTTTGACTGTTTTTGTGTGTTGCAAGAGATGTCTTTGTTAGCTGTATTTAAGTGCCACCTAGTGTTACAATTCACCAATTTCGCTCAGAAAACCCTCTAAATTTTCAGCATAAAACCAAATTGCAGGGTTAAGAAAAACCTAGGGTCACAATGCCCACATTTCAATGTCAACAGTAAATCCTTAATCCATATTTAGGCACTCAAGGAGTACAGAATCTCATGCATAACACTTCTACTGCAGACTGCGACCAAGCAACAGAGAGACTAACACTCTGGTGTTAAAGTGCACACTCAGTTATATCTGCGCAATTGGGCAGTAAATACGGACCTCAAGGTCTCACTTGCAGGTATCTGGTTTTTCTATTTTTATACCAGTGATCCAGCAGTAACTTCACATAAAGATAGAAATAGCTAATGAAGACATGGTATCTGGGGGGAAAAAAAGACCTTTTTATAAAAACTATTAAATACTTTTTTTTTTTCTGTTAGATGCACCATATAACTGGAAACAGGGTGGAGACAGGATGACATACACGAACTTCACACACGGCACGACACACATACAACAACAGAGCACACTACAGTTAGATGCCAGTGCATTAAGACATGCAAGAGAATGCTGTTCCCCACCTAAGTGTCTTCTATCTATCAAACCCTGTTTCTGCAGCAAGTATCACCGACTTCACTGCGGCTGCTTTTCATGGATACAAAGAATGCCCAATTCAAAGCAGCCTGCTATTGGGGATTTCTGGCTGTAACTAACGGTCTTTTTTAAAAAAAACAAATTTAAAGCTTATATTCTTGACAAGTTTGGAACTGATCTAGGCTAGGTTGCCCTTCTAACGAAAAAAGAACATTAATACTGAAAAACTACATTCAGTGTTTATAGCTCATTAGCTATGAACTTACAGAGTGTTTCATCCACTGTCAAGTAAAGTAGTCTTTAAGAAATTACGGTTTCTATCCTGCCTCTGTTTCCGCAACACTGAACAATTGATAGTATCTGTAGCTTAACTAAAATGCTCTTTGCATTCTCTCCACAAATAGCATATATAATGGTTTATGTAAACCAAATTTCAATCTGTCACTATTCTTTCTGAAATTCATTAAAAGCTACAAGAAAGAAAGATCACTGCCATTACAGAGGACTGGTGTAGCTCAAAGTAGAATATGCAAAACACTTAGGCTTTCCGTTAAATTTAGTGAGACTGTAACCATTAGCTTTTCACACCATTAGAAATGAGGACAGATTCCTATTTCTCTGTTATCATTTATTGGAAAGTCTCATCTTTAAATCACAATAGTAAAAAAAAAATAAAAAATTAAGTACCATTTATCCAGACTGCTGCAATAAGCAGGGTTAAGTCGACAAGCACATTAAAGAACTTATATTTAATTATATGTCGTGAAGTGAATTAATATGTTTGTTGCAGAAATATAAAATCAGAGGAAAAAAGTAGAAAAAGAGCTGAAGGATCACAAGAAAAAACTTCTCATCAGCAGTTAGAAAGGCTCACGATAAGGCATCTTAAACACCAGGATCAGAGAATGTTTAGAAAGAAAACAGGAGAGAGCAGCTTTTTCAGAGCAGCTTTTATCACCTGCAGCTGCAAACGTGCATAAATCTATCAGGCAACAACAAAGAAAATGAAGAAAAATGTACTTTCAGCTGTATTTCATTCAGAATAGTTTGGTTTATGTTTTCTGTGAATCAGGACAAAACATTCACAGAAAAGTGGATTAATACAAGTACATTTGATGAAAGTTTGACTATAAAGGACTACAGCCAGCCTCAGTAAATTGTCTTCAGCTTTGAGGCCTGGAGAAAACGCTTCCCTCAAGTACACAGGGAGCAAGATGGCACCGCAGGGTTTGGGAACAGATGTGGAGAACCTGGCTGGCATTCACAGCACGCTTCCCACGCTAAAACCACCATGCTGCGCCTCGTGCAGGACAGTAACAACTGGCTTCGAGGGAAGGATCCCCGCCTGGAGAGCGGGAAGCCGAGGGGGCGAGAAGGGGCCCTGCTCACCCCCAGCAGCCCCCACCTCTCTCCCAGCGGGTTCAGCCTCCCTCGACGTGCGCGGGCTGCAGCGTCCAAACCGTTTGCCCAGGCTATCCCCAAAACTCGTGCCTGTGTGTAAGGGCCGGGGGTGGTTCAAGCGATGGGTTTCACCGCGGACAGCGCCTGACCCGCTGCCGCCCTCCACCGGGCTCCAGCCCAGCACGGCCACCCGCCACCGCCGCCGCTGCCCCCTCAGGCGTAACGGCCGCCGCGCCAGCCCGCCCTCCAGCCGCGGGCCGCCCGCCGGCAGTGATTGGGCCTTGCGTTCTCTCGCTCCTCCAGTCCCAGTGCCGGAGGAGGATCCCGACCTCGCCTGATTCCGCCTACCGAGGCGCAACGAGGCCAATCAGCGCCTACGGCTGGGCTCCACCTTTCCGGCCGTCTCCATGGCAGCGGGGGGGTGGGTTAAGGCGTCGCGGAGACCATGGTGGGTGATTGTTTTCCTTTTCGAAGCCGGCGAGGCTAAAGGTAAACTAGGTCTGCTTATTTATTTATTTATCTTTCCTGGCTTCTCCCCCCTCAATCCTACAGAGTGGTGCATTCCGACGGGCTTGCAGACACCCCACCCCACCCGCAGTGGTAGGGTTAAGGGCGGTTCCTACGTGCCGCTTCCCGCTCCCCCCGCGGCTGCTGCTCTCCAGCCTCACCAGGGGCGCCGGCCTGAGGCGGGGCGCTTGTCCTTGCTGCCGCCCCCCGGCGCCTCCCGGGGGCTTCTGGCGAGGCAGGGCCTCGGTGTGGGGCAGCCGGAGGGGCCTTGCCCGCAGCGGCCTGGCCTGGCCTGGCCTACCTCACACCTTGGCCGCCGCCTAGGGAAGATGTGTGTGAAGCGGTGGCCCCGGGTTGCTGCGGGCGGAGGGTGCTGAGGCTGGGTGCCCGTTCATTGTGACTGTGTAAGCCAGGCTCCCTGAAAGAAAAGGGGTGCGTGCGGTTGTGCTTCCCCGTGCTTCAGTTTCTACCCTTGCCAGTGAAGGCATTGCCTGCTGAGGAGAGACATCACCTGGCCTGGCGAGTGGCGTGAGGCCTGGGCTGAGGGAAGGGTACAGAGGTGCTGTGCCCCTCATGCCCCTCGTAGGGGAGGTGCCAGCGACAGGCATCTCTCTGGCAGTGTGGTGAAGGATGTATCACTAGAAAATGGCCTCCACCAAAGTCAGCATGCACATGTAAATAGCTTATTTCAAAGTGAAGTGTGATTCTCGACAGAGAGGAGGCCCTTCCTGATGCTGTCGTATCTTTGAGATCTTTCAGTTCTCCCACCTTTCAACATTGTGAACATGCGATAGGTTCTTTAGTTTTGCTTAACGTGGCAATGGTGCAGTCACCTCTGAGGTGGAAAAAACACTAAAACACTTTCAGCATTCTGAGAAGTTCTGTAGGATCCTGATTTGCATGCGGTGGGCAGTTGGTCTCCTTCATATCTCAAAAAAAGTAACAGTAAACAGTTTAAGCTGTGTATTCCATCCTGTACTGTGTTGCAGTACTGAAGAGCTGAGCTCAGAGAAGTCTTCACTTTATTTTTCAAGCATGCAAAAATTAAATTGGTTTGGTAGCCTAAGTTACTTAGTTTAATCATGCCTGTACTTAAACGTAGATTTCTATGAACAGGGCACTGTATCTGTGAGAAGTAGTTATAAATTATATTTACAAGAATGACTTTGTGTTCAGAGTTACTCGGCCCAGAAATCACTAACGTAAACAGTAATACACAAATCATGCAAGCACGCAGTTTGCCGGTGTGATTGTAAGCACCTGAAACTTGAGAAAACTTAATACTATATCTGAAACTTGAAAGTCAAATTTTAGTTATCTCAGAAATTATTAGAATGCTGTGAGATTTTCCTAAAACATATTGTGAACGTTGATAGTGTGCATGTAGTCAAAGCATAATGTAAAAATGTCTTGCAGGTTTTGTGTAGTTAGCTGATGTATAAATATCATGCATGCAACTTTTTAACACAGGATTGTTGAATACTGAAAAATGTGTGTATGCCTTTGGAAGATTTTATTTTACTTGGTTTTCCTTTTATAGTGACAAACCTGGGGCAAAGAACTGAAAATGTCATCCGGTTTGGCTCAGGAGGTTCACCTTGCTAGGAGACATGGAGAGATGTAAGTAATTGTTTCAGCGCTGTGGCGTGCCTCACAGCAATTTGTGTCGTGGCCTTGCAGGACCTCCCTTTCCACACATGACCATCCTGTGAACAGTGAATTTGAGCTCTGTACAGAGCACAGTGGTATTTCAACAAGGGGTTAGTGTTCCAGGAGGTGGCACTCTTTCTTCATGAACTATTGGAATTAGCATCCTTGCTTGCTGTTAAGGGTGTTTAGGTTGATGAGGGTTTTGACTTCCAGTGGTGCTACTGGTTTAAGATCTCCATTGTTAACCTCCTGTCACCATTAAATTCCTGTTTGGGGAAGGTAATTGGATTCTCTCACTGTAGCCTCAATTATGGAATTGCTGCTTTGTTGCCCTGTAAACTCAGATTGTGAAGCAAATACAGTAATGAGTCAGAAAAATCTGCTTTTCTTGTAACAACTAGTACTTGCCAATGAGCAAGAGTAGCACTGATCAAGTCACCCCATCCCACCCTGTCTTTCCTGTTCTGGGAGATTTAGTGCTTCTAAGCACCTTAGCATATGAGGACTGCTGGTTGCAACATTATAGCTTCATACAAGCACAGCAGGTGGTGTCTGCCTGTACCTTTTCCCTCCCCCAGCACACCCACCCTACAGCCGGCTTAATTAGCCCCATAGTTTTGAGAAAACTGGGTAAGGTAAAAAGGTTATTTTCTAGCTCCTGAGCAAAATGTTCTACCCACTTAGCAAAATGTTTTCCTTTGTAGACTGTCTCAGAGATCAGAGCTGCTACAGCAGATGGAGACTTATCTAGGAGACAAAAAGACTAAAAAGACATGGCAAACTCAAGCAGCTGATGCAGCTCATAAAAGGAATGCAGCACTTTTAAATGTAAGTTTCTGCAACTACCAGGAACCTCATTGAAATGTCATGGTTATGTAGCTTAGAGGATTTTAAAAAAAGCATTTGCTCTATAGTTATCATTTGAATTCTCCTATATACAGTTCCCTCTTCTGGAACTTGACCAAAAGTCTTAAATGACAAGTCTTTATTATCTGGTGGCATTGCTACCTTTTCCCATGCCCTTCTTATATGAGCCTCGTGGTGGCAGCTGCTACTATCTTTTTTTTTTTTTTTCCTAAGTACATGTAGAGTTGCAACACATGCTATTACACGTCTGCCTAAGAGAACTGAGTCTGACAAGTACCTACAAGTCTTACAGTACCTGTGCAATTTCGATTCAAGATACTGGGGGGTGTTTGGAAATAGGGGCTAACCAGCCTGTAATGTTGTTAGTCCAGGGTGGGAACCATTCTCCCACTATGATTGTGTGAAATTGTGGAAGAAGTTCTCAGTTTAATGCTTTTCTTTAGAGTGACAAAGAATCTTACTTCCAAGTCTGTAAAAGCAGTATTTAGTGTTTCTGGCTCTTCCTAGTGATGATACTGTTAATAGCTGTTCTACATGCCTGTTGTTGTATTTAGGTAAGATTTCTGTTTCCTAGGTAAATTAATCAGAAGTCAGAGAATGGGCAATTAAAAAGATCTAGGTTTGATGCCAGGGACCAGTATGCTAAAACATCTTCTGGAACCCCTGGCTTAGGCATCTGAGTCTGAAGAGATTGCACTTGACCACTGACATGAGCATGCATTTGAAAAATGTATGTCTGTTGTTCAGGAAACAGCAGAAAACTATACCTCTTGTGCATTTTCTTTAAACTCTTACGTATTAAGTGTCTATATTACATGCATTGTGTTTATTGAAATTGTAAGTTTTATTCTAGAAAATTGCAAGATTCATTTGTGTCACCAAAATATTTTTTTTCTTCATGCACAACCTGGTTAAGGTTTAAAATGTTCCCATTTTGGGTGAGTGTAACTCTATTGAAGGCCCTCTTTGTATTTAAATGGGAGTTATATTTAGAGAGTGGCAGACAAGGGAGAACAGTTAATCTGGGATGCCTTCTTAATTATTCTGTGGCAAGATTTTTCAACTTGGACTGCGGAAAACTGGTGTGTTCTAGGCTGGGGCAATCAAACCCCTCTGTATCAGGTATAGATATGTGTAGGTGCTTCAGTGGGAGGCTGTGGAGAAGTGGATAATTTGTTTATTTTTTCATAGTTCATGCTCCATTGATTTAGTAAATTGAGCCGTTATAAATGCCGTTTTCCATGTGCATTTTATAATAGATTTTTATTTCATAAATACATTTTTTTATAAATTATATGTATTTTATAAATGCATTCTCAGTTTACATATACAGGCAAACATAATAAATATAAGGTGTATTTCTGCATGCTGAAAGCTTCTTGTATTGGAAATGTTAACAATAGCTCAGACATATACAGAGTGTAAATATTTCTGCAGTTAAACAGATATTTGCCATCTTCTGTCACATCCTCAAAATTGTTCCTTTCAAGTGTCAGAAATGTTGGTGTTTGTATGGAAAAAAAGCAAAAACATATGTATCAAAACAAATTCTGTTGCAGGATAAAGTAGCATAAATCAGTTTAAATCTATTAATTTTATACTAGTTTTAACAGGCATGCACTCCTGCAGATGCTTTCTGATAACAGAAGAAAACAGGAAAAAAAAATCTATGCAGAATAATATATGAGAAGCTTGAAAACAAGACTGATTAATGTGCCAGCTTCAGAATATTGTTCCTGATACCAGGCACTGTACATTTCACAGTTACCATGTGGAGAGTTGTTGATTTGGCCTACTCAAAAATACATGGACATGATGAAGTGTTATTTTTTTATTTGCATTTCTGGTTTTCTGCGTGTAAGCAAAATCAGTTGTTTTCAGTATGTGATCATAGCAAAAGACATTTTTCTTTCTCTGTGCTAGTTGATATTTATGCACAGGAAAGCATTTCAAAATTAATTTATTTTCTAATCAGTAGGAAGCAAGGAACTAAACTTGTTCAGTATTTTAACATGATTATCAGAGTATTTTACTTGTCTTTAGAGGGAGACTGCAGATTTGGGAAATCTGTATCATTTAGTACTTACATAATGTTGTTGTAATAAAAGCAGAAATTAGACTAGTATTTATAAGCTAATTTATGACAGGTTTTCAGTAGAATTTCTTGTGTTTAGCTGTGCAACAGCTTATAACATGAAATAGAAAACAAAGGGTATGCTATACAGGAATTAGTATTGGGAAGGTAATTTAGACCAAATTTGCTTTCCTTCACAGGCATGTAATTCTAGAATTATTTACGTGGGATTCTGCCAGACTCATATCAATATAAGTGACAGCTGAATTTGGTCCCCTAAAAGTGATGCATGTGTCATGCAATCCATTTTACCTCTGGGGAAGGGTCTTGAATTGTTTTTGTTCCAGTCCTTGTGGTTTTAGGGGAAGCATTGTGAGATGCTCTCTTTTTTTCAGTACTGTGACATATTAGATTTGCTGGTTTTTTTCCAAAGAAGCTTACACTGCTGATGTATTTATTTTTATATTGATGATGGGGATTTCTTTTTCATAAGAAGTTTACCAGTTGTATAGACACATAAGGAGTGCCATCTAATTTCTCAGTAGTTCCAGTTATTTTCTAAAGCATACTACACCTTCCAGCAAAAATTTCTTTCACTGTCTGTCATTAAATCAGTATTCTGAATGACAATAGACTGCACAACATAAAACTAGAGTGAGCAACAAAAAGACACTTCCAATATCTAGGCTATGCCAAAGTGACCTTCTCTACTAAACATATCTGCACAACTGCTGTCTCCTTTCTTGCCTGCAAGACACTCTTTTCCTATCACCATAAACATTGCAATGATTTATTTGAGTATATAAAGAAATAATAATCTTGATTGCTGTTCTTCCTTCCTGTGAAAATTCCTGCAGGAATTAGGAAGAAGGAATCAGAAAGGAGGAAAATCCTATGAATATGAAGTGAACATTACTGATTGATCCTTCTTCTCAGTATGGTGATAACTTCTCCAGACTTGGTCTGAACCAAGCTTATGCTGATACGAGCTTAATTTGGTGCTATTTATAATGTATCTGTTTTGAATACATGCAACAGAGAAATTTCTTGCTTGGGTTATTTAAGTCTGTGTTGGCCTCTGTTATTTTGACCTTGTGATTTCAAATGGCTTCTATGTTTGCTCGTGTCCCCCCTTTATGTTTATCCCGTTAGTCTTTTTCTCACCTGAAAAGGGGTAGCCACCAGCTCCTTCTGAGGTTTTGGATAAATATGAGATTTTTAGTTTGCTTTCTCAGACATCCTTTAGCTTCCTTCCTACAAGGGTATGCACTTTGCTGTAGAAAAGGGAGAACAGTTTTGCTTGGATTAAGTTTGTAATTACATACAAGAGAATACAGTCATGCTGCAAAAAGAATTAATGAAATAAGATGGACAGTGTAAACTGAATGAACTGAGTGTGTCTGTATTGCTAACTTGAACTTCAGCTAACGCTAAGGCTGGATTTTGTTTTTATTAATCATACTCTGCTGAATTTGAGTCATATTTTTCAAACTAAACTTGAGTCGAGCACTGTTTACTTATTGATGTATTCAGATTGGCTATTATTCAATACGAGCAATCATGTTTGGTGTCTCTTGTGGATGTGCTCCTTCAGAATCTCACTCTGCTTTTCAGCGGCAGTGGTGGTGAATATTTGGGAAGTCCCTTTGGGGAATTTCCTCTCTCATTTAGTTTTTCTGTTGTACTCTTCACACCCGCTCTCTGCTCCCAACTCTGCCATCTGCTATACTTTCTTTCCCCCTCCACTCTGTTCAGCTTTGGCTTCTTCACACCCCACTCCCACGTCCCTTTCTGTCTCTCTTCATCTGCCCACCACTCAATCTCTTCAATGTTTGGGTATGGAACTAAGCCCACAAGAATGGGTCAGAACTTTAAAGGGGGAGGGCAGTTAGTTTGGGGGGATGTTTTGGTTTGTTTGTTGCTGTTGTTTTTTGGTTGTTTCTTTTCTAAAAAATGTATTTAGGCCTTTGTGAATCCAGCACACACATCCACTGGACAAGCAGAAACCCAAATACTGATTTTTTTGTAAGAAAGCTATGTGAGGTGCATTGTCATCCAAGTTTGTCTGGTGAACAGCTTGCTGCAGCTCTACATTTTTGTGCACATGTTATGCATGCATATTAGCAAGTCATCTTTGTCTTGAGAAGTAAAGATCTTGCACATAATTTGCCTAGTTACTTTACAGTTACAGTAGCTAGAATACATACTTCAGTCTTCATGCAGCACAGAGAAAACCATTCTGTTCCCCTCTATTTTCTTCAGTTTTATAGAACAGAATTTAACTAATTTACTCTAGTGTCCAGAGAGAATAACAGTGTTTTACAGCAACAGCCTTAGAATTTTATTCTTGTATCAAAAAGGTACAGCAAACATTATTTAGAAACTGTAGGATGTTAGTCTTACTAGTACAAGTCGGTTTTCAGAATGACTAGACAGAAAGATTTGAACTTTAGTGTTACTATTTGAATGCAGTTTAGCTGTAATGGGTTTATTTAATTAATTTAAATGTCTTTATGTGAGTGTGCGTTTTCCTTTTAAAATTCCCAGTGTTGTTTTTAAAATGTACTTTGCCTGTGTTTTAGGATATAGAAGCAGCAGAAAAAAAGCTGCAAGAAAGAGTGTATTTGCTTCCAGATCCTGATACTCTTAAGTTAGAAGTAAGTCCTAGCACTCTGTCTTTTCATTTGTTGTTTACCAAATATTTTGCTTTTTTTCCCCCCCTGAAGCATGTTCTTAAAGTGAAAATAATTGATTTTAAAATCCAGTGACTGGTATAGCCAAAGGCCTGTATACTGTGTAGCAAGCTGAACCTAAATTCTGGGGCAAGGTCCCTAGATTCTGGAGCATTCTGGTGGAAATATTTAGCAGCTTTCAGATCTGTACAAACTTCTGTGTAAAAATGAAGTAAAATATAAAAATGAATATTTTGAGTATCAGAAGATTGCTGTGTTTATTATGTCAGAGCTGTTTAATATTTTTTTATATGGTCATCCCATTTTCAGGGTCAACAGTTTATCAGCATGAACAGAAAAAATTTCACTTCTCAGGGTTTCTTTGTGGTTGTGTGGGACCTTATGCTACAGCAAGAACACTTGATTTTTACTTCTCAACCTGTGGACCCTAAAACATTAAAGATAAAAATTTTAACAGCAAATTATTCCGAGACCTAAGTATCATCCTGATACAATGTAACAGGTTCAGTTCCCTAGTCTCAAGAGTGTTCTATCAGTATTATGCAGTGATGAATGAATGATAAGGACAGAAACAGTCCTGTGAACAGGAATTGAAGCACAGCTCTTCCTGATGCAAACTAAACATCTTAACCACAAGGCCACTGAGTCAAACCCCCACTTGTGCTTCTTGCACCAGTGGTTTGTGGGTTCTTCGTTGTATAGTGGCTTAGCTTCCACAGGCATAGTCGCATGGAGTGTCCCACGCTAGTTTGTGTGCTAGGGGACTGTTAAAGGAGGGGAAATGTACAGATTTCTGTGCTGTCAGCCTGTGAAGAGAGGTATATTGTACATTAGTTTCACACCTCCAGAGCAAGTGTTTTAATACTCAGGGTATTACTTAAATGAGAGGCATTACTTCTTGTTCTGGTTATTGTTAAAAGTTTTTGTCTGTCATTGCATTTTGTAAATAGCCTACTCCTGTGACTGTGACAGGGTGCTCGCTGAGTATGCCCATGCAGTGATTTTTTTAAAAAAATTTTTTTTAGAGATTTTTAGGCAAAGGGGTATATTTTGTGCTAGCTACCTGTACATCTTGAATGATGCTAAGAAAGATGCCAAGCTACTAATATTGAACCTATTTTGACTGTGTTCAGAAGTAGTTTTAGACTCCTTGAGGACTTCCAAGACACCCTTAGAGTTGTTTGGATCAGTTTTGGACTGCTTCATCCTCTGTCCTGTGTGAAGTGTTAAGCTGCGTGTGGCACGTAGACTGAAGTCCACACAAATTGGAGAATGCAAGGCAATTGCTTATGGCTGCAGGGATGTCTACGCTCTGCAGCAGCAGTTGAATTTTACAGAGAACAGTTACTATGTGAAGGAGAAGATCCTAGTTCAGCCTTTTTTATACTTCTAGAGAAGAGTGCTATAAATAGTGGAAAAAGAAAACTTTGTTTCATGGTACAAAATTCTTGTGTGTGCTTTGTTCCAAAACACTTCTGAGCATATTTCACTCAGCCATATATGTGTCTGTATTAATATACTTTGAAAGTTATGGCTATAATGGATCCCCAGCTTGCTAAGTCGGAGTAGTTTTGTGTGACAGCACATATGCTTGTCAAAAAAGATTCTTTGAGTAAATCTGTTGAAGAAAATATTTTTGTAAATCTGCAAGAGCCATAGTTATATCTGAGTTACATGTAAGGATCAAAATGATTAGCCAGGAATCTAATACTCTGCAGGGAGATGCTCAGTTTTGTGGTACGCTCCTTCTACATTATGTATTTAAGTAAAGAAAAAAATGCTCAATACATATGTACCATAAATGTTTTCTACTACTAAATTACTTTGGATGGACTAAAGTGTTGGCTTAATATAGTTCTTTGATCACATTATTTTGTGGAAAAAAATGATACATGGCACTTAAAATTTTCTTCAAACTCCTACAAACAAAAAAGTTTTCCCTAGGATACCAACACAAAAATGATGAATGGTATGTCCATTCCACAGATAAAAGTAAGTTAAATTTATTACTCAAAAGGCACAGCATAATGCAGAAGGGTTCAATAAATCCACAGTGGTTTCCCTAGACCACAGGATAACTATACAAGGAGTCTTTTTTATTATTGTTTGTGATCCAACTACTGCATCCAATTACTTCGTCAGTGATTTATCATGTCTAACATTTTACTCAAATATTTTGAACTGTATTACTGCAAACTTTTCAAGGGTAACCAGTTTACTTAGCATTTTTGTTTATAAAATTAAACAATTTTTCTACACTTCCAAATTAAATTCCGTAAGTACATACTTAAATATAAAAGCTGATATTGGAAAAGTTTATTATTACAGAAAATATTTTATTAAAGGTACTGTGAGGGTCTAAACTAATCTGTTGCTTACCACAAGAGGGCATATTCAGTCACTTCACTGTTCATGCTGCAGAATTAAATCTTTCCAGGCTGGTATTTTGTATCGTACAAGAGATTTGAAATTTCATCTGTAAGTACATTGTTCTTTTCTGAATTGCTTCACTCATAAGGCAAAATTTAATAATGTGTTCCATATCTCCATTGTTTTTCAACAGGCTGACGCAGATTTTGAAATTAAGTTTTTTTTTTCTTGTATCTTTCTCAGACTCTCTATTGGGCATCCATAAAAGAATCTCTTCCCAAATGGGAACAGTTTCTTTTAGGAAGAGCAGAAGTTCCTATTGGTTTTAAGAAAATGAAAACTACAAACCAGAACATAAGCTGCCCAGAAGAAGATTTACAAAAATGAACTCTAGTTTCATTTTCGTTTGTAATTTATGGCTTTTGCAGGCAAGATCATCCAGCTCAGTCAACAGAATTACCATTAAATTGTAACTTAAATAATTTAAATGAAAATGAACTATATTGGATAATTTGCTTCCACTGTGTACAATTATTTTTATTCTGTATTGGAGAAGCAATCCTCAGAGGGGCTTTTAGGATCAAAAGTGAGAAACACTGGTGTATAGAAACCCACCAAGGCAACTGCTTTTTCAGTATGAGAAGAGTTTTAGGTTATTTTTAATCCTCTGCTTCTACATATAAGTGTGTTAAGTAGAGACAGATTCATGCATTATCTTTCTTCACTGCAGTCATCTGTGCTGTATGCCTCTTTGTGGATGAAGGAGAAGGGAGGAATTTACCATTAACAGGAAAGGCGGGTCGTTTGCATCAGGCAAAGTAGCCTTGGTTTAGCACCAGGAATCTGTAAAAACCTTGAGAGTAGTTGTAGAAGGGACACACTCAGTTTCCGCATCTTGTTTTCCCTGATCTTTGTTATTGCCACTTTCATAACTCCTACACCTCACTCAGTAACCACTGCTGCTTTTCCCAACCTCTTGCTGCCTACTTTGTTATTTCCTGTCTAATGGGTGGGTAAAGACAAGAAAAAGTAAACAAATGTCTAGGGTTTTTTGCCACTTCTAGGCTGCTCTTAATGCTGTTTGCTGTTTTCTTTCTGATGACAGTCTACAAGTGAGAACTTTTGCTTAGGCATGAAAAGTTTGAAAGGTAGCTGGCAGTGACTAAGACCCAAGCGTATATAAAAGTCAAGGAGATATTTTCATTTTCAGCCATTGAACAGCTTCTCAGCTTCCTCCTACAGAGGAGCAGTGTCAATGAGTTCTGATTGTACAGTGGGCTAACTCAGTATGAAAATTTCACTGCTCTAGTGCAGTGCTTTTTAAAGTATCAGTTCAGTGGAAGTTCCTTGCAGGAAGATCACTTGGCCTGCAGAAATTTAATCCTTCCTAAGTAAAGGAAGCCTAGAAAAAAAAAAAATTTTTTTTTTTTAATTAAGAACCTGGACTTGAATCAATATATTGTTAAATTTAATCTCATATGCAACAACATACTTCCACACTTGACCTGGAAGTAGGAGAAAAAATTTCACCTCTGCCAGTGTTTGAGTATATGAAAATGTAATGATCATGAATGTTGGTAGGCTACTAGAGAACTGATCTATGCATCTCTGTGCTACATAGAGGTATACCCTACTATTAAAAACAATTTATATCTATATGTAGCATGAAGAATCACTGGCACAATAAAATCAAAACTTCAGCGGCGATATAGAAGTGTTGTATGTTTTCAGCGGGAATATTAAGAGTTCATTTAAAACTTTTTCTGTTGAAGTGTCCATTAAACTGATAAGTTTGTACAGAAACTGCCATCTTAGAATTATCCTGTTGAGTGGGTGTTGGTGTTTGTAACAATAACGTTGTTTTCATAATATGTGATGGCAGATTAGCACGCTTCTCTGCAGTGTTGTTAACAGTTGTAATTAAGGAATAAACAGTAAAGGGTGTCAGTCCGATGACAATTTCATCTATAGTGTCACAATACAAAATGTCACAAAATATTAGAACTGTTATATAACTACAAAAATATCAAATTAGGCTTTCATCTTACAAGCAGAGAGCTTAAAAAAAACTGGCATAGAAACCATTGCAATTTTATACCTACTCAATGTTCTGTCACAAAGACAACTTGGTAATATTTTCTTCTGTAAAATCACAATGTGGTTCTCAATCTGATTTAGCGGGAATGTGTATGGATCTTACAATTGTAGAGCTCACATTTAAAAAGCAAATAATTGGAACCAGTTGAGCAGACAAGAAGGGAAATGCTATTACACATGATGCCCAGAATGAAGGGATGGGCGAGCAGTTAGTTGCTAACAAAGACTAGGATTCATCCTGGTCTTTGCATCCAAAGGGAAATCACTTAAACTAAAATCTGGGCCCCTAAGTACTTTATAGGTGCGAATAATCTGGGTCTTTATCTCTTTCGACTCCACCTAAACACTGGGACACAATGCAGATGCTCACTATCTCCTTGTGCCTTTTGATTTCCCGTGGAAGGGAAGCTGAGTGTGTGGATGGACTGTGAGGGCATGGCAGCTGGATGGGTGAGGATTTTGTAGCGTGCTGTGAAAGGCACCTGCAGGCAGTGTTAGTGTAGTTTCTGTGCTGCAGTTAACTGCTCAGATAGTGTTTCTGTTTATTTTGTTGTTATTATTGGGCAAAGAGATTAAGATTTAAATGAAATTATCTTTTCAAAGAAGAAAATTAGGGTGGGTGGGTTTTTTTCCTGCAACATAGCTTTAGAAGCAGTGGGACAACTGGTGCATGGAAAACTGTATAGGAGCATGTCCAGAAAAGGAAAAAATGAAGGGAAACATTTAAAGCAGGAATGACTGTAGGTGACTGCTTTCAGAGACAAGGGCCTTCATGTCGAGGGGCCTGTGGTCTGATTATAAATAAACGCAATTGCATATGACTGTGAAATAACGCAACGGTAGGGGCAGGGGGGCATGCAGCAGGGCTCCTGAGGTGCAGGAGCGGATGTTCCCTGATCTGGCACACAACCTTGTGGCAAGCAGTGGCAGGGAACAATTATATGGGATCTCCATGATGCTTACATTTGTTGAGTGCACGGTTTCATTTACTATGTCTGAGCTGGCTTGCCACTTGCTTTTCTATAGGTACAAATTTAACTAACAAGCGTGAGTTAAACTTAATTGTGTCAAAAAAAAAAAAAAGGCCCCCAAACTGATTGAAACTGACTGATACCAATATGGTTTAATATCGGCTTTAAATGAGATCTTAAATGGGTATTCTTCACCATGTCAAGGCTGTTACTTCAAACATATCTGTTCTATGTAGTTATACCCCATCTTATCCCATGCTTTTATATATTAAAATATAAAATATATGTTATGTATCTGTCTCTTATGAAATTTCCTACCTATTTTGGGTAAACGTGTTTTTCCCTCAGAACATAACCTATTACTCTGCTTTCTTGACTTGCTGCTTGCACTTTTCCATTAAAAATATATGTATACATAAGCTGCAATGGCCCCAAGAGCCTGTTGTGCTTTTCTGGTGGGTGGCGGAAAGCAACTGAGAGAAGACCAGTAAAGAAAACCAAAGGTTTTGCCTGTTTGTAAATTGATCTTTGAGTATCTTAGAAGAAGAAATAATTAATCATCCCTTTTTAGGTTTATGCACAGATGAGTAACCACAATACAGCCCGTTCACCCATCTTGTCACCTCTACCATCACATTCCTGAGTTTTTTACTTTCTCAGTTATTCTGGTTGTGGGGGCAGTAGCAGAAGGCATGTTAGTTTTCCCTAGGATAAGAAATTTCTTACTTTGCAGAATCTTTCTCAAGCTCATTAATTTCATTTGAGAGTACATATGAAATAGTAAGATGGTTTAGATGCATTTTAATACTTACTATGGTATCCTCTTGACTGCATTTATTCAGGGTCGCGTTTTCATGGAAGTTGGGAGCTGGATTTTAAGCTGAGTTTATAGTTCTTCGTTTCTGTCTTTTTCACTCATATAGAGCAGGTCAGGCTGTAGACGCTCAGGCTGGGCTTGTTGGTACTGAAAAATAAGAAAACCAAATTTGAAATGGAATGAACTTTTAGAGGTTACATCTGAAAGAAAACATTATTTACTCCATAATGGTAATTTTCATAATATTTTAATATTTGTGTTTAGATACAACTTGACCTTAAATATCACCCCAAATGCAAGCTGTTTTAACATATTTGTAATGCTGAAGTCTTCATTACTGTAATGTTCTGTTTGCTCAAGGATTATAATCCATGGATATACAGTGGTACAGTTGAAATAAAGCTTTGATCCCATAGTCACTGCCTCGTGGATTTCAGTGTTACACTGCACGTACAAGTTAGATGTAAATTCGTGCCTGCTGTAGCCGAGCAGACAGTGAATAGGCCAGTGATAAATACTTTGCTTAGGTACAGTGTTCATTTTCTTCTGACACTGATCTGCAATATTAATCTGCTGGGTGAAGATCAGAATCTCAGTAGTTTTACTGCTGAAAGATCCAAATGTAATGAATCCCAGATTGATTATTTGTACTCTTCCTATTGTTTCACAGTAACTGTGAGCTAAATTACTTCAGATGTGTGATTACTAGCAAGGTATGGATATACTTCAACTTATAAAGGGAACAGGTGAGGGGAAAAAAACCCGGGTCTTTAGTGCATCCTCCTGCTCTTTGTCTTTGCCTTAAACAGGGTGATTTAATTTGGGAATTTGCTACTCCTTTTAAACACAGCTGATACAGCTCTTCAAAATGCACTAAATTGTACCCGCTGTGTATATACTCTTCCAGTTCTTTTTCATTTGAGTTACTTCGTTCCTTACGTCTGTTTTTAATGCATACAGACAGGAAGTATGCTCCCTTCTTTCTATAAGTTTTATCAGAGTGATGATGATCTTAGAAATAAACGTGTGGTGTTCTTTCTCCTTACTCTCATCGTGTCACCTACCAGAAAACCCTAATAGGCAACAAAGTAGTGTGAGACGGTATTTACATCACACTTTTGAAACAGATTCAAGCAGAGCCAGCTGCTGTAAGATTATTTTACAAATATATTGCAAATTAATAAAAGGAAAATTTTGCCGTCCTTTAAGTAAATTACAGTCTCCTTGACTAATTACATAGCTCGAAGCCGCAGTAAATTAGTACCTGCCTCACAGCGGTGTTGGGAAATGTAATTTTGGTTTCCAGACTTGCATTTCTTTACCCATTTCGTTTGTGTGTGTTCCCAATAGCTTCATTCACGGTGCTCTAACTGTTGCTCAATAAAAGCTTCCGGGGGATAATTTGCTGAAGTGAACCACATGCCTGCAGCTTTGTTAAGCGCGATCTAACCTGTGCGTTTCCCCGGCGGCTGGCCGCGCTCCCCGCCGCCCCGGGGCTCTGCCGAGGGGCACGGCTGCTCCGAGCTGGGGAGAGCCGCAGCACCGCGGCTGGGAGAAAGGAACGGGGCGAGATGGGGGGGAGAAAGGAAAATATTTCTCTGTCGTTTGGCCGTGAGCGATGAGAACGCTCCGGCCGCGGGGGGCTGCGTGGGCGGCCAGGGGCGCTGGGGAGTGGACGGGAAGCACCTCGGGTGCCTCCTCTCTCGCTTAACGGCGTCGGGATTCCCAGCGAAGCTCTGGGCAGCGGGTTTGATTCCTTGGAAACGTTCGTAATAATAACCGTAACGGTAGAAAACGAATCCGTAAATCCACGGGGGAAAGGTTTGGCTGTGTGAACGAAACTGTCGCATCCCCCCGTCATCTGGGACCGGTGTTTAGCGTGAGCTTAAACAACTGCAGCCACTTTGCACTGTTTCTCGGACGTTTCTTTTTATTAAGTTCCCGGGTACACTTGGCTTTTTCCTCTAGAATCAGCTTTCTTTTGCTGGATTCATTCAGTGATGCGGTAATCCAATGTTGGTAATATCTCAATTCATTAACATAATGAATCAGAAGGAAGAGGCTGGTTATAAATCAGAAAGCTTCTATTTATGTGAAATATCTTGGCAACTGGCAGCAGTGAGGAAGACAGTAAAAGGAGTATCAGACAGTTCACGGGACTTTGGGAACGCGGTCGCGGGAGGTGTGGGGTGCTCTCTGCGCCATTTAAACGCCTGAGCTCTCCAAAGGACAGCCGTGCCCAGTGCACCGAGGCGGCGGCGCTGGGCTAGTATTTGCCTCCTGTGGCCTCGGTCCTGCCGGTGCCCCGCTGCGTTTGGGCGAGGGGTTTGCGGCGGGCCGGGACCGGGGCTCGGGCTCCGTACCGCCTGCGGGCTGCGCCGGCCCGGGGCTGCCCCGCAGGGCTCTGCCGGGAGAGGCAAAGCCACGGTGCCCGGTCCCTGCCCCAGCGGCTGGAAGTACTCCTGCCCCCGGGCCAGATCGCTTTTCAAGTTACTCATCAGCTTGCGTCTTCTGCAAACGCAAAGATGCAAATATTTGTAGGAAAAAGCAAGTTCGGCGTTGTTTCAGGCTTACAGACTCCAAGCTCTGGGAGCAGACCCTTTTTCTGGGCTCCGTGTCTGACATCATTTTGTCCCCATCCCCACTGGTGACAGCAAGACGTTTCTGTGACTAAACACGCTCTTACCGGAATCACTTTAAAGCAGTATTTTTAAGATTTTAAGAGCACTGGTAACTTAAAGCACCCGCACTGAAAGTCTGTTGGAGCTCCCTCAGCCAAGGAGCAGGCAGGAGCCACAGCTCCCGGTGCCTGAGGCTCCCAGCCCCGAGCCCTACAGCCTCAGCGTCTGGTGAGGAAAAGTGGCCCACCATAAACCAGAGAGCAGGGAAGTCCAAATACAGCTGTTGTGGTTTGTTTGTTGTTTTTTTTTTTAATTCAGGGCACGTGTTGCGTGTCATTCAATCAATTAAGCAATTGCAAGAGATAAATGAGATAAATACCAACAACAGGAGCCTGAGGCTTTAGCCCAGGCAGGTAAAAGTAGGCCAGCAGTGGGGTTAAAATGTGGGGAAGGGTTGCCTGGAGAGTCAGGGAGGGGATGTTAGAAGTGAGCTTTTTCTGCTCTTGATGTGCTTCTCTCATGGACCCAGGGTGATGGTGTGGGCACAGGCCGGCACAACGTGGTGCCTGCGGGAGGGCAGGGCCTGCAGCGCTGAGGCTACCTGGGGGGCTGGTGGCTTGGGAGGAGGTGAGGAGGGTGACAGCAAGATGGGGGATACAAGACAGCGGAAATGGTTTGGGCCCAAGCTGGCCATGGCGTGAGGCCTGCCCACAGGAGCCTGGGGTAAGCAGCCCCTCAGCAGCCCCCCTCCCAGCCCATCCCCGCAGCATGCCACCCGCTGCCTGCCCAGTGCCAGGGCCTACCTGTCCCCTCGCTGTCCTGTCTGCATGTGGCTGTTCTTGGGGACAAACACGTCTGGGATCTAGTGACCTTCGCCGTGCCTGCTGCCGGTGCTGGCCGAAGGGCGATGCCCATGCCAGGACCCGCCATGCCACCTTCCCCTCGGCTGCGGGGGCAACTGCCTCCAGCCCCATCCTCTCTCCGCAGAGCTCGGGCAGCAGCGCAGCCCCCTGGCTCTCCAGCGGGTATCCGGGGTCCAGATCTGAAGGGGTAGAGGGGCCTGAGGAGAGAGGTGGGGAGGCGTTAGGGAGTGGGCACGGGCCGCGCCGTCGGGGCTGGGGAAGGGCCGCAGGGCTGGGCGGTGAGAACGGCGAGAGCCCGAAGGACAGCGATGCCCTCGGCCCGACCGTGGGAGGTGGTGGGGCCCGCGGAGCCCTTCCGTGGGGGGGACCCTCGTGGGTGACACACGGGGGCGGGCTAGCATGCTCGAGGCCCAACGGGCTCGCTTAAAACCGATGCAAACGGTTCCGTGAAGGGGCTTAAAGCGGGAGAAGGACAAGTCCTGCGGGCACCTGAGCGTCCGCGGGGACCAGGCGGTTTGGGAAAGGCATGTGTCAATTTAGCCGTAGTGTTGACTTAAGCGAAAGCGCTAAGCCATTCCTAAACCTAAGTCAATACAGACTTAAGCCAAAATTGTTATTAACGAGCTCTAATCTGATTTAAGAGCCTGCGAGCGAGCCGTGTCTACACGAGGGGAGAGGAGGCACGTTGCCTTGCGCTGCGCGGTGCCCGGGGGGGCCGCAGCGGGAGGGGCCGGGTGAATGCCACCCCGGGGAGGTGGGGGGTTGGGCTGACCGGTCACCCCCCTGCGGAATAACGTCTTAAAACTGTACCCAGCTCGGCTGGCCTGGGGTCCCCTTTCCCGGGAGGGGGGTGTGGGGTGAGGCCAGGCTGTGCAAACGCCTCCGTGCCGGGGGGGCTGCAGCGGGGCTGCCCTGCCCGGGGAGGTGGTGCCGCTGTCCGGCAGCCCCGCTCGCTCGGGGGAGGGACATGCTAGTGCGTTGTTGGGGGGGGGTTGGTGGGGATGTGTTTTTTTTTTTTCTCCCGTCCCAATGGGGCAGTTGAGCCCTCCACTCCACCCCCCAGTGGGGGCCTTTCTTTTCTTCCCCACCAGCTTTGAGCAGCCCTGTTTCAGATTGGCCTTTTTATGTTTGATATAAAGAATAGTTGTTGGCCAATTCCATCTTTTCATCGCTGCTCTCCAGGCCCGGGTCCAAGCGGCTTGTCAGATGCTCATTAACTCCCCCTTTGGCTCTTTCCAGTGTGTCTCCTAAGCTCATTGTGCCAAGAACTAGCGCTTCTTTCTCTTTACACGGCTCCCTTTCTCTGCTCCATCAGGGAGACAAATTACTTTCCAAAAGGGATCGCCAGGGATGGTTTAATGAGAATTTCTCTAGGGCTGGCCGTGGAAATCAATGTAGTTAACATTCGGTGCACTTAATTGGACTTTTCTCTTCTGCCTCCTTCAAAAAAACTCTGAAGCTATCCTGTTAATCTCTCATTTGTAATCAATTGTGTTGACTAAACAAAAGTCTAGGTCGTCCTTTCTTCCTGTCCCAGACAATCCTTTGTTGCCTCTAAATGCCTCATTCTTGAGTGCTCCTGGTCGTGTAGATGGGTCCGATTTTTGACAGTTCATTATTGCGCTTTTGTCCATTTAATCTCCCTCGCTGTGTTTTGCATGTGCATGCCTTAATGAGCTCCGTTGGCAATTAACATGTTTCTAGCAGCAAACTGGTTGCTCAGACGTTTGGAGAGCGGAGTGCAGGGAAAAGGGCAACGCAGCTGCCTTTAGGTTGTTCGCTTCCCGGTGCCCGGCGGGACGCACCTGGGTGCCGCCCGGTCCCGGGCTGGGCCGGGCCGAGCCGAGGGGGGAAGCCCGCGGCGCTGGCACGTCGTTCCCTGCGCGGAGGCACCTCGAACCCTCCCCCCGAGGCACCGGCACCGCTCAATCTGTTGTGTGCGCGGCTGCGGCGCCGGGAGAGGGGTTTTTGTGCGGGTTTTGTGTTATTATTGAGGCTTGCTGGCAAGAGTGCCGAAGTGTGAGCAGTCGTGGACAGCAGAAACATCTTGTGAGGGAGAAGATAATTGGAGTCTCTGGCGTGTGTGTGTCTGACAGAGCCGCCCCTCCCCCGCGATCTGCGGCTTGTGTGTGCCGGGATCCGGGTGAGATCCGGGGGGGGCCGGGGCCGGCCGGTGGCGAGCGCGCCCGAGGTCGGGGGGAAGACGGAGCGGCGAGGGGTGACCGAGCCCACCCCGCGGCGGCCCTTCGGGGTGCCCCGAGGATGCCCTTAGCCGTGGCGAGGATGCCGCTCCCCCTCTCACGGAGGGCTCTGTAAACAACGGTCGCTTTTTATTAAAAAAAATCGCGAAAATAACGTGCTGCCTCAGTTCCCTTCCTGGGAGCAGGTTTCGCGCTGCTCTCGCCCATCAGGAGGGCTGGGGAAGCAGCCTGCGCGCTGTCTGCGGGCCCGCAGCCGCGCCTGGCTCCCGCTGTCGGCACCCGGCTGGCAGCCCAGACCTCTTCCCGGCGCCCGAGGTGCGGAGGCAGCGCCGCTTCCCCCGGACCTGGCAGCGGGAGCGGCTCCACAGCCGCTCCCCGAGCTGCTCCCGCCCCGCCGCCGCGCTGGACACGCCGCTCGCCTCCGCGCCCCGCTCCGCTCCTCCGGGACCTCGTTCTGCCCTGGCCTCCCCCCGCACACTGTCCTCACGGGGAGCGAGGTCCCTTCCCCCTGTCCCCGGCCCGTGGGCTGTCCCGCCCCGTCTGGCGCGGCGGCGGGAGAGCCGGGCTCGGCGGGCGGTTTGCAGCCGCGACCCGCCTGCAAGGGGCTGAGCTACAGCCCCTTCGCTTGGGGAACGGGTGTCCTGTGCCCCCCCCAAGGTTTCCGACAGCGGTAACTTAACGGCGACGGGGGTTGCATTTTTTTTTTTTTTTTAAGATTTCCTTTTTTTACCTGTAAGTCTCCCAAAATCTTTTAACAAATCCTGGCACTTTTTCCCCGTTGCCAGGATCACTGGGTAGCCTTTCCCGCTCCTCACCTGACCCAACCCGTCAAAACGCTACTTCTGGCACTTAAAAATGCAAACCCCGAAAAACTCTGAAATCGCCCCCCCGTCCCTCCAGCCGGAGCGCGGGGCCTGTCAGCTCCCCCCCCAGCCCCCTCCTCGGGGAGCGCGGAGCATCGCAGCCGAATAATGAATCCAGAAAGCCGGAGCGAGGGGTCGCCTCCTGTTCCTGCGGTCGGCGGCGAGCTGTGCTCGTCCTCGCCTCCCACCATTTAACCACTCAATTAAGCGGAGAAAGGTGAACTCCCCATCACGCCGTCCCCAGGCATTTCGGTGCCTCGCTCGTTCCCCTCTTCATTGCAAGCCCGGCCCGAGCAGCACGCACACGCCCGGCCGGCTCAATCTCTTTTCTCCGCTAGAATAATATTGTTCCTAACGACGTGGCCGGAATAGACACTTGCATATTAAAGGTGAGGGAGGGGGGCAGGTGAGAAGGGAATATTTAGTGTAATCCAAGTGCTTGATTATCCATATTCTGATCAAAAAGAATTTCTGAGGCCTGCTGGGAGTGATTAGATTAATGTAATGCGGTTTGAAGGGTCTGTGTTTTCTCTCTTAATTTGGGTCATTACTCGGAAAGCAAGCGTGAGATCACTTTATCTGCATGCAGGGAAAGATAGTCATTCAGGAGCGGCTTAAAGACGCCGGAATGAACCAGCCCCGGAAAGCGGCGCTGGGAAACTCGGAGCCGCCGGCCGGGGTCCAGCACCGGCGTTGCCCCCTTCCCCGGGGTGCAGCCGCCCTCCGGAGCCGCCCGGTCCCCTCCCGCCCGCCTTTCGCTTCCTCCGGGGCCCGCGGCGGGGCCCGGCTCCCGGAGCTGCCGCCGGCCGCGTTTACATGGGGGATAGCGCCGTTCAGCCCGGTCCCCCGCCTGGGCCGGGGCTGAGGTGGGAAATGAGACACCTGCGAAGGGCCGGTTTATTGTCCCATGATAGATATATATATATATATTCCTCACTTATTCGAGCGTACATTTAAAATGGAGATTTACAGACACGTATAAAGAGCGCTGTCCTGGCGGGGGGCGGCGGGGGGCGGCCAGCCCGGCCCCTCCCGGCCCGCTCCGGCGGCGCAACGCGCCGTTAAATAAGATTCCTCTTATATACAACTGCGGCTCGGGATGGCTTGCTACCGGCGGCTGAGCTCGCTGGGGAAGAGACAGAGAAGCAAAGGCTGGTTTGGATAAATAGTGCTGGCCTGGTGGAGCAGGTCCGAGTGGGGCGGTGCGCCGGGCCCTTAGCTCTGTCCGCTGCGCCCAGGGTCCCGCGGCGGAGGAGCGCTGGAGACGCTGTCGTGCAACTTTCGGACGTGCTTCTTTAAATCAAAGTTTCTGCAAAATCCTTTCCCGCAAGTGACGCACGTAAAGGGCTTCTTGTCGTTGTGGGTGTGCATGTGGAAAGTCAAGTTATAGATCTGGTGGAAGGCTTTGTTGCAAATGGTGCACTTGTACTGCTTCTCTCCGCTGTGGGTCAGCTTGTGGTTCTTGTAGTTGCCTGCGAGAGAGGAACAAGGCGGAGAAGGGGGTTACCCGAGGGAGCCCGGGCCGCACGGCGCACAGGTAAGGCAGGGCAGGACGGGGTGGGGGGCATTAGGAAGTGTCTCCCCCCTGCACCCCCGTCCCACTTGTCAAACTCGGTCCGCGTCACCGCGGAGCAGCGTGCAACTGGCACGGCACAAATGAGAGGCAGGGTCAGCCTGCTGACCCGCGGCAAATGGAGGGCTCTGGATTAGGACCAAGGCCCGGCACCTCTCATTTAAAAAGCATTTAGGGAGAACCGTCAGCAGGCCCGGCGATGCGGCCCGGCTTAGGGGGAAAGTAATTGGGAACGGCGGCGGCTCTGCCTGCGCCCCTCGCTTCCCCCAGCCGGGCAGGGCTCACCACCGTTAATCCCCGCTAATGATGGGCCCGGGCCCCGCGGGGGCCCCGGCGCGGCCCAGCTCACCTTTCTGGTGGAAGCCCTTGCCGCAGAACTCGCAGACGAAAGGCTTGTAGCCGGCATGGATGCGGATGTGGGTGTTGAGCGTGGAGCTCCTGTTGAACGCCTTCCCGCACTGGTTGCACTTGTGGGGTTTCTCCTGCACCGGGGGGCGAGAGGCCCGTCAGGGGCGGCTGCGGGGAGAGCGGGGAGGGGGGGCCGCCGCCTCCCGCACCCCGGCTGCCCCCCACCTACCTGGGTGTGGATGATTTTGTGCCGGCACAGGGTGCTGGCCTGGCGGAAGCCCTTCCCGCAGACCTTGCACACGAACGGCCTGGCCCCCGTGTGCACCGGCATGTGGCGGGTGAGGTTGTAGTGCGCGTTGAACACCTGCGGGGAAGCGCCGGGAAGGCGAGGTCAAGCACGGCACGGCCGCCCCCGGTCCCGTCGGTGCCCCCCGTCCCCCATGCCGGCGCCCCCCTTACCTTGCCGCAGACCTCGCAGGTAAAGTTTTTGGGCTTGCCCTCCGCCGCCCCGCCGCCGCCGCCCCCCAGCTTGGCGTGGCCCTTGGGGGGGCCGCCGCGCTCCGCCGCCGCCGCCTCCTTCATCACCTGGTCCAGGTGGCCCGGCAGCCGCTCCTTGTGGGCGAAGGGCGGCGGCGGCGGCAGCTTCTCGGCCGCCAGCCCCGCCAGCTTGGCGTTCTCCAGCAGGAAAAGCTTCTGGTGGGCCGAGAGCCCCCCCGGCGGCGGGGCGCCCAGCAGGCCGGCGGGGAAGAGCTGTCCGTGAAGGATGTCGGCCGGGTGGTACGCGGCGTCCAGGTAGTTGAAGTAGTAGAGGGAGCGGGGGGCGGCCGGCACGGCGCCCGCTTGGTGGATGACCTGCGGCTTGATGAGCCGGCCGCTGGGCTGGCCCAGGGCGAGCTCTGCCTTGCAGCAGACGCCGCAGTTGGCTTTGCAGAGCCCCGCGCCGCCCCGCAGGCTGCTCTTCCACAGCTCCGAGTAGTTGAGGAGAGTCTTGGAGGGCACCTCGTAGCCCAGTGGCGGGATGGGGATCACGCAGGGTAGGGGCGAGCACAGGCTCAGCGGCTTCTTGCCCGGCTCCGGCTCCGGCGCGCCGTGCCTCTGCTCGAAGGCTGGCTTGGGCTCCGACGTCTTGGCCATGATCCGCTCGATGGAGAAGGCCAGGGTCTTGGAGGGGTTAGCGGCGGCGGCCCTGCCGTCGTGCCGGGGGCAGGAGGAAGGCATGACCGTCTCCAGCGACCCGGGGCTCGCCATGGCGCTCCGCCGTGCGGGAACTTGGTGTGAGCAGCCACTCGCTCCCACTCTCGGCTCTGCATTCCAGAAAAGCCAGGACACAAATCAATTTAATAAGCACCTTGTTCTCCCTCCACCCCCCCACCAACCCCCCCCCCCCCCGGCACCCCCTCCTTATTTACATTCAAATGAACATATCCAAGAACAATGGCACGTAGGGTACCAGATTACTGCTCATTAAGCGGAACACGCTAAAGTAACAAGCAAGCTAGACCTTGTTAGTATTTGGGGGGGGGGGGGAAAGAGAAGAAAAAAAAAAAGAAAAGAAAAACCTCCCCCAGTCCAATGCCACCCAGCCCCACCGATGGCCGCGGTCCGGGAAATGCGGGGGCAGGGGTGGGGGGCACGGCGAGGGGTGGCGGGGCTCGCCTTGGGACCACTTACCTTTGCCCAGCGCCGGCGAGACTCATCCAAGCAGCGCAGTGTGGCCACAGTCACATTTTGATAGCAAACATCTTCCTGAGCGTCAGATCACGGTCTCGTACATTTAAAGCTGACATCATATGAAGTCACTTCGAGCAGAATGACATGGGGATGCCACCATGGATCTTCCCCGAGCCGAGGCGCTGGGCTGGAGCGCGGTGGGTTGGGGCAGAGAGAGGAAGAGGAGCCCCCCCTCTCCACGCACAATTTCCTTCCAGTTTAAGACGCACAAATCGCTCGTGTGCGAGCTGGGTTTTTTCCTCTCTCTCTCCCTTCTTAAAAAGCAACTTGCAAAGCAGAGGAATCGTTTTGCATGTGGCAAATTAGAAGGCAAGTGCGATTCACAAGTTGGGTGGAAAAGAGTGCTCCAGTTCTTGCTGGGGTTAGAAGAGCCACTCCGAGTGAGCGTGAGGATTTTTTTTTCTTCTTCTTTCTTTTTTTTTTTTTTAAGAAGGGGGAGAATGAATTTTTATTTTTTTTCCTAAAGCAACTACCACGCAACCATGCTCGAGTTATTTTGGCAACCCATCTGCAATCAGCTCCGTTGCAACCGAGCTGGAAGATAATTAATAAATTGTCACTTATCTGCGAGCCTCCCCAGCATGTATAAATTAATAGCCAACCCATTAATTAGGACAGTGTATTAATGTTAATTAAACTAAGTTTAATTCCACCCCTCTCCCCTCTCAGGGTAGCTGGTGATTAGCCTTAAATAAACGCGGAGGGAGTCGAGTCCAGGACTGGGTTTTCGCTTTTTTTTTTTTTTTTTTTTTTAAATAAAAATAGAAAAAAAGGACCCGTGCGCTGCAAACGGGAGTTTTGCAAATTGTCATCCCCGAAAGGTGGCCGTTACCCCGGGGGGGCAGCCGGGTGGCTCTCCCTTCCCCTTCTAGCCCTGCTTGTGCACCCCCCCCCCCCCCAAAAAAAAAAAAAAAAAAAAAAGGCGACGCTACATTGTAGCGCCTGGGTGCAGGAGTTTCTTCCCTTCCTCTCTCTAATTGAAACGATTTGATGCGGGAGGGGAGGATTTGCAGAAACCTCAGATGCGAAGACGCGGTAATTGAGAGCCCCGTGCCCACCTGTTTTGGGGGGCCCGGCTGCGGCGGCAGCACCTCCCCTGGCCCTGATTAGCCGCCCCAGCCCTCGCTATTCAGCCGAACCAATTTTCCCCCAGCGATTCAGGGCGCTCAATTCTCTTTCACTTGTAGCCACTATAGCGCTGCGTGGAACCTGGTTTTGTGTGTTTCTAATATAAAGGGGAGGATTATCCGGAGGGGGGGGGGGGGGGGGGGGGGAGTAGCAAAGGGTTTAGATTGAGCCTGGCCAGAGGTAAAGCAAGTAATGAAAAGGCCCATATATATATATATATAATATATATATCTCTCTATCTTTTTTTTTTTTTTTTCCGCCTCCCTAGCACGCCTAAGAAAGTTTGGAGGAATTCGGGGGTTTTGTGCAGCGCTGACAAAGCCGCGCCTCCTCTCCCCGCCGGGGCAGCTCGCTGGCGACTGTTTGCAGACAGGCTTTTTCACCTGCGAACCACAACACGCTCCAGAAAAAAACTTTTAAAGCGGCGGTCGCGCCGGGCTCCCGCCGGGTGAAGGGGATCGCCCTGCCCCGGGAGGACACCCCGCATGGGGGTGTGTGTGTGGGGGCATCTCCACCTGGTGGAGCATCAGGTGTTGGCGGCCCCCTAGCCCTGCCCGCTCCATCCTCCCCGCCTAGGGCTGATGGGTCAGCGTGCGAGGGAGGGGGGAAACCGTCCCGGTTTTGGGGGGACAGGGTGGGACGAAGCCGCGGGGAGCCGGGTGCACGGGAACCGGGCTGCGGGGGAGCCCGGCCGAGCCCCGGGGAGTCGGGCAGCGGGCAGGCGGCGGCTGGGCTCCGCGCTCCCGGGGCTCGCCGGCTTTAGCAAAGTATTTAATTAGCCTCCACAAACTTCTTTTCCTCGCCTGCAGATTATACTGAGTGGAGGGTTGGGAACTATTTTACACCTTGCCACTCACATGTTAATTAATCTCTATCTAACCCTAATTGCAGTTTATTCAAGCACCGCTCAACAGCTCACCCACACAATAAACACTGGGGCTGCTTTTATCCATATTACTCCCCGCTCACACGTTGAGTAATTAACTCCAGTACCAACTAATAGTGCAAACAAATATTTTCTGTAAACGAGATGATTTCGGGCGGGATAAAAGAGGGCTGCGGAGCCGGGGCCGGTAGCTCGCTGCCAGCTTCCCCGCGCAGCCCTCGTCCTCGCCGGGGTGTTTCCTCGGCCGGGTCTCGCCCGCCTTGGCCGAGGGGACGGCTCCGGCTCGCCGCTCCGCATTCTCCGCCCCGCTCGGGGCAGCGGGTCCCGCAGGCCTCGGGGCTCCCGGGGGCGAGGGTGGCGGCGGGCACCCCGTGCGGCGGGGCCGGGGCCGCCTCCTTCCCGCGGCCCGGAGGAGCCCAGCGGAGTCCGAGCCCGGGTACCGGCTCCCGGGCCGTGCCGCTGCCTCCCGGGAGCCGGGGTTACCGCGCGCCTTATGCGTCGGCGCTGCGCGATCCCAGCTAAGACCCGGGCATGGGAGCTCAGTATTTTAATTGAAATCGCAGGTTTAGGCACAGCTGGAGGCTGTCTCTATCGATTCGACTTCTGCTGTTCCGGCAAGCGTATCACAAATGACTGACTTCGAGACAGCTGCCCCGGGCCCGCCGCCCTGCCCACCGCCCGGCCTTCGCCCGCTCTGAGCGGGGCCGGCGGCTCTGCGGGGTCGGGGCGGCCCAGCCCGGCTCCGGGGGGCAGGAGCGGCCGCACGTCGGGCGGGCTGCGGGCCCCGGCTCGGCACCGCGCTACCCCTCCCGTGCAGGCTGCTCTCCCGGGGGGCTTGAATCCTTCACCCCGCGGCGTTTGGAGGGGGGAAATGGTTTGCGCACTTTTTTCCCTGGAAGGCCCACGCCGAAAAGCCTCTCGCAACGCAGACGCGATCGCTCTTATGGTTATTTTTGCGCCGCTGCCTACCCCTCCAGAAAAAATGCCTGGGGGGCGGCCCGGGTGGGCCAGCCCGGTGCCCACCCAACGCCTGTTCTCACCAGCCCGACTAGTCCCCAGCGCGCCCGACGGCCCCTGCCCCAAATGCTGCCCCAGCCGCTGACATCGAAAGCCGGCGGGGGTTTCTCGTTCGCCCCCCGACAACCAGACCCACCCGGCGGAGGGCTCCCGGGGGTGCGTCCCACGGGGTCCCGGCCGGGGGCGAGCGCAGGGCCCCCAGCCCCGGCCCGGCTCCCCGCGCCCGTCGGGCCGCCCCCGCCCGGGTAGTCGGCGCTGAGCATTTATGGTCCACTGGAAGATAACTTAGGATCCTCCTGGTTATTTAACTTGGCAGCTGCTTAAACTCCACAGTGGAAGCTGCCGAAAGTTATTAGCATTATGCTTCGATCTCTCTGAAATGGTGGCTTTGATTTCTATGCTGCTGCTTATATGTAATTTTTATTTTATTTTTTTTTTAATAGCAGAAGGTGATGGACGATCAGACGAGCCAGTAGTCTGGGGAATTGGGACAGGGCTGCCTGTGTGAACCGGGGCGAGGAAGCCTCTGGTGTGGCTCTGTGAGCAGTGCAAGGTGCGGCAGAGGGGCCCGGGGCTGGGGGAGGCCCCCGGCCCCACCGGGCTGGGTTTAGGTCTGGCTCGGTGTAAGGGCAGCAATTACGGCCTCCAAGGGCAACCCAGGGATGGCCCCAGGGTGTTTGTCAGAGTTGGGTTTGCGGTGGTCAGACAGATGCTTTTTGGACAAATTAGTGAGCAACGAATGGGGAAATCGGGATCGCAAAGTTTGGGGCTGGGGTGAAGAGGGGGTCGTTACCCATCTGGCTGCTTCCCGTTACCCCTTTGACACTGTGGTACCGCGTATAACGGGAGCGGTACCAATGCCTCAGCCCCCACGGGCACTCCTTGTCCTGCAGCGCCTTCAGGGTTGGGGGGGTGACCCTGCTGCTGTGTCACCCAGCGGAGGCTGCCACAGCTGCACGTGGGGCAGGGGAGTGCATGGTGCGGCCACCTTGGCTGGAGCAGAGGGGTTGGTTCCCTCCAGGCTGTTTTTTCAACCCCATCACTGAGTTATGCACACATTACTGCGTATATGTAGGTAGATAATTTTAATTTATTTATGTGGGGTTTGGTTTTTTTTTTTTTTTTTTTTTTTTTGCATAATGCAACACTACCAGGGAGCGATGTTTTGGAGCACTGCACAGGTCCCAGAGCAAATGCAGTTAGTGGCACTTTGGAAGCATAGTGGCCCAGAGTACTCACATGGCTGTGCTGGTCAACTTCGTTAGTGATGGCAGGGGTAACAGCAGCATTTTTAACCTAAGTCTAATTTTAAGAGCTGGTATCTGATTGCCATAGAGGCACTTTGTGCAGCTCCTGCCACGGTGCCCTGCCAGTTGCTCTGCAGTGGGGCTAGGTTTCAAAGTGGCTTATGTAATTCTAAAAATGGCAGCTCCTTACTTGCCACATCTCTTTCTGTCTACGCGGAGAGTCCTGCAGAGCTGCCAAACAGAAGCAATTGAATGAACTCTTTTCCCTGCTCATTCCTCCTTCCGCAGCTCGAAGAAAGTGAGCCAGAGCCTATTCTAGTTTGCCTGTCAACAGGAATGGTAACTAACGGCGTGATCCCAGCCAGGCTTTATGCCCCAAAAACACTGCCTGCCTGTAAGGAGTGGAGAGAGACATCATTGGTGGAATCTAGTTCCTGGTGTGAGACCCGTCTGGCCCAGGAGGTGGTTGAGGAGTTGGCAGAATGCACATCATGTCCAAAGTCAACCCGACTGGTAAGGCAAGCAAGAAATTGTTGAAGGGGTGAGCTGCTGTTCTCCGTCTTTATTGTCGGAAATGGTATTCCTCATGTTGCAGTAATGGAGCAATGCTGCATTTCATTGCTGAAAGCTGAGACTGAAAGATGTCCCTTCCTAATGTTTTGAAATGTTGTACTTTTTTGTTTTGAAAGAGTGGGAGCTTTTAAATTTTTCTGGTTTTGTGTTTTTTTTTCCCCTTATTTTCTATTTAGGAGAAAAGGTGGGAGGAAGTAGAGAAGGAGAATATAATGGGGGGATGGCCTTGTTCTCACTTTCCTACTGAGAACGTTTCAGAAAAAGGAGCAAAAAACAGTGAAAATGGGTAGAAGCCCACTTCAGTTTTGTGTTCCTATTCCTTCCCTTTTTTGCTTGAAAGAAGGATGGCCAAAAAAAATAAGTGGGACAAACTCCACGTGTTTTGAATTATTCTCCCCTTAATGAGGTAGAAAACCATCTCATTTTCAAAATTACTTGTTTTTTCAATGAAAAAAATTGAACAGAGTAAGAATCTTTCCAAAGCCAATCTTTCCACCATCTTTTTGCAGCTCATTCCTTACTCAGTGTTCACCAGTCTTTCTGGCTATGCCACATGTTACATTGGTTGGGATTTGTATCAGCCCTTGTTTGAACTGTTGTCGTGGATGTCCCCATCCGCTGCAGAGCTGGACTCCACGGGCTGCAAGGTACCGCGGTGACAGCGGATGGCACATGTGGGACTGGCTGGGCTGCAGCATCCCTGTCCCTGGTGGTGGCGGCTAAGTCAGAGGGAGCCTGGCAGGGCTCCCAGACGGGCTGGTGCAACTGATGCTGTGCCACTTGGGCACAAGTAAAGTGCTGATTTCACCCCAGAATACATAATCTGGAAGAACTACTAAAAATCCCCCCAACAATCAGAGCCTGAACTAAAAATCCAGACCTTGTTATTGCAGGAAAAACTTCAATGCACGACCCAAGTATTCCCTGAATGTTCAAGAACACCCACAAATTTATAAAAATAGCTGATAATTTATTTATTTGATTTAATTATGAGCCTAGCTTGTGATTTTGGGGTGGGGGCGGGGGTGGGGCTGGAGTTAGTGATGCTGAAAAACCGATTTAGAGAAAAGCCCAGGTGAGTCATCAGCTATGAGGAGCAGGGGAGCTGCTTAGGCTCTTCCTCACATAACGCAGAGCGTTGCAGGACCCGCCAGGGGCTCTGACCCTGCTTGGGTGAGGAGATCCCCACCAGGGTAACCGTTTCTCCCTTGGGAGCTATAGGCCTTTGGCTGTGTGGTCCGTGGATGAGGCTGGTGACCCATGGCCAGGGCCAGTATGTGTTGGAGGGACGGGCTCATCTCTTCCTGCTTACACACCTTGGTTAACAAGGGTAGATGTGTCACAGCGAGCATTAGCTGCCCCTTGGCTTGTCATCCTCCCCGTCCCCATTTGGCTGTGCTACTGGATGAGCCCCAGCACTGGTGAGCATGGCTATGGGACATGTTCTTGTCCCTTATGTGAGGGTGCAGGTGGGCTTGGAGGCTGTCGTGTGCTCTGCCTCTGATGTACATCACCAAACCAAACCTGCAATTGTTGCTGGTTTAGCTGGATAGAAAAACCCCTTCCCTGTTACCAGTTCACCACCACGTTCACATCAAGCCTTTGAGCTACTTCTCTCCTCCTTCCAGTGCATGCTTCTCCTCTCCAGCTGACAGCCTGGGACACCCCCCGAGATCAGCTGCTTGTGGAGCTCGCTCTGCCGAAAGCAGTCCTAAACGGTGTGGCCTTTGTTCCCCCCCCAGCTGTCGTATCCTACGGGATCTGCAACAAGTCCTCCTTTTACAGACCCCATCTTGACAGTCCCCAATCTGATCTGACCACCTGGTTTGTTTTTGAATGGAGCACTTAAGTCATAACATTTCTGTTTATTTCAACAACTGTATTCCTTGCATAGGAAATGAGCCAAGATGGTCTAAGGCGGGGAGAGCGAAGTATGTCGTGGTTGTAATTGCTTTTGCTCTCTCAATATAAAATTTTACAGTATAATCAAAATCTTATTTTTGTACTACTGGACTCTGTTATTGACTTAATCTTCTTAAATGCTCCTATTATTCCAGTGATTTCATCGTTGCATGTTGATTTTAATCTTTTGATCTCCATATTAGCTACTGCCTGCAACTAATTTGTTGCTCAGTGTTTTTCTTTGTTTTGACCTGTGAGGCATTTTCCTCATGGCACACAACTCTGCTGGCAGATTGCATATAATCTCTGCACTTTTTTTCTCCCATATTTTGCATAGTTACAACAAATGCAGATTTACAACTTGAAATGGAATATGTATCTTTTAGAAAGGCTGAGGAAAATATCACTTCAGGTTTAGCTCAAGAGCCTAAACGTGCTTGTATAAAGGAAATACCACTGAATTCAGCTCACCAGAGGGAGGTGTCACAGGGGCTTTTTAGTCCAGCAAGTTCAGAATTGGTGGCAACTGCAATAATTGTAACTTATATTATATGCAGCCAGAGATCAAAGCATTGCTAGACCTAAGACGAAGAAGGCTGGGTTTTGCGAATGACTTCAGGGACTCTCCTAGCTGGACACAGTGGTGGCTCTGTTGAATTGTGACACCACGGAGCAGGTTTTTGAACAAACGGTGACACTGGTGGTAGCACAGAGTTGTGAACTTCATGAAGTGCAGAGGCTGAAACACGGCTCAGCTGTGTTTTGGTTGGCCATCAGATGACTGCTTTTTCCCTTGGTAGCTGATAGTTTAACCTGTGCTGATTTATCGAGTGCTCTGTTTGCTTTAGCTTTTTCTTTTAAAGCTTAAGATTTTTGCCTTAGGTTTGCTGTGACTTTTTAAAAAAGAACACAGTGTGAACATTGACGAAATCATCTTTGCTTTGCTGCGTGCCTGTTTATGCTTCTGAACACAAATTGTCTTCTAATATTTTTGACGTTTTGGTCACTAGAGAGGCAGAAAAGCAATTTCTAAGATGCCTATGGGCCGGCAGACGTGCATTACAGCAGAGGGGAAAGAATCTGTTAGTTGCTGAAATATAAAACAAATTGGATGAACAGCTGCTGACACTTGTCAGTCAAATAGTTGATAGCATTTTCAGTCTCCATGCCACATGCTTTAAGTAAGTCTGTCAAAAAAAGGATATTTTCGCTGGACTTCCCTGTAAATATGAGAGAAGTTTTGGCCTGATCTATCATTTAAAATTTTGCTGGCAGAAGAAAGAAATTTTCTTCCTTCCCCAAAACTGATTGACATAACTGTACTGGCAGATTCTTCATCTAGGTGCAGTTGTACTGGCAGAAAGTCCTTTGACTGTTGGAGCTCGTTCCATCGCAGCAATGGGTTGAAGTGAAACCAGCAGCAGACCTTTGCATTTCTCGGCTGGGTTTGCCAGAGCGCTCCCACCCATCAGCAAGCCCTTTTAGATGCTGGACGAGGTGTAGCTTTTGCTCTGTAGGAGCCTGAGTCCTGTCCAAAGTGTAGTCTGCAGCCAGGAGGGCTTTAAACCCGGATTGAGGTTTTTTTAGAGAAAAACCAAACTGTTTCGGATTCAGCATTTCTGCAGGATTAACCCAAGGTGGCACTTCCCACTCCTGGTACTGTGGTGCAGCAGCCATACAGGACAGGATCGGGCTGCCAGCACCCAGGGAGCAATGTGCAGGGTTAAAGGCAGCGGGGATTAGGGTACTACATGCTCCTTTGCTCAGCTGCAGGCTCTGGAGCAGGAGGTTAAATCTTGCTTTGCAGCACTGCTCATACATGAGCTTTTTTCCCGGCTCACGCTGAAGTATAACTTGAAGCTCATCATTTGGGTCCAAGCTCCTTAAAAGAAGTTAGCTGGCTAATAATTCCCTGGTTTTGAATGTGTGGTCAAGCCCAACGTATCCTCAGGTTTGTTGTGGAGTCTACGAGGTGCTTTATTGGGGTTTGAGGACACGCAAAAAGCTGTCACAGGCTATAGGGTTATTGCTAATGACAGAGAAACCCAGACGAGGGTGTCCATCACCGCCCTTTCAGGGAGGCACCGATGTGTGTTAGTGATGCACAGCCAAGGATCATCTCCTGAAGGCTGCGCCCACACTTTCATTCAAAAAACTGAGCAGGGCTCACTATTTTGAAAGGTGGCAGGTGGAAGTGGGCTGTGTTTTTACCCAATAAGTATTTCATGTTAAAAAAAAAAAAAAAAAAAAGAGGGAGCCATTTCTAGAGCAGAATCAAGCTGTTTCTCCAGCTCTGCTCTGCCTGACTGGGAGCAGAGCTACAAATTTGGGTCTTCTTCAGTGCTCTTTGCTACCAACCTGGTGATCACCCCAGGTAGGGTTTTCCCAGTGCCTCCTCTGTGACCTGTTGCCCTTCATATAAATGTTTGGGGCAGCTGAGGGAGAGTGTGAAGAGGGCATGAGCACACGTGTGCCTCAGTACGTGTATGGGTCTCAAGTGGATCTCAGCCACCCAGAAAGAAGGGACGAGGTAAGGCTTGCAGTCTGTTTATTGCTTTATGCCTTGTGAGACTTGTTTTGTCAGGCAAGTCTTTTGTGGCCCTCAGGGTGTGACTGAAGGCTCCACGCAGAGCATCAACGTATGGATGGTTTTTGTATGCATCCCAGTGATGGACCTGCAGAGGCACCTGAACTGGTCTAGTTAGACCCAATATGACGCTCAACTTCTACCTCTGTTCCTCTGGGGACTGAGGACCAAGTAGTTGCACAGCTGGAGTGTGGGTAAGAAGGGGGAAGAGCGGCCTGTGTCAGTGCACAAAGCCACATTCCTGCCCAAATCCTCAGAGGTGGCTTTTCTTGGCAATACTTCCCTCTACCAGCGTCACGGAGCAAGACAGAACCCAAGAAGCGATCTGCTGGCCTACAGTCGGGGTTCAAAGCTTGTCTATCCTAGTGGATCAAATGGTTCGTCAACATGTAAATGGTGCTAAATGTGCACGCCTACCACCCACTCCTAAAGACCCTGCTTTTGTCCCTGTTCCAAAGGGGATGGTGGACACAGGTCACCACAGGTAGGTGGATGTTGAATGTGTAGGGTATGGCCATCCAGATGAGGCTACAGAGCACCTCCAGAGCCAGGTGCTAAATTCTGCCACAGTGGGAATGGACCCAAAAATCCAGCATTGCAGGTGAGTGTGCTCCAGGCTCAATAATTATCCCAGCCCCATTTGGTACTCAATAACCACTTCACAGGCTGTTCCAGAGTTCCCTGCTGCCTCCCACATGTCCAGGGAGTCTCATGGCTCTTGGGCACTGGAAGATGGTTTAGTTTAAAAGTTCTTTATGTCAGAAAGGTTCAGCCAGGCAGGATGTTTTTCCAACGTTTGGCCATCTTGCATTTGTGGGTGCTGAACATTTGTCCTCCTTCCTCAGGGTGGCAAGAGGTTGCTGTGCTCGGGAGTGAAGGACATCAGCTCTTCTGCTCCCCTCTGAAATGACTGAACCCTGGGCTAACAGAAGTAATTTCTGGTTTGAATTGGCTGGTGGGATGGAGTGACTGCAAAACCTCTCAGAAAACCCCTGGTGGCAGGTAAGTGTTGGGCAAGGCTGATGACCATGTAACAACAGGGCTGTACCAGAGGGGACCATCAATTAGATGTCCAGAGGCAAATCATAGGATGTAGCATGCAGATAGCAGTGGAAGCTGTGGAGGTGACAGCAGAAATGCCCTTGTACCTGGGGAACAGACCGTGTGGTCCCATCCTGACCTTGGGGAGTAAATGAGAAAACCATCTTCTTAATTAATAAACTGTAAAAACACCCATGAGAAAAGAAAATGCCTTTATTCTGAGAGGTGGGGGCTCTTACATCTCAGCTTGTATTTTTTTTTTTCTAAGGCAGACATAAAAAGACTCCATAATTTATTCTTAGGACATCTGAATAGTTATTTATTGAGAAGCCACAGTTCTCACACTTTTACAACTGTCGGCTTGTATAAGGCAAAAAAAGCAAGATGGATCACTATTTTACACAGAAAGTAAAAGCTCTGGAGGAGGGACTGATGGACATGCAGTTACTGGTCAAAATGCAATGTACATGACATATATAAAAACCATTGTGAAACAGAGGAATTGTAAATTAAGGTTACAATCTACTGAAATAAATATTCAATATATTATTATAAACACATTTGTATAGTCTAAGATTGTAATTAAAGTTGTCTTTGTACATACACTGTTATTTGAAATTTAAACAAAAATGTAACATTTAGAGGAGCAAACGTCAACATAAAACAACTGCTTTGGACTTGTAATGTGGCATGATATATCCATAATGATAGGATTAATCTGGTGTGGCAATTAGAATGACTAATCCTTTGGGATGTAGCCTCTATGGAGTTAACTGCATATTGAAGGGAAGAGCCTGGTACATTAACAAGGATGCAGAATGATTCAAACGGCTGTCTGGGTTTGTTTGTTTTCTGGTTTTTAAATGAACAGAGAGAACAAAAAATCATTTGTAATTGCCTTGTTCTTCTTTTAAAAACAAAGCTGATTTTTTATTAATTTTAAGCAGTTGGCATCCACAGAAGAGAAACAAAGAAATGAAAGGACTCGATTCACTCATCTTCACAACAATTTACCATCAATGTATATACAGTACATTAATGAAGCATTGTTTAAACTTTAATTATAACAGGGACACACCTAGCATGTTTTCTATGTAGTTTCTCCATTAACAGTATTAAACAATGGTGCTCCATATTGCTTATGAACAAATAGTTATGAAATTAGGAAACCGATGAATCAAAGAGAGGTGCTAATCTTATTACCACACAGCTAACATGGCATTTGTATTGGTAAACTTCTCATGGGCATTTAGAGCTGACATAAAAATTCCTAATGTGGCTAACTGAGTTACAGACGAGGTACATGCACGGATACCAGGCAACCCCGGCCGGTCCTCCGGGCCAGCTTCCCTAGTCATCCTCTTCATCTTCTTCATCGCTGTCCTTCATGGTGATCCCCTGGAGCCCTCCGCCTTCGCTGACCGACGCCGTGGCCTCCTCTACCGTCAGCCGGTTCCGGATGGTCTCGTAGGTTTTGTTGTTTAAGGTGGAATCCAGCACGCCTTGCAATCGGAAATCCCGGTACGTTTTCTAAAGCGGGGAGAGGCACGGAAGAAGGAGGAGACAGCACAGGGGTCAGGGCAGCACCGGCTCCCAGCTTCGCTGCCGGAGTCAGCCTGTGCCCCTGCGCCCGGGGCCTGGGGACACCAATGGAAGAGGCTGGGGTGCCAGGGAAATCCCAGCCCTGGGGGCATTTTGCATCAACCCGGGCAGCTCAGAGCGGGTGTGTGGGGTGTCCCTATGGGCCACCGCTGTGGCAGAGGTCCCTTTAGGGTGCCTGGGGCAACAGACAGCTCTGCCCTTGCAGGGTGGCCGGCTGTGTGGCTGCATGCAGGCTCCAAAGCAGGCATGTACTGCGGGCTGCTGAGGGGCGCCTTGCATATGGCAGCTTGGGGTCTAAAAAGGCATCAAAGCAACGGATGAGGGCTCTGCTCCAACTAACTTCCCTGGCTCCTGAATGCATTCAGCCGGCCTGTAATTTCAGATATTTTTCTTCACGCAGCAGAACGCTTATCGGCCGTAACCGCAGACGTGATTACACGTTCCCGGAATGCTCCATATTAAACCATCCTACCTACAGTATTGGGATTAAACAAACTAAGTCCAGGATAGCAGAGAAAATTGTTGATGTATAAACGTAAGCACACAGCATGTGTTTCTTAAATCTCTCTTTCTTCACCTAATCCTGAAGCCGGAGTTGTATTTCCCTGCTTAGCTATATTTCCCTTGTTATTATGATTAATATCTCTCATTTGAATTTATGTTTAAAAACTTCTCAGCTCTGTGAGATAAAACTCTGGCCTCATAGTTCATTTAATTCTGCTCTGTGGAAACTATTTACTGTTCTGCTATTTCAGAAAGTCCTTGGATTTGTTGTAGCTGCTTCTGATTGTAATATTGGTATAAATAAAGCACAAGGAAGAAAGCTTTCCTCAGCTAGCTGACAAGTAGAAATAATTTGTCTGTGCCTGTTGTTTTCAGTTATGAAAAGCACATTTAATACATTTCAGTTTTAATTTATTCATGCCTTCAATGTGTTCACTGCACTCAAGACCATAAACATTATAAAATACTAGACCAAAAAGCATTAGATAGAACCTAAAATGATCAAAAATATATTTACCCCCTTCTGTGATCTTATTATTTCATGTAAACCACTGTGATTTCACACTGAAATAATTATCATTAGTCCAAGGCACATGCACACACACACATATACACATACACGTGCACTCAAGGAAAAAAATGTTACTTTCAGGGTATGTTATCTCACCTTTGTGATCTCTTAGAGTTGATTATACACACCCATTGTAAAAGAAACAACTTCAATTAACTAGGAGAACAATCCTCATTTGCATTCTGACAACAATCGCAAGCCATAGCTGGGCTTAAATGATCCTAGTAAAACAGCATTAAAAACTTCTGGTTTGATTTAACCCCTTTTAACAGCGGAGTTCATTGGTGTGATCAACACGTTTGTCCACAAAAAGGCTAATTTTGCTGCGGTCGCTGTACAGGGAGGGCCAAATAGCACCGGAGTTTCCCTTGTTTCAGCCAAGTAGTTACTTTGTTCTTATTTGCACACCGGTATTTTGCATCTATAAGCATTTCAAGTTCCCGTGTATCCTTCACTACACGTCATGCACACAAGTGTCTTAACTTTTAAGAATTTGAATGAATGGCTCCGTTTATTTTCCTAAGACAAACGTAGTGACAGTTTGCCCTGAGAGAACACGCCACACACATGCAGGCACACACACACGCTCCTTCTGACCGCAAGACGGTATTGAGAACACGTTGGCTGATTACCTTTACTATCCTAATGAGAGTTTTCAGTTGGTAAATGTGAAGCTGCAGGTCCATGCGGTCTGTCAGCCAGGTGCAGACAACATTCATCGAGCTGGTGTACCATTGCTGCAAGAGAGACAGGACTTCTCCAGCACCCACGTCAGGGCTGTGTGCTGTGCCCTGAATAACGCGGGCTGCCCCCAGCACCCAGTTAGCACCAGCCTCTCCCACTAGCCAGCCTGTTCATGGGACATGACAGACTCAGAGGGGGAGACAAGCACCCTCTTCTACACAGAATTTCCATGCATGAGCTTTTAAATTCTAATAGTAACAACAACAAACTTATCAGGAGGGGTAACAGCCGCCAGCAACACCCCAAGGTTTTTGTAATCTGCTTTTGCCATTGATGGACCTTGCCAGCAGCTGTGTGCATTTGCCCCAGTCTGTTTTTTAACCCCTTCCCTGCCCCCAGTGAGCGCACAGTCCTGCCTTTAAGCGTGTCGGACCCACACTCAAGCTACTTACCATCTTGAAATTCAACCATAAACAGCCATGGGGTGAGTCTGGTTCCCTGATGGCGAGCGGAGGGAAGGCTCATATGGGGCAAAGTTTGGCTGCGGGTAAGGAGGCTGGTGTAAGCACCTACAGGCACCTGCCTGGGCTGTGCAGAAAAAGCTTTGTTTTCACCCTCACAATTATGGAAGATGGAAAAGCAGCAAAGAAATGAGTTTCTTTCAAGCTGCTGAACTCACAGGGCCCCTCCAGGGGCTGAAATTTTACTGCTTGTCTGTGAAAAAAGGCTTGCAGCTGTGTGGCAGCAGCCTGCCAGCCCTGCAGCGCAGGAAGTCTCCGGTGGGCTGTGGATCAGCGCCCTGCTCACGCAGGGCTGACATTGCACGTCTGACGCCACACAGATGAGCAGTGAGCCCTCAAGAGAAGGAAAAGCAGGGGCTGTGGCAGGGGGGGAGGAATCACAGAACCTCCCCAAGGCGCTCGACACAACGGTTGATTACGAAGTGGTCTGCATACAGAAACCCATCGCGCCTCTGTATGCACAGTCACACCCTTCTCTCGCCATCTCTCCTTACACTCACACAGATAAAACCGTGTACCAGCGGCAATTAATCTAGAACCAGTTAAAGATTAACAAAAACCCCACAGGACCCGTTTATAAAAATCCTGATCGAGCACCATCCAGGCTAGTCTGAGCTGCAGCTGCCTCCCAGCTAGCCTAAAGCCTCACGCCAGCCTAACGCAGGTATCGCTGCCTCCCCTCGCTGCACCTTCGGGGGGTCTCTGCTGCAGGAACGTGCCCCCTTCCCTCTAGCTGCTGAAGCTGCTGGTGCAGCAGGTGAACGGAGACAACGGAATATTCGGTAATCGCAGACCTGAGGCTGGTGACTCATTACCCTCCACTGTTCCCCACAGTGCTGAGGGGCCGGTGCCTGGCTGTGAGCAGAGCGCGGGTGGCACTGCTGCACGTGCGGCTCCGACACCATCAGCTGTCACTGGCTTAGCTGGTGGCATCGGGGCCAGCAGACACTGCTGTCCCCGAGCACCTACCAGCTAGCACTGCCTCACCAAAGCAAACAAATGAGTGCAAGCTAAAGCAGCCCAGCGTCACAAAACATGGGAGCAACAACATTACTGAGCCGTATGGTAATGCATCTGGGAGTTGCCACCTTCCACCAGGTGCAAGTTGCCACCTTGCACCAGACAGCAGAGGTTAGCGATGCTGCATGGGGAAGGGCTTTTCCCTCCCACTTCAATAGATGTTCCTGTACACCTGTTTCTACACCACGTCTTCTAAAGAAATGGAGGAAAAAAAAGACATGGAAGACTCACCAAAGAAATGGCACGTGGTGATCTTTTGTTCGATGCTTCCACCTTGTGCAACTTGTGTGGCAGAGATTCCTGCTGGGCCTTCATCTCCAGGATGGAGACTTGGCAAGAGCTAAGAGCTCGAATGAAACTGAGACAGGCAAGCAGGAGCTCCCTCCGTAACAGCAGTCAAGCTCAGATACTGTTAGCTGCCACTTGAGGTCCTGATGTCAGACTGGGGTTGAGTTGTGCGTGAAGCACCCTGGCTAGCTGCTGTAGGCTTGACCAGGATAGGAGACATGAAGGTCTAGGGGGTCTTCATACCTTCCAGTCCCTCAGACTAGTCTGAGAGGTCAGAGCATCCCTGGATATCCCTGGAGAGCCCCAGGTGCCTGTGGGTGCTGGGACAAGGACCCAGGACAGCCAGCTGGCAGGAGGGCGGAGGGGTGGCACAAAGTGACTGCCATCGCTGGGGGATCTGCCTGGGTTCCCTTGTAATGCAGAGGGCCCACACAGGCAAAACAGAGCAAAATCGTCAATGTTTATGTTACTTCCTGCAATCAGCATGCTTAAATGAGTCATGCTCGCGGGTGACATTAGCTGTGACCCAGGGCTGTGCTGGCACACGGATGCCCGGGTCACCCAAACGCCTCCTTCCATCACCTCTTTAAATCAAAACCCACAGAGGAACGAAGCAACCGTATGTTACACATGCACACCCTCTCCTTCCCACTGCTGCCTCTCGTCTTCCACAAAACGATCTGCCGGGTGTTTATGTCACCTCTAAATGAGATGAGAAGTCTCTGCCGGAGGCAGGTCCTGCCGCTCCTGCTTGTCCCGTGCCACGCACACCTACACGGCTGCATGGATCTGAAACAGAAGTGCTAACCTCTGCCCGGAGCTTAGCGGCAGGGTGACTTATCTGCTACGAGACCTTCACATTAAGCAAAACGAAACATTTTTCTGTATTTCTGCTAGGCACGCCAACATGCTAGATTCTGGGGAGATGCAAACTCCTTCGAGCTGAGTCCGAATCGTTCCCCTCTCCTCTTGAGCACTGGCTGACAAGGGCTCAGCCAGGCGTATTGCTCAGCTGCATGAAAGGAGCTCTCTTTCTCAAAGCTAAGTTACTCCAAAGACTTTCTGCTTTATGAGAAAAAGACAAAGTCTAATTCATTGATCTTGATACACAAAACCGTCACGTCACTTCATAGAGCACACACCAACTGCTGAATTTAAGCCCTGCATATTCATAAAAATAAGTTAGCCCATAAATTAAATGTTCCCTTTAGCTATCACTAGTGTTGATGTGCTATAAGACGCACAAGCCCTCTGATTCATGACTAACCTACCAAAGAAGATAACATTTGCATATGATTATATTATTAAAAAAACAACAACAAAGCCAAATGCTCCGAAATGGAAACGTGATCATTTCAGACAAAAGAACGCAGTCTGGTCCTGCCAGGACACCAACCGCCTCGGTCCCCCCGGCTGGGTCTGAAACTCCCTGTAGGGCAGCGGGGTGCATGCTGGGGATACAGGGCTCCCCGGGGCTCCAGCAGCTTGTCCCCAAACCCAAGGTGCAGAGGGCACAGCCCAAATACTGAACTTCAGGACCCTGCCATGGGGCTGCAACACATTTCAGGCACATTTCTGGAGCCCCCGTGCCAGCGAAGCTGTGGCATGGGCACACCGAAGTAACTAGCACAAATAGATTTTCTGAAAACTCCTCGCACCTGGTTGTAAAGTATGAGTAGAGCTCACCGATGCTCCCAGGCCCACAGACCTCAACTCCACATATAACTGCACACACACATTACTGATGCTAGCTGGCACCCCTGCCCATCGCTCAGAGGAATATTTACACCCAGCCTAGGGGCACAGGGTGAGGAATGGCTGTGGAGGGTAGATCCTGGGGGATGCCACACATCCACTTGGACGTCAGCAGGGAAGGGCCCGGGGTTCCCGCAGAGGCATACCGCAGCCCCTGCTGCCTGCTGTGTGCTGTGACCTGGCTACCAGCAGACGAAATGCAAACAGATGCTCTTTGGGTGCGATCAGAGCCCAGTAACAGCAAGGAGGTACCGTATTTGCACAGCCAGGAATTTAATCCCTCTTTCAGGTTAGTTTTCCTGTTCCCCTTCTGCCTTTCATAGTGACCCCCATTGCTGGGTGCCAGCCTGGGTTGATGAGGTGGGCCACAGGCTGGCTGGGATGCTCCTGGACAGGCATTAGAGGACTTGAAGCACACCGAGGGGTGGGCTTCCACAGCTGCCCATCCAACACTCCAACCAGCTCAAGCAATAAGCTTCCTTGAACTGTGCCCCCCTCCCCGCCTTTTTTTTTTTTTTTGAATGCAAAAGCATGATCAATAAGTTGCTGAAATAGCAAGTTTGTCTCTGAATACATAAATTGCAAAAATTGATATGAATAAATCTGCAAGTAACACACTGAGTGTGGCACATTTTATCAAAAAAAAAAAAAGCCCTGTGCTGGGTTCCTGTGCTTTCCGGGAGGTGGTGTCATTACACATACCCAGGAACATCTGCAACCCCCCGTCTTCTTTGGTGTGAGCTGAATGGAAGCATGACCTCCTGTTCCTTGCCATGAACCTTGAGTTCACACTCATATTTTACATGTTACAGGAAGCCACAGCTCACCCCAGGGGTGCTGCAAACAGAATCTCATAAGCCAGATGCAACACTGCTTCTTAAGGCACCTGAAGGAGCTGTATTCTTCATTCAAAAGCTTACATACTAGTAGCTTAAGGTCACTTCAGCTTTTGTAAAGAGTGGGACAAAACCAGGAATGCTTATAGGGCTGGGTTGTCAGCAGGGTAGCAGAGGGATTACAAGGAACCTGTGACTCTGCCTCTTTCTGCCTTTACTGGTAGTTTTTTTGTGTGTGAACAAGTGCCATACAACAGATTGAGGCTGGTATAAAGGCCTGGGACTGTGCAAGAGCACCCCGCTGAGCCTCAGCTGTGCTTGCAATTAGCAATAGGCATGAAATGATTATTGTTGTGGTGGCTGATGGCAATCTGAAGTGACAAGTTTTATGGGGGAAGTTGTAGTAGGGATGTTCAGCAAGTTTCTGCAAACCATTAATCGAAGGCTGCAGCACAGTTTAGTCAAAGCTATTTTATGTCATTCCAAAGGTCTCACAAGGATGCTGAAAGAATATTTTTCTGCTCTCAGTGCCTTGGAATGGAGTTTTTCTAGGTCAGGGATTCTTTACTGCCCTATTTAGTGTCAAAAATACCCATTTGCCTCAAATTAGCAGAAAGCTTGTAGTTAAGGGCTGGAGATTAGGCATACAAAATTACTCAGCAGGTGACTGCTGGGTGGATTTGGGGGTTGAGAAGTCTTTAAAACTGACTACAAGACATTATATACTTCTGACAAAAGAACATAGTAATCCTACCTGCTTGCTTTAACCACTGTTGTTTGTCTATTATTATGTGCTTTAATGCTCATAAGAGCAAAACTACTGGTGATACTACTCAATTACCATAGTAACTCTCCCCTATGACCTCTCATTTCAGTACTCGCTTTCCAACCCGAACCAATCCAAGCAGTGCAAATCTATTTAAAACTGTGACATACACTGCACAAGGAGGCTCTGAACGCTGGCTGGCTCCCTTCTCTTTGTCCCGGACACGGACTTGTTTCGAAATGCTGACAGGCAGCTTTGAAACGAACCCTTGAATCCAAGGTGTTTCAAAGGTGAGGGACTGGATGTCAGGCAGCGGCCTCTGCAGCATCCCTGAGCTGGCCAGCAAGGAGCGAGGGGACCACAGGGGTGGGAAGGGAGAGGGAAGCGAGCTGAATGCGAGTCTTATTTCCCAAAGGAAAACTGAACCTGCTTTCACGCAACAGCCCTCTCTCAAAAGTGACTCAATCAGCCAGGAAAGTAAAAAAAAAAAATTACCAGCTCTTTGTATCTGGTGTTCATGTCCCCGTCCAGTGGGCCAGGAGCTCAGCTGGTAGAAGCAAAAGTGGGGCTGTGCCGATTTACAACTGCTGACAGTACCTGACAGCTGACAGAGCTGTGTCCGTCCCCATCCTGGGCAGCTCCGAGATCAAATTCGGTATCTGGTGTTGTCACACACGTTCACAGCAGCCACCTCCGCTTGGCAGGTGCTGCCTCGGCAGGGAAGGTGGGGATGCAGCCGCAGCAGCTCAGGAGCTTTCTGGGGACCAGCTCTACGCACACAGCTGCCAGCGTTGCATGAAGACTTGCTCGGTGAGTGGGAGCAGGAGCTCTCCTGGTGCACGCCGCCTGCCCAAGGGACCATGCTCCCGCGTTGGCTCACAGCGCACCCGGTGCGCACATGCAGCCAGGTTTGCACACGAGGCTGGCTGCAGGCCTGCAACCGAAGCTCAGGCTGCCCGATGGCAGTCACGGAAGGATCGTTCTTCTCCCTGCAATCTTCTGTTGTCACCAAAGCATCCCTCTCTACCTTCCCTCAATGTTTCTTTCGCTGTTGATTGAGGCAGTCATTGCAATTACAGAACTTGGTAAAGACAGTAAGCGTGAAGCGTAGAGCCTCATGGCTACTGCAGTTTCCTACTCTTCTCTTTCAGAAAAAAAAAAAAAAAAAGAAAAAAAAAGAAAGAGCGATTTCCCAGCAAGCCTGAACATAGATGGCATCCACACAATCCCCGTTTTGAGCCTCCTCTGAAGGCCACCTCAGCCGGGATGCTGGATGCGGATGAGAGCAGTGGTGGGACCAGGCGTGCCTCGTGCCCTGCTCCCCACCAGCACTAGTGAGGTCTTGGTGGGGCTGCCAGAGCTGAGCCCTGGCCATTTCTCAGGCTGTGCTTTGGAAACCCAGGTTTTTTCTTGCTGCAGAAGATGTGCCACCCCCAGGCTGCCCCACAGCCAGGAGAGTGTGGGAAGAGCAGGGACAAGGCCTTGGTGACATAAGAGTGGCTGAAACTCTTAAGGCGCATGGTGGTGGCCCCAGAGGAGGATGTGACACAGCCGAGGTGGGCGAAGCCACAGTCCCTCAGGCGCACACATAGCTCCATTCCTCAGTGTCGATAAGGAGACAGGGACAGACCTTCTGCCACACGACGGAGAAGGAGGCGTATCTCTCCCCTGCAAGCATACGTTCTCTGGATGGCAAGCGGAGACCTGCCCACGCAGCAATCCCCATCCCATGCGTTCATCAACTCTTCTTCCCACTACACAACAAAATCCATCCTCTGCACCGGGTACCACTCCATTGTGCCCTGCTTACGGGCTCCCCCTCCCCTGCTGCTCGCTGGGGGCCCAGCAGAGCCATCCACCGGCAGCTCAGCATTCCCAGCTCCAAAACCTCCTCCAGCACAGAGGGCCAAACCTGCAGTGGCGTCAGGGGCTCAGCCCCACAGGCAAAGAGCATCTGGCTCCCTCACGTCCTGGCCGCGGCCACGGGTGGCATCAATAACAACCCAGTGACTCTTTCGATTTACACCTGCCAAGGATTTGGTCCGTTCCCCCAAGCCTGGCAGGGGCCAGGGCTCAGGAGACTGAGTATTGCATCTCTGTGAGTGCTCAGATTTTCCAGAAGCGGAGAAATTGGTGTGGCATTGCCCACATTATAGAAACAAAGTTTAGTGGCTGTGGATCTAAAAGCACACAGCTAACCAGAAAATAAGTAATGAGTTAATATCATAGGCATTGATCAGCTAGTCTTACAATTAATGCTTCCAATAAAAAAAAAAAGCTCCCCCTTTTTATTCAACAGAATAAGAAATTAAACACTTGTGGGCTCATTCTAAAGAATGAATGAAATTGAATAAGCTACCTAGCACTTGAGATTCCCAGTGAGTGCTTGAATAGAGCAAACCTCCTGAGTTGAATGGATTGCCTTTTGGGACCAATTTGTCTCTTTTCACTCTTTATTCCTCCTTTTTTGCTGACAGATGTACAAAGGCGGAACTGCGCTGTGCAGCTTAGCTACATGCACCCACAGCAGCTGTCACTTTTGTCGAGCAAGTTAATCAAGCAAATGCCACCATATCCCACTTTCTATAAGGAACAACATGTTATAGACAGTAGTCTTGGGAGACGGGGAGGGAGGGAGAGAGACTTTATTTTAACTTTGAGTAGCTGGTATTTTTTTTCCCCCCTCTGTGTGTAAAAAAAAAAAAAAAAAAAAAAGAAGCAAAAAAGAAGCAGCCAAACCTGGTAGCACAAGCTGACACTTTTGTTTTCCCGTAGAACAAATATTTAATATGATTTTAACTCTAATTTGTACTAGAGGGAGAGCTGTCCGGTTTTAATTAAATTTAAAGGACTTAGGGGAACACAGTTAAAAAAGAAATGGAAGCTTTTTGTTTGCATTAACGCTTGTTGATAATAATATATCGATTGTCAATTGCTAAGCCCAAAAGATTAGTGTAGTAAATACTATTATCTGAATGCCACAAGTGAAGTGCTAGCTTCCCGTCCCTGCTTTTCCCTTTGTGAGGCGGTTTGAATCACTGGTTGTTATTTATACATTTTCTTTGATAAAACCAACTTGTGTGGCTGATTTTTTTTAAAACCCTGCCTCATTAAGTGCATAATAGCATTTACGTGCAGGCTTTCTGCTTTCTAGCCTTTCAAGCTTAAGCTTATATTCCTCTCTCACAACCATGTTTCAAAACTTGGGATGTTCACAAACAATTGGATACACACCAATATTGTATATATCAGATGCTCTCTCGCTATTGCCAAAGACTAGAATATAAGAGAACATTATCCGCAAAGAGTAAATAAATAGTTATCGTCCTGCTCCGCTGCTGCACGCCAAATAATAATGCCGCCTGATCATTAGGTAGCTTTTCTACTGCACGTAATTCTTTAAGTGTGTATACTCTTGTTAGGCATGCAAAAGTCGACATAAAAAGTAGGTGTGTAGCGGCAAGGAGCACACAACAGCAAACACCAAGGGGGCTCCAGGCAGCCCTCGGTTTACTATTAGAAAGGTGATTCCCCCCCCCCCCAAATTCACACACCTCAGAAAGTATCTTCTCTTTCAGAAAACACATCTATGTTTCAGTTAACAGATTGCAGTGTGCTACGTTAACTTCTCTTCAGGTTTTCGGCTTGGTATGTTTGGAAGCAGAGTGCACAAATCGGAAGCATTGGGGATAGGTGAGCTTTTTGCCAAGCTCCGGACCCGGTACTTGCACCTCACCCTTACGAGCGAACCCTCCATCAGCCGTGCTTGGCAGGGCTCTGCCGATGCCTGGGCAAGCAACATGACCCTCATCTTCTGAATTAAACCTCTCCATTAAACCCTACATTAAATTCTAGAGATCTAGTAAAGTGCTAACAATTTAATAAAAATCCCCTGAAAATCCAGGGTCTTTTTTAAAAAATAAAATGTATGAATTTATTCTATCAAAGCCTCAGAAATCTGCCTGAAGTCTCCCAGGTCACACTTGCACTGAGCTATTACTGAAATAAACAGCTGCACTGTTTTTTTCCTGGGATTTTTTGTCTCACTATAACACTTATCACTGCAAGTACAGACAGTGTATTCTTCAACATCCACCCCAGCGCTTTTACTCTGTTCTGTATTTCTTCACTAGGAAATTTCCTTCACATTGACAACGTAGCTATACAAGGAAGTTACGAAGTCAAAGGGGCTCGATATTAAAATAATTTGTATTATTATTTAATATAGTCACGGTACCAGGGTTGCCTAATAGGGTTAAGCTGCTAGCCAGAGCGACTCATCATCTGTCTAGGATGCAAATGGCATCGGAATTACATTACCCTTCCCCCCCCCACCCCCCCAGCCCTTCCCTTCCCAAAAATAAACCACAAAAAAACCCACTTTGATTCGCATAAGTGCTCTGCCTTCAAACCGGGAAGGAAATTCAGGATGAAAGCTGAAGCGCAGACCCAGGCACATAGAAGTGCCGCACGCTTTTTGCAGTACATATGGTACCTGAGATCACCCACTGTTTGGGGATCGCAGCAACAGGGTGCACTCAGGCTGGCACCTCACCATTAATTGGCTTGAAGTTGGACCCGACGGGGCTCGGCAGGTCGGTGCCGCGGGTGTTAATGGGCGGCAGGCGCGGGACCCCTTGGGGGTACGCCTTTCCGCCTGTGCTGCTGGGACTGCACAAACTCCCCGCTCGCCAAATAGGCACAACCCATCCTGCACGCTCCTCGCAGCGAATTTCTCTCTACTCTTAACCCAAAATAATTTTTATTCCTTTTCAGGGAGGAAAAGGAGGATCAACATCTTTTGTGTCAGTGGGGCCAAGGTCCCCACCAAATAAACATTACTCGAGAAGATCATCTCTAACACTCTGCGCGCTCGGTGCTGCACAAAACCAGTTAACAGGTTTGCATACGCGGCTTTGCAGGCAATCCCTACACTTTCATCACACAAGCAAAGGGTTCCCACAGCAGGTACACAGCCAGAAAGGATCTGCAGACCGTACTGCTCCTTTACCGGAGGAACAGCTCTGCTGCTGGGGATAGGATGTCTTGTACTTAGTCAGGTGTTCCCAAGCCGTACGCCAGGGTGCTCTACTCCGCTAGCCAGATGCCAAAGTCTCTGCCTAGCCAAGAGCCACATATTCACATCCCTGGCAGAGGTGATGGGCCACAGGCAGGACATGCCGATAACTCCCTGAGCTTCCTCCCCTGGGGAGGATCTCATTGAAAGAGCTACTGCAGCGATGGCTCAGCTCCTACAGCCGGGGATGCCCCGGCCTCAGCACCCTGGGGTTTGCTGTGAGCAAACGCCTCTGTCAGCCCACATGCTGACCACCTCTGAATAAAGCCCAGCCACACGCTGCTACACCTGCTCTGAGGAGGACAAACCCCTCAAGCCACATGCTGGTCAGGGTTGGATGGAGGGCAGTGGGCAGAGAACGCTGTGAGGGAGACCTGTGTGGAAACAGGTGTTTATCTGCGGTGGGGAGCTGGGGCGCCGTGGTAGCCCACGTTTACAGTGGTCCAGGAAGGAAGCCCACTGACAGCCCCAGCAGCACCTCTAACTTCTCTCATCCACAACGCCCTCAAACCAGGGACACCCCACACTTAAACCTGTATGTCCGCAGGCTGACAGCCCCAGCGGTGCTTCCTTTCCTCTCCAAGACAGGACAGTCCCCATGCTCGGGGACCGCATTATGCATCTGCAGAAAACACCACCTTCCAGGTAACAAGTAAAGCCTGTCCTGGCTATGTGCATCCCTGAGCTGAAAGACGCATCAGGAGCCGGAGCTCGTCACGGGGTCCTGGGTGCACCGTCAGGCTGCTCTGGGTGCAGGGGCCTCTTTCCCTTTGCTGTAGATACAGCTCAGCAAAGTGCACAGCGCTTGCTGTGAACTGTCAAATAAAACCCAAAAAACCCTGCTGCTCTGCAGGATTTTGCAGACGTCAGTTTTCCTAAATGAAAGAGCTTCTGCATAAAAACATATAAAGGCACACACACACAAAACCACTTCTGTATGGATGCTTGTTCTCAAATACTTTTTTTTAACCTATAAAATATTCTCTGCTTATTTCCAGTTTTCAAAAAAGAAATGAAGTTGACATGTTAAAATCTGAGTTTCTATATAAAGCAGCTTAGTAAAGCACAATATCCACACAATGTGCTGCTATTTTCCTGTCCTAGTTCCAGGGCCCTGTTAGTGCAAGGCAGCGATGGTATAACTGGATGCAAAGTTGCTCAATAAGATGCAATACAGTAATGCATGCTATGGAATGCTTTAGTTACACTTGTTACCAGATTGAATGGAAAGCTGTCATGAAGCGGGACTCCATAAACCTTAGCTGGCTCTTTTATAGCCTGCAAATTCCAAAAAAACGGCTAGAGGCTGCCCGGGTATCTTGGTCCTGAGCACAGGAGGGAGCAGCTCCCCGGCATCACTCCTGGGGTTACACATTGGAGGCAAGGCACTGCCTGCCCGAGTCCTGCTAAGCATTTTTGAATGCTGATATCATACATCCAGGGCGAGGTTTAAAGGAGCACTGGGAAAGGAAAGAGCCGCAGATCAAGAGAAATGAAGTGACCTGGGACAGCTAATCTCACATGCACTGCTGGCTGGCGCGGGCAACGGCCGCGATTGTGTGGGGCTGCATTGCAGGGGAAGTAAAGGAAAAGAGGGATTGAAGGCGCTGCTGGAAATCAGACAATTCATCATTGTCCGCGCAGGGGCCGTTGGCTCACCCCTGTGCGCACCGTGGGTTCCTTTGGGCAAAGGCCCTTTGCGCAGCCTGGAGGGAGGAAGCAAAGCCCCTGGCAGCGGGGGGCTTGGCCCCACGGCAGCCGTGCCCCGGCAGGCTGGGGGGTCACCCGCACATCTGCATGCCCCGGGACATCCCGGCCCTTCCCACGCTCCTCGCACCCCCAGGCTCAGCTGGCAGCCCCGTGGGCTGGGGATCACGGGGAACACCAGCACCTTCAGGCTCTCCTTCCTGACGACCCACAAGACTGGAGCTCCAATTAGCTAAAGGCTCTTCAACGAAGCTGGAAGGCAGCTTCAGAGCGCGCCGCGTAACTCGTACGCAGTTACAAATGTGCACAGACAGCTCCCAGTCAGGGAGCAGAGAGGCTGCTCCGAGGAAGGCGCTCCCTGCATCGAGGATGCCTTGGTGCCTGCAGTACGGCGCGATGGCACCTCTCCCCCAGCACCCACCCCGGCCACTCACGTCTACCAGGAAACAAATGATCTTTCACTCAGTGCCGGCCCTAAACCAAAAATCTCCGACGCTCAAAAGCACTGTGCGGATGATGTTAGCAAGCCTATGCTGACCTTAACGTAACGGAGCAATCAGTCTGCCTTCTTAGAATGATTAATGGAAAATCTCCTCTGGAAAAGAAAACAAATTAACTGTCTTCAACCAAATGTCTACTGGAACATGAAAAGCTGTTCCGATAAAGACATTTAGGAGGGGAAAAAACCCCTTACGAGCATGTAAAATCCAGTGACAGATCTAGGACTTATTTTATTAAGACTTTCCCTAAAATAAATTAAATGGAGTCTACTTAAATGAGCACTTCAGGAAAGAAGCCTTGCTAAGGGGACCGCGGGAGAGGCGGGAGGCCACGCGCCAGTGCATGCTTGCCGCCGTGTGAAGCTCACGTACGGCGTGTAAAAGCACGGGGGCTGGTCCGAGCGCTACGCCCCGCTCCCGTGTGCCTCCGAGAGGGCCCGGGGAAGGACAAGAGGCTGCAGAAGGACAGTGCACGCTGCACCCCCTCAGGACAAATAGGATGTGTCCCTTCCTAGAAGATATACGGACAACTGCGATCACAATTTCTTTATTTTTTTTTTTTTCCCAGCAAAGGCCCCTGCAGCGGGACTGACTGCAGGTGCGGGTCCGGGTCCTGCCAAGCCAGCCGAAGGCTGCGGCAGCCTCTGCAGCAAAAGCTGCACTGCTCCGGCTCCTCCAAAGATGCACGGGGAGGAAAAAAGCGAGCTGCACCTCCTGGAGCTCAGGCTGCCTAATTGTCTTCATTTCACAACTCACTCAGGAAGGGGGGGGGGGGGAGGGAAGCAAAAAACAACGCAGAAGAAATAGCTCAGTGGAGGCCATATCAGGATGGGAGTGGGAGAGAGTTAGTGCCCTAATGAGCAGTCTAGCTGCGTAGGAGGGAAACAGGTTGTTGTCTGTCTAAGAGAAAGTGGTGAGTGCGGCTGCAAGCAGATATTAGATGGGGGCCCGGCGCGCAGCCTGATATCCGTTCTTCCCCTGATCCTGCAACCCGTCCTCCTGTGAGTAATTCTAACTCACAGTGAGTAGCTCCACTGACTCACGACCAGGCTTTTGGGTTCAAGGAGGGGAAAGAGAAGGGAGGGTGAGGAGGATTCTCTTTTGGCATTTAGTTGTGCCGTGCAAGGCTTACGCTCTAGCAAGAAATGCCGTGATCCTGCAAGCATGCCTTGAAGGAGCTGCCAAAATTCAAGTGGGTAACCCCGCTGAAGGTGAAAGCTTTGCTTTTAAAAATAACCTAATGCCTAAGCATCTGCAGAGGACTTGCTGAATTAACTGATCTAGCTGTCAATCTGCGTTTTGTAATTTTTCCATATACGCAGGTGTGAGATCAGGCTCCAAATCAGTAGGTACTGAAACATACGCTGAGCTGCCCGTAGACCCTCCAGTAAACCAGCAAGAAGCACTCAGTCAGGTTCCTGGAAATTTGTAGAAGGATTTTGCTGTGTATGAGACTCACACGGTGCCCTGCGTCCTTATTACTCAAGATCTCTGATACTGAGAAGTCAGTTACCAGTAAGGGCAGCCACTTTTGGAAATAGGAGGACAGTCCTGAGCCGTGTCCTTGGGCCCAGCACTCCTGCTGGGGACAGGAAACAAAAATCCACCAGCTGCAACATCAGCCTTGGGATATTGCTTGGGCTTCCTAAAAACCCACCTGAACCGAGCTGGAGGGATGGGACCCGGCACTAGAGCCCCAGCTGAGGGCTTGTGCCTGCTGAGGATGGTGGGAAGGAGATGCTGGCTCCTCTAACGGCCGAGCCATGGCTTCTCCCTTGCTGCTGGGAGAGGACCTGGAGTGAATGTCCCTCTGCGCTGAGGACAGCACAGGGCACAGCAACCCCCCAGCCTCCCCATCGCCCTCCCTGCTGCGCCCTGCCGAGCCCACCCTGCCATCAAGACAAAAGTCCACCACTGCCGTCCGGCAGAGGTGAACGGGCTCGCTTTCTCATTTCAGGAGAAGATACCCCGCCTGGTATCCCAGCTGTGACATCGAGCTTTGAGGAAGCCGAACGTACACAGCGACAGTGAAGTGGTAAAACTGCCTTCTGCAAAACTCGCCACGGCTGCTGCCACCTCTGCGGGCTGTATCACTGCGTGATTAAGTTCTTACCAGACCTTTTGGTAAAGGCAACCTTCCTGATCTGATAACTGCCAAGGACAAGCCAAATACGCAGGGTCAATCTATGCACGTTTAATCCCCAGAAGGCAGATTAAGTGTATAATTGACCCATATAATCCATGTATCATCTCCAGTGAAATGTTTTCTATGTCCGGTTTAGGCAGACATGAGGCCCATAAGAAAGCGATCAGAGACACAGTATTACCATCGCAGTGGATTTCATCAAAGTTGGAGATGGCTTTTTAATCACTGATCTCAGAGACTGCTAGATTTAAGCAGATGAACTAGCACTAAGCACATCTGGTTTAATCCTTATCTTCTACTCAGGCTGGTGTCTTCAAGAAGTACAAGGAGGAAAAAAATAAATTAATTTTTTTTTAGGTCCTAGCAATCTTAGGAGCTTCTCTTGGTGTTTTGATCTCTCATATCAAAAGCATGTTTTTGTTTTTTTTTCAGTAAGATATTGAATTAATCATCAGAGAGAAAAATGCCATCTGCGCTATTTAGGGACTGCATCAGGATGCTGGAATTCGCAGGATCTCGAGGAGCTCACTTGACGTTCAGTGGCCTTTTGTGTACGTGCTACTCGCCTGTGGCTGGGGAGGAAACATTCTCGCTATGTTTTACATTAGTGTTTACCAATTTATGAGGAAGAAAGGTTGGCATTCACACTACCTACTAGTCAATCATAGGCTTTCTGGATCGCATACATTCTGACGGGTTGAAACCTATACTGCAAGTATCTAAGGGTGTGCGTGAAGATATACACACGTACACACATGTATAAATAACTTCCACTGAGGGGCACAACCCTCACAAGTAAAACTCCCACTGCCTTCAGACAAAATTGCGGATGTATAAACTCTGATCCTATGTGTCCCAAGCCACGGGGGACCTGAATTTTGCAGGATTGGTCTGAAGACTCGGGATCAGTCTGAAGATATTTTCCCATGTTTAAGATACACCCGCCTGCCCCTGCCTCATCATCCCTATAAACAGTCACATTCCACATGTCAATTCTGCCCACTTTCTGGCCAAAAAGTGATAAAACCTTACTTTCTACCAGGCACTACACAGAGTTTGCGATCCTTCTGCCTTGTGTGCAAAGCATCACAGCTGTTCAAATCCCAAAGCACTCTGCCACACGCAGGAGCACAGGGAGTGGATGCTCCCATGCCATTCTGAAACTCTTCTATCACCACTGCTCTCTACCAACGGGCCTTATTACAGTGTTTTAGCTTTAAATGTTACCAAATCAGTGAGCCAGGCCAAGTAAATAAGTCATGTTACTCTGCAGTAAACAGCACTGCCAAAAAGCTAGTTAGGTTTTGATTACCAGCAGAACTCCACAATCAATCTGTTCGCTCAGTGATCCCAAGAATACAGATTTTTAAAATTAAGATGAATCTATTTTGGGGTGGGGTGGAGCGGTGGAAACCTGTGACTAATTATCAGAATTAAGAGGATTAACACACAGACCACACAGAAATACTACAATAATCTTCCACAAACACCCGTATCTCCCAAAAAGCATAGCCCTGTTCTGGAGGTGTGAGCAGGACACGCAATGCAAGGGAAGAGGGGTGGTTTCTGAGCTAAGAAATCATGGTAAATGCAAAAAAAAGACAAATTAACACAGCTTCTGTTGGGAGATGGCCTAACACACTCTGCAGCCTCTGCTCCTGGGAGGAAACAAAAAGGAAATGAATGGGAATGCTGGGCAGGACTATGGGGAAACAAGGAATTAGGATTAGGAACAGCCCAGGAGCTGCAAACCTCATGGAACATGCAACAGGCAACCTTGCACTGTGTGCCTCTCTCCTGCATCACTCACGGCTGCACAGACGGGAGATTTAGCCCTATATTGCGGGAGTTTCTATCACAATCCCGCTGAGAGCAGAGGAACTGCCTGCCGGCAGGTTTAAGCTGTTTACCTGCCACTGCTGCACGTATTACCGGACAATATCCTAAAACTGGACTAAGCTTTTGGCTGCAGCAAGCCAGCATCGCCACACTAAGCCAGCAGAGGAGCTGGCCTTGAAAGTGTTAATAATCTCATTGCCTGGAGAATCTCTGCAGCTAAGAGGATTGCTCCTCTGTTGTGCTGGGGGAAGCGAGAACAAAATCAGGTCCAAGTCTAACTCGGCATCACAAATACCATTTTTGATTATTCCTCCTCTCTTTCCTATTAAAAAGGTAGCTAGCACCTAAAAATGTCCTTGGAAAATACGAGCACAGGTGCAGAGACCAAAGAAGCTTAAAGACCCCGTGGCCACGCTGCTTTGCTGCATTAGGTGAGGGCAGCAAAGGGCTGTGGCTGAGCTCAGGACAACAGAGTTAAGCATTTGCTCCCATCCTTACCGAAACGTAGGTGAACACAGCACTGATTTAAATGGGGTCTGCACCCAGGTGACCCCCATGTACTCATAAACCCTGCTGCTGCCCCACTGGCAGCACCTCAGCCGTGCTAGGAGCTGACCTCAGGCGCAATCAGCTTCTTCAGCTGCACCCTGGCAAAGACAATACACAACCGCTTGAAAGAGAATTCCAGTTTTTGGGTGGCTCGGGCTCAGCGTATCCCCTCCCCCTCCCCCTTGTGAACCAAGGGGTCCGCAGCTCGCCCCGCTCGCAGGCGCACACTCACGTACATGGAACATGTGTGAAGGTGCCAGCAGCACTGGGTCCCAAAACCATCCTGCCGGCATGGGGAATGGGAACGAACAGGAACAGGAATGGGAACAGGAATGGGAACAGGAATGGGAACAGGAATGGGAACAGGAATGGGAACAGGAACAGCTCCCACACGCTGCGGCTCCCACCTGCAGCCAGCGTGGGTCAAAACAGGCAATGCAATGTAAAAACCCTACTCCTGATTATTTTACTCCACATTGACCAAGGAGACTTGAGGAAAGCAGGGAGGGAAAGAAAGGTTTTGCACTTTTTGCCTTCCACCAAGGTAGCTGCTCTTTTTTTCAGTCAACTGCTAATTTGTTTAAAATATAGCTTGGTGAAACTAAGTATGAGTGGATCAAACCAAAATCAATATTTGTGCTAATTACAGCCTTTTGAAAATTGGAAATAATGGCCCAAAGGGTACAAACAGACCAACTGTGAATCATAGGGAAAGGATGAGGGAAAAGGCAGTGTGGGCATTGAAAAGAACAGTCCAGATGAGCTCTGGAAATCTAACTGCTCATGGAATAAATTTCAACACAAACGAGCAATGCACTCGCAGGCCCGCTGCAGATGGAAGCGACAGTCTTTTGTTTTATGTTTTGTTTTTTCTCCCCATGCCTGCTTGATGGGTGATTTGCGTCTGGTGCTCTGCGTTGCAAACTCTCCCCGGAGCGAGCACGCGCGGCGCCCAGAGGAGGCACTGCTGTGCTCCGTGCATGAATGAGGCATTCTCAGTGGATATGGGTCATGCTAGTAGATGTACACAGTAAGATTATTTGACTCTAATTCATGCCACTTGATATAATGTGATAAAACATTTGACATGAGAGATAAGTTCCATTTTAATCCGATAAAGTACGGGGGAAAGAAAGAGCAGGAGTTGTAAAGGAGGAAGAGGTTTCTAAGGGACAGGTAATGCGCAGAAAGAGAGGTTATCGAGTGAGGGAGGAGGTTGGTTGGGAAAAAAAGCAGCTTTCCCTGCACACTGAGGAAGCAAAGGAGCGAGTAAAGAAAGCAAGGAAGGTTGTTACAGTTCCAGAGCCGGGAGACTGAGAAATGGCACTGCTAAGAGATGAAAAGAAGGAAAAGTAGGAACAGAAGCTGCTTCAAACAGAAATCGATATATGGACAAATACCCTAAAGAAGGCTGAAACACTAATGCTACAGGCTGGCCATCAACAGAAAACCTTCACTATAGAACAGCTACGAGGACAGAAAGGCTGTAACGCAACACGAGCAACAGAAACAGAGATACCGGTTAACATGCATCCAAATCCAAAACAAACGGGCATCACAGGTCACTGTTCTCTTACAGTCCAATGAATTTATCTTGTGCAACAGAAAAGTAGCTCTGAACATCTGGGTCAGTTCCTACCATGCCATCGTCATCAAGGAGACCACGTCTTGACTTTACCTTTGGTGTCAGACACCACAAACATGGTCCTCCTGAAATATGAAAGTCCATTCCTAATCAGCTTTGTTTGGGTTAGCTTTCAAAATTAAAATTAAAATTTAATATGCCTAATTCGCTGCCAGTTTTGGAGTGCTTGTCAATGTAACACACTGCAAAACGTGCAGAAGAGATGGCCCTTAGCAAACGCATCTGCCAAAAACCCGGCTTAAATTTTCATGGTGAGAACAATGACTAAGATGTTCTGTTACAGAGAGATTTTCCACAAGCTTAAACATAGTAAAAGGGGTCTCTTAGAAGATGCTGTTCCCTTAAAATCCACGCACAGACAGACCAAGACACAGTAGACTAGAGTAGAGATTTAAAGCAGGCAGAGAGCAGATACGAGCCTTAGTCAGAAAGAAAGGAAAGATTTATTTATTTTTTAAAGCTATAACCAATAAATTTTCTCAAAATGTGACTTATCCTCCTGTCTTATTTTGTCACATTTTGGGTCTCTCCTGCTTGGTGTCCAAGGAGGAGAAGGCATTTACTTACATCAAATAACCTTTCTATATACATCTCCTCATTGACCTTATCACGCAGGACATCCTGAGAGTGGCGGACAAATGTCACATAGGCATCAGCAACATCCATCCCCGGCTTCTGCATGGAGGAGAGAAGAAGAAAGAGAGAAAAAAACCCATGAATTGCGGCACAGGAGGCAGCTCCACTGTGTAGCCTCGTCATTGCTTTTCCTTCTCCTCCATCTCCTGCTCTCCTCCTGCAGTTCGCCCTTTCCTTACCTGATGGACACCGAGTCCCACGGCTTTGTGCCCTGTGCCCACCAAAATACTGCGTGCGGCACACGATCAAGCAAAGACACTTGCTCTTCTCTTCTTTTGCCTACAGCAAAGCCAGTCAGAGGTATAAAGCTCTTCCTCCACGTACTGGCACCAGGAAGGTGCCTTGCTACCTTTGGTGCCATTGACCTAGTGAGTGAACCAGCAAGCCGGGCTGGGGGTTTGTTGTTTTCTTGGGTCATCTTCTCTCTGCAAGCCCTCTGGTTTCTGAAGGTAGAAAGCTAACAGCCAGAGCTGGGCTCCTGGTGATTCTTCTACGCTGTGAGGATGCGTGCGGTAAGCAGCTGGCATTGCAGGAGGCATCCTAAAATTGCCTTTCTTTTTCTGTTCAGACCCCTGACTTTAGCTCACATTTAGTGCTGCTCTTGAGAATAAATTGAGTAAACGGTAAGTCAGGGAGTGTACATCTACGGGAATGTTTAAGCCTCTGCTAACGTGCAGGGATCCTGCCTGTGCTGTCACCTCTCCACAGCTCTCTGCAGAATTGAACCAATTTTAAACAGTAACCTACAAGTGTGCAAGATTTTGGGGATAACAGCATTTCTTTAAAGAAAATGGGAACTGAAGCAGGTGGATGGGAAAATACTTTTTTTTTTTTTTTAAAAAAAATAAAATTCCTGTTTAGGTTCACATTGCTTGATATATTGGAATCAAACTTACCTCAAAGGAAACCCATTAAAATACTGTAACGCGAGTCATTACAAGAGCTGCCACACAATCTTAAATTTCCATGGCACATTGCAAGTTTGTTAATAACTAGTGTCATTAGTTTCCATTACTGTGATTTACCTCAGATCACAGAGTATCATTTCTCTGCAAGATACGATTGTCAGCCGCTGTAAATTGAAGTTAGTTAACACATCTGTGTAATTTCCAGGGTGAAAATGAGGACAGTTTGGAAAGCAGTAGGAAGGGAGTTTTTTAATACAAAGCAAACAATTATCAAGCAAAGGGCCAGTGCTTGGCCCTTGGGAAGCCAGTAACATTTCTTAACACCTACTGCAACAATGACAAGGTATTAATTTGAAAAACAATGAGGACAACACAAATGTGGCAGTAGTCAAGTGTTACAGTTTCAAGCAATTTTCAGTATGCCGATCGTGCCCATTTCAAGGTGGCATTAAATGGATTGGTTTGTACCCAGACGATTGCAACGGGGTTTGCGGAATTAGATTTAACCAATGGTTTTCTGTTCAACACCAGGATTTCCCCTCTGTCCCCTAGTCAAACAGGTTTTTCTTTCTCCTTCCCCCAGAAAGGCAGTGGCTCACGGACCGTGGGGTGGCCTCCCACAAAGGTCTGGGAGCTGAGTGGAGCTGGTGACTGACCATTAAAAATGCCGAGGCTGCCGAGGAAGCCGTTGTAACGTGGCTTTGTTTCTGGGGGAGGTGGGGAAACAACTGAAAAATAACCCAGATGAATGATTCCTGCTCTGTTTTACACAAAGAACCGGAGCACGTGGCTGGCTCCGAGGATGGGAGCAGACCCTCTTCTCCTGCTATGGACCTCCCAAGGGTGTCCCAGGTACAATGCTTTTGGAAAGCTCGAAAGGGTTATATAGCATCTTGCTGAGACCACTTCCCTGGAGATGCTTTATTTTCCAGGAAGGCAGATGCCTCAAAGGCCACGCTTTTCCCACAGATAAATGTTAATAATTATTAATTTAATTATTAGTGTTAATTATACTGTTGTGTGCTTAAATTCCTGATGACTAAGTATTTAAGATGCACTCAAAGAAACAGGAATTTCAATGGAAAGATGTCAGCATTTTCTAGGGCCAGAACTGAATTCTGAGTCTCTCTTCCTAACGTTCTCAATATCTTGTTTCTATTACTCCAAGACATCAGGATGCCAGTCTGTGCATTGGGATATTCCAAATCAAGCAAGACCTCTTAGCGCTCAAGAGTTTGTCATTTCCTTGCTGGGCTCAAAATATGGTAATTTTGTAGGCAAGGTTTATCTTGGGCTAAAAGAATGGAAACACCGAATGCAAATAATGTGGTCCAAGATGTCTTGATAAATTTATCATGTTGTCATGTGAGATCATGCAGAGCAATTGTATCGACATTAAATATACATATATACATTATACATGCAGGTCATCAAACCCAACTGAGTTATTCTTGATTTACACTGACCAGTCTAACTGGAACTGGTGTGGTATATTAAGATCTACCCTTTTGTTCATTTGTAATTGCTCAGGATCTTTTTGCCTGTAGATGTTACAGTAACCCCTCACTCCAGCCAATATTCATGTATTACAGTTCAATTTAAATGTAAATTTCTGGCAAGTTAAGTGCTCTGTCTAAGAGTGTTAAGGGTTCTTTTCCTTATGAATCAAGGTCTAATTAGAGGAGGCGATGTACAGTTTTCCTATACCAATTACAGAAAAATGGAAAAAAATTATTTTCATTAACAATTTCCCAAACACATGTTGCTAGCTCATCACCATTTCCCCAAAGTAATAAAAAAGTCATTTTCCGAAAGAGTAAAATAAACCAACAATTAGAAGAACAAAAATAAAATAGATTAGCTAATGTGTTAGATGTGTGTTGGCTCAGTTCTAACATGTCTGGACCTTTTTGTTTGGAAATTATACTGTATTTGTACAAGTCCAAATGAAGAATTAACAGAATGCACTGCTCCCTTTTTTTTTTTTTTTTTTTTAAATGTGATTCAAGCCAATTGCATAAATATGGTACCTTTTTGACACCATCTGCAAATTACTGCCTAAACAGCCTCGTAGGTCTCCGTAAGAGGGTAACTGCTCATTATTAACATCATGGAGATACTCTTTCCAGTTCAAATGTTAGAATTGTGAAGGCCCATGGTTCAATCTTGGCTGTTAATGCATAACGTGGGTTGCTACACATGCCATAAACCAAAGCATGATGCAAATTACTATGACAGAAGTTGTTTAAATTGTGCTTACGGGTACATCCACGTATTTGGAAGCAGCCTTCACCTGTAAAAGGAACAAGAAGAGAGTTTACACCTTCAGTACGTTTTCAGGTCTTTGCTTTTTCTTTAAACACTTGCAAGACCCTCTCCAGCCAAGACTTGGGACAACATAATGCTGAGCTGGGGAAAATGCACGATACAAACTACATTTCCTCTCTAAAAGAATAGGCAAGTGTGGTATTTTTGTTGTTGTTTTTTTTGAGAGGTAACTTTACTGCTGCTAAAGCTCTAATAGCAACAGATGATAGTGTGGGAGTTGTGCTTCTCCCTCTTCTACTTCAGTGAGCGGGGGAAGACGGGGTTCGTAAGTAGACATCGTTATTTTCTTTGGAGTCCTCCTTCTCTGCCCGATGCCACGTGTCTCCAAAGGCAGTGCGTGTCTCTCCTTTCGGGAGCTGCATCCCGGGAACCAAGGGAGCTCCCTGGGCAGTGGGGGCACGATGGCACTGCAAGCCTGGCAGGCACCTGCACCAAGGTGGCCACAAGAAAGCACCCGGAGGACCCTAATTTTGCCCCCTGCCTACAGAACCACTCACGGCGCGCTTCCCCTGGATTTGCAGGTTGCAGCCTGGGACATTATTTTCCCCTGTTTTCCTGGCCCTGATGCCGGCAGGAGCTCACAGACGGTGTCGGGGCAGCATGCTCACACCGTGCGACTGGAAGTGCCCCAATGCTTTCCTGCTTCCCAGACTCCAAACAGCTACATTAGCTTCCTATGATTTCTTGCCTCCTTTTAAAAGCTGTTATTTGATGGAGGTATCGGGGGGTGGACAGCACACTTCGCGGTGTCCTCATAAGCTGGCGGGGGCTGCGAGACCCCAGATTTACTTTGTCTCCGGTTTGCCACACGGCAGGGTGGCCCCCAACATCAGGGCCAACTTCTCCAACTGAGCAGTGCCCAGCTGGCCAGAGAGACCTTTTTCCCACTGTAGCATAAGGCACTGTGTCTAGAAAGAGTACGGCTGGGATTTTCCACAACGCTTCTGCTTTTAATTAGGGTAAGCGTTGCCGGCCATCTTTGTTTGGGTGTAAAAGCTCACCTGCTTTTAAATATTTCTAAAGCTACCATTAAAACAGCCTAAATATAACACGCACACAGTTGCATCTTGGGATGAATAAATTATGTGTCCCGAATGAGAGAATGAATGTATGTGTGAGACAGAATGTGAGAGTGGGTGGAAGCACTCATATGGTGTGTGTGGGGGGTGCATAATTAAGCACAATGAGGCGATACAAAAGACCAGACTGGTGCTAATTGCCGAGGTGAACGCTGCAAGTATTGGCAGCGCCCGGGCTGCCGAGCCAGGGGGCAAGCACAGAGGGAAGGGCAGGAGGAGGGTGCCCAGCGCCTGCCGCCGCGGTGCGAGCCGGGCTCTGGCTGTCGGAGGGGGTGGAAGGGGACGGGGCAGGTCCCAGCACACGAGTTTACGAAGGAGGTGGCAAAATCAGCGCCAAGCCCTGGCTCCCAGCGAAGGGCAAACACTTGTCTCTCCACCAGGTATCCCCGTTTCCAGCCAGCCGTCTGGGCACCTCGCCTTTTCACTGCATTTATCCTCACAACTTTCTCGGGAGGTAGCAAAGCGCTATCCCTTGCTCCTGCCGAACGGGAGCGGAGGAGCCCCAGCCTCCACGCGTGAAGGCGGCTGGAGCCCGGCCAACAGCTGCAGCTCCGGAGGAGCAGGCAGTCGCGGCATACCCACGCCGGTGTGGAGCAGCCGCAGGCAGGGCTGCCCAAGCTAGCTCCCAGCGAGCTCTTTTTCTGAGCAGCAGAGCTAAACAACCAGGAGAAAAGCTCGGAAAAGGATGCGGCTTGACAGCCTGCAGGATTCAAGCTGGGGTCCGCGCTCGGGGCGGCACCATGCCACGCACCTGTACTACCTTCAGTCATCACACAGGGCATGAAGGAATGCAGCAGCAGCCCAGGAAACCTGCAAGCTGAGCGTGGATTTAGCACTTTTAGGTCCAGCTTAGCGCCACCATCTCAAACCACTTTCCAAAGCCAAGAGGTGACACGAATAACTCAGGCAGCTTCCTGCGATCTCCTCCCTCCACCCACAAAAAAACGGAGCTGCTTCTCCTGCCCACTCCCCTTTAATCAGAATAACTACTTGTTTTTCTTTAAACTCAGATTTGGCTACATTTAGTGAAATTTCCAAACTGCCAGATGTTGTGTGATTTTTGCTAGGCTGCCGTTTTTCACAAAGTATGTGACTTTGCCATGAAACGTCTCAGTTTACCATACAAATCTTGCGCAGAACAAAAATAAGATCCTTTTACTTCTGTCTCCCTTGGGTAATATACAGTCTTTAGTTTTAATTACCGTAGGTGTAATTCTCCGCCTACAGAGGCCATCCAGATTAAAGGGAATTTTAGCAGCTGTCATTCCTGTGACTCAGTGGATCTGCACATGTAGACGCCCAGCCAAGGCCTGAGCTGCTGCTGCTGAGATGCACTTAAATGTAGCAACAAACAGAAAAGAGAAAAAAAAAAAAAAAAGTCTGGCCAAATTTAGAAGGGTGTTTCCCTTTCAAAGTGCTCTGCAAGGAGAAGTGGCTAGTGAGAATTTATTAGGACAACAGATGCATTAATTTTATCTTGAATTTCGAGGCAAGAATTGGAAATGAGGATATCCTACTAGGTGATAAAACTGTCTGTCACAAGACCCCCGATTACATGTCACTTGCAGAGCGCCTGGAAAACACGCGATGAAAGAAGTCGGTGGAAGGGGGTGGGAGACTAATGCTTTCTAGAGCTCGGCGGCTTGGACCATCACACTTTGTTGTATTTGTTCAGACAGGGAAAACGTGGGAGGTGGTGCAAGCATGCTGTAACAAGAGAGAGTCTCTCTATTTATTGTTGTGAAGACTAAACACAGCAAGTCACATTACTACTGCAGGCAAGGGAGACTTTTTAAGCCCAGTGCCGAAGGGGTCGGGGCTGTTCCTCAGCCTCCTCTTGTGGCTGGTGCTGCCCAGTGGCTCCCAGCAAACAAGCAGGCCAAGGCAAGAGACCTGCCTTGCCTGGAAAGGAGCAATCCTGCTCCTCTGCAGCGTGCCCAGGCTCCTTGCTGGGGGCGAGGGCTTGGCACCTTCCTGGGGACTTGCACACACCACACACAGTAACTATTCGGATGCACATCTCTTCCCGGCTGGAAGCTCAGGAAACCAAAGCTACAGGGCCAGGTTCAAAGGCTGTGGGGCGGTCAGAGCGGGACAGACTGCTTTGCTGCTGCTGGGGCAGTTAATTGTCAGTAAGTGTCCGAGCAGCAGCAGAGTGAGGATGCTTGAACCCCACGGACCTCCGTGCTGCCTCCTCACAGGCACCCAGAGCCCAGGCGCGGCTGGGGGGTTTGCTCAGCAATCGAAGGGAGCAGCACTCGGCAGAATAAACAGTAGGATGTGGTGGGAGCAGCGCAGCATCAACCGAGGAACAGCTTGGATTCATGGGGAAGGAAGGGCTGCACATTACACTGTCTACCCGGGCTGATGCCGGTACTTCCGATGCCTGGAAAGCTGCCGCCTCCACATCCTCTGCTGCTGGCACACGAGCATCTCCTCACCCTCCACAGCACTGGAGCGAGGGAAGGTATCCACCCCAAGCCCTCTCCTGCATCCCCCTGGCCAGGGACCAGCACAGCCCCAGGGCTGTAAGAAGAGCTGTGCTGCAGGGCAGGGCAGTGAGTGGGACACCTTCCCTTCCCCTCCTTCTCCAAAGAACAAAGTGTCTCCAGCACACCTGAAAACTCCAAATTCTTAGTTTGAACCCCGTGGTGGTTGAAATAAGCTGCCAGACTTTGTGTGCACACAGCTGCCTGCGAGCAGTTTCTCGCTGCCACTGTTAAGCCTTCCTACATCCAGCCCTGTTTCCAAACAGCTCCTACAAAACTGCCTCAAACTCAGCACAAAGGGCCCAAGAGTGGCAAACAACAAACAATTGCAAGTAGCTAAAACTACTGAACGAGATTTTGGAAAGCCTTCCCTGTTTGCAGAGCAGTACCTTCTGCCTCCCGCCCAGCCTCTGTGAACAACTGAGCGCAGACTGCACGTGCAGGCAGAAGGGGTGGTGGGGGAAAGTGTTAATGTAACCTTCCAAGCAACCCCAGACACGTGCATTTGGGTGCACACCTGTCTGTGAGCAGAGATATGAGAAGCTGTGCTTGCAAAGAGACACTCCTGTAAACTTTCTGGCATGCACTTTCAGCAGACCTTTGGAAATCTGTTTTTCCTAAGAAGCTGCCACAACAAAAGAAAAACAACAACCTTTTCATGACTATAGCTCTGGTTGCTGAACCCTTGCTGGATACTGAGGCCAGTTTTGCATGGATCTGGTTCTTGTCCTGCACCTTTCTAGGAAATACGTAATGGGATGAGCTGTGGATTAGTTCTGCGATGTTAGGGAGAAATCTGGCATTAGAGGCACCTTGTGCTGCACAACCTTGTGACGTTTCCCCTACCTTGTTCTCTTTCAGAAACACAAAAGCGCTCCCTATGTCTCCCTTATTTTGCTTTTTACTACTTAAGATGGCCACTGTTAAGGACAGAACACCGAGAGGAACACACATGTCATGCAAGGTGGCAACGAAGCAACTTCTTTAGTTAGGGAGATTGCATGTACGGTGCAATGATTTTTTTCATCTTCATACACATCCTCAACGGAATAAACTCCACCAAACTGAAAGATGACTGGAGATGGCTTTACTCGGTGCTACAATACGGTGGCCTATGCATCCTGGGTGTTTTATGTACTGTATCTCTGCATACAGGTTGTTTGTCCATTCATGTGACGGTTACAGTGTTCAAACATCACAGAATGGCAGAGTTATTACGTAGTTTATCTAGTCCTGGGATAGCATGAGATTACAACTCAGGGAAAAAAAAAAAAGGAAGAAAGGCAACTATAGTCTGTACTTACAGTAAATGACAGGAAAGAAGAAAACAAAGTTCCTTCATCGTATCTAGACAGTTTGGCCAAGACTCCTTCCAAAATGGTGACAAACTACAAAGACAAAAAATACTGCAATTATTTTTAATAATTGAAGGGGGGTGTAAAAATCAGCATCAATTTCAAAGAAGCCAGTGGAGCTCTCAGCACTGCCAAAGAAACGAACCACCTGTCCCTGAGCACAGCGGGCTGGGGAGTGGGTTGGAAGGTGCATTGCCCTTCAGGTGCTACGTGGTCCACCTCTTGCTGGGTGGGAGACACTCCTTGGTGTCAAGGATGATGCTGGGACCGGGAGGTGAGTGCAGCATGTGGAGAAGCCAGCACAGCCTCTCCAGACAGGGAAGTCGGTGGTTCTTGCTCCCAGTATGCAGTGTCAAGCACGCAGCTAGCTGGGTATTCTTGCAGAAGAATCGAACTGGCATATGTTGGCGGATTTTGTTTAAAGGTCTCCACTGTATAATAGGGATGACTTGTTCTCAGAAAGTTTGAAACTAGAGGAAAACACACCATCTTTCTCCCTACATATCAGTTCCCCTCTCTGTTAGCACAGTGCACCAGACCCACACAACCACCCAAGGGAAATGCTGGCAGCTGAGCTAGAGGAGCTGACTGATGAAAAACAATTTCCAAACAATTAAACCTGACATTTTGGAATGTATTTCCCACCACTGTCACCTCTAAATTAATTTCTTAGAAGAGCATATGGCCATCTTGCACAAGACATGTTATTTTGTCCGTACAACCTTATGCTAGCAGTGGTGACCATCTCTGCATGCCACCCCAACATCTAGGTAGCAGCATTTAGCAGTGCCACCCCCTGTCTGCAGCCACCCTCCGTGTCGTGGGGTGATGCTGACCATGGGGTGTTACCCCATTAACATAACACCCGTTCCTTAAAACCACTTCTGGCCCAGTACAGCAATCCTGCTAGCAGCGTATTACATCTCACACAGTTCCTAATCATCTAAGAGTCACCATGAAAAGACTGGGAGATGTATGATCTTGCCTGTGAGAAACAAGAAGCCAATTCAACATCTTAATGTGTCACATTTTAATGGAAACACACATATTAAAAATGCAATGTTAACAGTGAATCACTTCACCTGAAGCCGAAGGTTACCTTTGCCACTAGGAGTGTTATCATTTCTTTGACGGTTTCCTCAATTAGTTCATCTATTTTTGAATGGTACTGGTGCTAAAGAAAAATAAAAGGAGAGGGGGAAGGAAAATATTAGCATTGATCACAGGCAAGAGCTCTACGGTTGTCAGCCTCTCCCCTCGGCAAACCACAACACGCAGTATTAAACCGAAGAATTATGCAGCTTATTACCCTGTGCTCCACTACAGCGGCCAGCGGTTACTTACACTTGCAGGAGAGACCTTGAATTCAGGAGAATCTTCCATCGGTTTGTGAAGCACGGGCAAACCATGCCCTCTTCTGTGTGCCCGCAGCTCCGGGAGCCACACGCGGATGTCGGAGGAGAGGCTTTGCCACCCCGGTGGGCACCAGCACCCTGCGCTGCCAGAGACCCCGGGGTCCTCTGGCTTCAGCTCTGTGGGCATTATCCTGTTTGTGTTGCACATGGACCGCACCCAACGATGAGCTATGCTGGTGGCAGGCTGGCAGCGCTCGCCCAGGGCACCGCCGACCACGCAGCCCTCGGCCGGGGAGCGGGGGGGGCTGGCTGCCCCAGGGAGCTCGCGGGGGGCTGAATCACCGGGATGCTGCTGCGCCCTTCCCATCTACTGCAGCAAAGGGGCCGACCCTGCGTTACACGCTGGGCTCAGCAGGCGCGTGGCTCAAATTAAGCACTCGTTTAAACGCTTTGCTTCAGTGACTGTAAGATACATCTAAAAAACACCCAACAAACCCAGACGAGCCTTTCTGTCCCATGCAAAAGCCAGCAGGCAGTGCAGCCCCGCGCCCCGGCTGACAGCAGACCCCGTGGCACTAGCTCAGGATGGGCTGACCACCGCCAGCGCCTGCAGCATCAGCACTTCTGAGTCTTCAACCCAATTTCTTCACATGCCAAACCTTTCTTAGCTTGGGAGCTCTGATGCAATCAGCTGCAATATGGCTAGAATAGGTACTAAAATACAGTCTTCTACTAATTTAGAAAAGACCTGTTTCCAATACAAGATTTAATTAGCGAAAACATACAGTATATTCTTATTTTCAATGGACTGAGAAAATACTGATTATGACTGCTTTCCAACACAAAACATTTGATTTTTCAGTCAAACATTTCAAGCACTGGTGCTAGTCACTATATTCATTACCACTTGGCATTAATATTGTTTTAAAATGTTAACATCAAATCACATTGAAAGAGACAAATCTGCTTTAAATACTAATCAGACTTTGGGAAGGAAGACTGTGAGGGCTTTACAAATGCTAGATGTTGGCCTCAGTGTCTGATCGGTTTTCTCTGAACTGCTCTACAGTTTAGGGATGTTTTTTTCTATGACAGTAACATATCAATACAGGAATTTGGAAAAAAGAAAATAAAAGTAGGACACACTTACCCACTCTTTAGCAAACTTTTCAGATGATTGGGGACAGAAATAAAGAGGAAAGTGCAAAAGACAGGAAAAAGAACATATGAACATAAACAATAAATAAACCAAAATCTTTTCAAAAAAGAGACGTATGAGAACAGCAGCATCATGCACAGAAACAATAAGCAATGGAAAATGAAACATGATCAAAACCTCCTTTCACTGTAGTATTTGCAGGCAGTAGAACAGGGGGAAGGGGCCAGATTGTACCTAACTGACAGTCTCTTGGGGTTTTATTTTGCTCTGAAGAGGAAGGCAACCGGCTGTCGACAGGGAGGGTTCAGCATCGGGGCCTCTGCACACCCTTCACCAGGGCTGGATGCGGCTGAGGCGCGAGCCCTGCTGCAGGGGCAGGGCAGGGCGGGCAGGGCAGGGGTACGTGGTGCAGCACATCCCACCTGACGTCCTGGCTGGGGCTGCTCAGATATGTCCTCACCCACGCGGGAGGACAGGCTGCGATCTGCCGGGCCCACCCGGAGGCAAAAAACATACACGAACAAGCATGTGATATTTGCATTTGCTGTTCCCGCTTCCACGTCCTGCTTTGCAGGTCAAGACATACATGAGTTCATCATGGGACTGTAGTTATGATTCATCTGCTCAGCACAGAGACAGCCCTTATCAGCTCTCAGGATTGACCTGGCTGTTCCCAGCGCAGCTGCAGATGTAGCTATGGGGTGACAGGGACCTGTGACAGCTGGGTGCAGGTAGGAGCTGCCGACGTCCTTGGCACACATGACCAGGACCCCCTAAGGGAGATGAAGAAGGGGTTGTGCATGTATTGGGGGTGTCTTCCCCATGACATTTTCCTTCTGTGACTGCATTTTCTGCATGTGTGGAAGACAAGGATTTAGCTAACTGCTTTCGTTAGGTAAGTCAGGAGCTTTGATTAAAAAATGGCTAGCTATATTCAAAATGATACACTGTGAAATGCACTGACCGATGCGCTTTCAATTAAAAGCTTGTTTAAAAAGCAAGCAAGAGGCCTGACAGAACAAAACTGCAGCTCTGAGCGCAGGAGAGGATGCTGCCGGTGCTGCAGCCCCAGCTCCACCTCGGGAAGACGAGCCTCGGCCAGGATGGAGTCGGAGAAGGCGGCGGTTTGGAAAACGACTGCCTGGTGCTGCTTTCACAGATGCCTGGCTCGTAAACCAGCATTTCTAACAGCTCCTTCTACACCTCTTGTGAAAATGCTCAAGGTTAAAGATCGCATAGCTGGTTTGCTTTACCCAGCATAGCCCTGGCTTTCGATCGAGTTCATTGTGGCTTTCTATTAGCTCAATTATTACAATCCATAATCAGTGCACTACAATGATTCAACTTGACTTTATGTGATGAGTATCTTGCCTTGTCATGTAACAGATTGTGTGTACGTTGTATTTCTCTAAGGACCATCTGACCTTAGATATTAAATAGAAACATACTAGACCAACTGAGAAACATTTAATACATACATTTATCCCCTTAGATGTATTAAAAATTCAGAGGAAAAATAAATATTTAAGATGGTAAAGTATGTTTACCAAATGTTTTAACAGCTGCCTTTAGAGACAAGGAAATGGAAATGAAATGATGGGTGTTTGTTTCACAGGGTAATGCTCGCAAAATGCATTCAAGTATCTGTTAAAGTGAGTGTAACTGAAGGTAGTCGTGGAGGGAAGGTCTTTGGGGTGGGAGAGAAACCGCAGGAGCGAGGTCAAATAACGTGTCGAGAGAGTCTCTGCCCACATACAGCTTGGACTGTCAGAAAAATCGGCAGTTTGTTACTATCAAAATGTCTTCTCCAGTTAGGTCTGGGCAAATGCCCTTGCCTGAGCACCACGATGGGCAATGTGAGCCCTGTTTGCTGTTTCTGAGCTGCCTGCAAAGGGAACACGCATTTTAGGAGCCACGTGGTGGCTGCGGCACTGATGGAGGGACCCGTCAGCGAGTTGTGCCTGTCTCCCCTGCCCTGTCCACCCCTCCCCGCTGGGGCTGCAGGCAGCCCTGGCCAAGCCATGTGGCTGGCACACACCAGGGATGGGGGGACACAGGGACTCAGAGATGCACAGCCCCAGCTCCCCAAATTGCAGAGTAAAACACAGGCTCATAACCCGAATTCTCATCCCTCTGCTGTTTATCTGACTGTCTCATCATTCCTACTGGGGACTGGAAGATGCAGCGTGGCATTTTGTCCTCCCCTCGCAGACTGTAATAACAGGTCTATATGTTAACTTTTACCCCCCACAGCACAACCACCTTGGCACAGAGGTTTTAGACAGCTTCAGGAAGAGGTAGCTGAAATATGGAGTGGCACGAAGGAATGGAGGGGGAGGTAGTAACACTCACAAAAAGAAAGGAAAAAAAAAGGGAGGGTGTATAAAATACTGCAGCCCTAAATGGTAACTTATGCACCGACAATTTACATCTGCTTTACAGGTCTATTAGTTCAGCTATCTGTTAAAAACCTCATGCCCCAGCAACTGCTGCTTGCCACAGGAGTCAGGCTGGCTCCAAGCTGCCGTACCAAACACCTCCTTGAAGCAGCCCAGGCAGATCTGCAGAGCTAACCCTGCTGCAGCTGGGAGCAGCAGAGAAACAGCTGCGCTGCCGCCTGCTCCCCTCTCACTTGCAGTTTGACTCAGGCTGAATGTGCGTTGTGACTGATGCTCAAAATTTGGAGGAACCTGTGGCAAGCAGAGCATCACAAGTTCCCACAGAAAAAAGCAGCAAGTGCCTGGTCATGCTATATCCAGACACGGCTGAGTTATCAGTCTCATGCCATCTGAAGGCTTAACCTGACACTTTTCTGAATGCAATGAGCTTGCTTTGCCATGCTATCAGAGTCTGCTTGATCTCCAAAATGTCCCTGCCCCCCAGGGACTGTGCTAGTGTAATGCACAAGGGTTTGATCCTGGTTTGCAGTGGAGAGCATTGCAACCACAGCCCTTCCTGGCTGACGGGGCACTGCCAGGGCAGATGTTGCAGCAGCTGCAGGCTGAGGGATCTGGGGAGATAAATGGGTATGAATATGGAACAGAAAATGTGAGGGAAGTTCATGACCAGGTCTGGAAAACAATAGCCCACTTAAGATCTGCTGCAGCTGACATGGAGGACAAGGGAAGAACCTGATGATGAGCAGTATGAAACCTTTCTTGTAAGGTGGCTGCCACAAATAAAATGTCATAACCAAAACATGTATAAGAAAGCCAAAAAGAAGAGCTGAATCTAATCCAAACACCACTGACATCAGGGCAAGGACCCCTGCTGCATTCAGTGGCCTTTGGAGCAAGTCTGCTCAGTAAACAACTTTAAAAACCCCAACAACTTGCAATGATTCACTGCAAAATCTGACCATGGAAAGTTGTAGCAAAAGGGCTTATCTAGCAAATGCTGACAAGCAGCAGGGTAGGAAAGCCAAACAGTATTTGTGAATTTATTCTAGACTGGTATATGAATATTTAATTTGGCTTGAAGCCACTGTAGCAAAATGATCATTATGATGCATTTAATCTAGTCCAATTTACCATGTCTATCTAATTCATAGATCATGCCACAGAAACTTCAAGTTGCAGCTATGGCTTCAGAGGAAAAACAATATCAGCAATTAATTTAAACAGGTTTTGTTTGGAAACTTGAGTCATTAAGAACCTGGGAATCCAGGATCCTCGAGTGTGCTTATTATAGCCAATACTCATGGAAGTCACAGCTGCTGGAATTTCAATCTGCTTTTGGAAGTTATCTATTTTGGTGTTTTGGTGTGTTTCTTTTTTTCTTCCTTACAAGCATCACAGCAACAACTTGGCACTTCTGTTTACCTTATGTTTGTCTACAGAAAATAGTTACATACAGAAAGTGTGTTGCTGACATCTGCTCCAAGGTGCAGTTAATGACTCGATATATATGGTCATCATGCATCAACCAAGCTTAAAAGTTACCTTATGCATACCACAGCCCTTGCAAAAAGCCACTCCTAAAGTGGCAGGGACTCCGAATGTCTATATTCATTAGATTTATTTGAGAGCAGCCCCCTGCATATTCATCCACACACACTATACAGAAGGCTAAATACACAACTGATACAACATTTCTGAAACGAGCACAACAGGAGCTAGGAAATCTCATGACATCGCTTTCCAAAGCTGTGAAAGGAAGAACCTGCATTTTTACCTCTTGGCCCATTTCCATACTGCAAAGCTTTGTTGACTGAGCTTTGGCATCCACCATGACATTAAACATGGTGCATATTGATTGAGGGACTCGGAAATCTGTTGATCGGCTGGTTTTCTGCAGCTTTACTTCAAATGCAATCCTGGTTCTGTTAAGGAAAATAGAAAAAAGACATTACAGTTCCTTTTAAACATACTGAGGCTAATAATAATAATATTAATAACAACGTGAAACAATACGGAGAAGAGCCTGAGAAACCAGAAAGCTGAATGCTGCTGGGAGTGCTATAGTGCAATTGTTACAAATCTGCTTTTACTGAAAATGTTTTTCCAGTTCAAAAAAACCCCCGTTTTCCAGAATATACACTATTTATAAAGTGTGCAACAGTTTCAGGGAAACGATTACTTTCTCAGGCTTGATAAACAGTGTGATGATGTTACAAACACGTGTCAATGCACACCTATAATTTGGTTGCATTAGCATTACATCAGACAAGTAGCAAGCCTGATGCCTTAAAGGAAGTTCCTATTGCCCCATGATATCAACTACAAATAACAGAAACTCGTTCATCGCTTGACTAAGAGGACATTAGCCAGATCATTGCATTTTTACATCTACATGATTGTATTTGCTGGCTGGAAGTTCCTAACTGTCTCTCTGGTAAGTTCATAGAAATGGTTTTCCTGAACCACATGCGTTCACCAGAACACATCTGCTAAATGTGCATGGGTGCAGTCACACTTATAGAAGCACATGCACAAGCATCGCATGAGCCCGCACCTCGCCACTCTCCTGAGGCTTCACGGAGCTCAAATGTGACATCCCTGGCAGTTACAAACCCTGTTACACCAAGAGCTTTCCTGGGACAAAGACTGCAGAATGTGATCCCGTGTTGTATCTTAAAATACCAAGGCATTAGTGACTCTAACAAGGGGGATGCTCTGCAGTATGGTGGGTACTGCCTTGCCTTTCTTTGGAGCCCCTCTGCAGGTTCCGGAGGTACTTCACTAGTCTAACCTAACAGAGAACAATTATCACATCAGACAGAATCTGCCAACAAATTAACATAGGAGCTTCAATTTAGAAATAACAAATAATATCAGCTGCAGCTCAGGAATAACTCTGATTGTGAACGATCCCCCAAGGGTTGTGTAAATGAAAACTCATTTACAAACGTGAAACTCCCCTTCTTGGGATAAGATCTGAGCAGGTACACAGGTCCTCCTGCCTGGATTTATTAGCAAAACAGGCCTTCCTTGGAGGGCTGCTTTCCTGACAGCACCAAAATACAACCAAGTGCGGAAGGCGGGGTGGCTCCTCCATGGTATTCAACAGTTCAGAGACAGACGCGAAGAAAAATGTTGTGTCAAACCGAAATTGCTAAAGAAACCTTAGCCAGGCCCTGTTTGCAGGTGATATAAATAGGGAAGGCAGCATATTGGTTTACATCAGCAGTGGCATTTGAACTGATTTAATTACCAGTGCCAGATTTAGCCTGGACTCGGGGACTAGAATCTTGATAATTACTGAAAGGACCCAAAATGACTGGGATTTTCCATCTCCTTGCAGAGATGAGCATGTTCCTACTTACTTATGCTCAGAACCATTATATATAGGCATACCATTACAAGCTGGGCCAGGTTTTTACAGAGGGGCAACATATTTGTAGAAAGGTTGAAGCAGTTGGGGAAAAAAACAAACCCAGCTTTCAGGCACACAAGCCTTTCTTCAGTTGTACCTGGAAACTGGCTCATTTTTCCCAGTTATCTCAGCTGTGCTAACCTGGTCTGATTTCTGTAGGACATCACAGCTATAACTGCACTGCAGGTGCAGCAAAGGTGCCTTGGTTTCAATTAAAAAAAAAAAAAAAAAGAAAGAAAAAGAAAGAAATTAGATGTTTTGCTGGTGGTGCAGGGGCAGAGCAGAGAGCAGAGCTCCAGCACTGGGTTTGCTCCTAAAGGACAGTCTGACAACGGGAGGACAACTGAAGCTCAACGTTTGTGCCAGCCAAAGGACCAAAGATGAGCTGCTGCAATAAAGGGTGACTTGCTTGAGGCCAAAGACGTCATGACCACCTCATTGCACTTAAAATGTACTGGGGTTTATTCCAGAATCGGAAGACAGCTAGCCTTGAGCTGTCTGCCTTCCAGCGGGCGAGTCTCCTGCCTACATCTTGGGGACCAAACGTGCCTTCTCCTACGGTGACACTGCACATCCAGACCATCCAGACTGTGAGGAACATATGAACAATAAATGCCACGCTCACACTTGCAGAGTGGCCAGGCAATTGTGGTACAGAACAGCCACATCACACATTGCAGCTAATATTAGCAAGTACCAGCTGTATTCAGCACCCATTTTTCCTTTGATTTGTCTCTTTGTCTATTAATTTCTGCACAGTAGAATGCAAACTTCATTTCTTCCTCCTGCCTCATCACCTCTAATGCCAGATGGACATAAATTACTGTGGAAAGATTGGAAATTTATAGCCTCAATGTTTTACTTTCAGAATGACAGCTGCCTGTATGTTTAAAAGTTTTTGAAAGAAATCTCTCTGTTTTGGAAGACCTGCAGGTGAATATCCTGTAATGTGGCTGATGATACAACAGCTTTTCTCAGTCGGCGGCAGATGTGAAACCTGCATGCCAAGCTATATGCTATCCCCTTTTTTGGATCACTTTTTGGCTTGTTTTTTTCATGTATCTGTGTTTTATAGGTGGGTGCTGGGATCTTTCTTAGGGCTATGCCTTCAGCACTCAACCTCATCGACATCAAACTGCATTTACAAAGACTTGACCTCACACGGGGCACCAAAAATAAGTATCTACATATAAAGCCTGAAAGAGTGGGTGATTTATTGCCTTACTGTGAACATGCACTCTCCAGAATCTCAACAAAGAAGTGCTTGCCTGGGAGAGTCCACAGCTCACAGCAATAGGGTGGCTTTCCACCACGCCTGTGCTGGGCAGAGGTGAGCTGGGGTCACTAATAAATGGTGGTTGAAGCGAAGCTTCATTGATCAAAAGACAGAAAAAGCATTGCATCCTGTGAGCTCCTATGAGAAACACAACTGGTTTGCTCACGGGCACCTACCTTTTCACGCAGGACTCGATCATGTCACTTGCCATAAGCTTCAAGCGTTGCTCCAGGTGTTTTCCAAACTCCTCCTCGGGCCAGTGCAAATCCCGAATGAAGGTCTGTAGGGCATCAAGTTTCCAGAACAGATCTTCCGAGGTGCCTGATCCATTGCTGGCAGGGCAAAATGAGAACAAAAGTCATAAGTGGCATCAGGCTCTTTGTAACCTGATGTGGAGACCATTCCTGCAACAAGTGTAGAGCAGACAGTAGTTTCATACACAGGACAACGCTGGCAATCTCCACCATCAGGATTTTGAGTTTTACCATACAGTTGCCTAATCTATCTTGCTGTCATCACCCACAAAACTTTCCAGACCAGATGAGTAAGACAACATTATGAGTTACACATATTAACGGGAAGAATGTGTGTATGGTAAAAATCAGCCTTAGTTAATAACCACATTAACGTATGTGATTATTAAGAATTAAGGCTAGAAACTGTGGTAGAAAATCCTCAATCAATAATAACTGCCATACCAGATTGTATGCAGTTATTAAGATTTAGGGTTTCATGCAATTCACCCCCCTCTGAAATATATCTTGAGTTTGCCTTGTTCTCCCCAGTGAGGCCCCCGTTTCCAGGCAAGGGACAGTGCTAACAAGTGGTGAGCGAGGACACGCTTTATCTCTTAATCAGCTGAAAAAAAATCAGGGTAAGTCAATTGAGCTAAGGGCACTAGACATCTCATATCCAGGAGTTCTGGCAGGATTGACCGCTGCACCTTTTCACAGATCTGCCTCTTGCAAAGGCATCTAATAGGACAACAATTTTCCATTTTTTGAGATTTTTTTTTTTGCAACATCTTTGATCTGCCATAAAACTCTGAATTTCTCTCCCAAGCATATATTCTCATATCCACACCCCTGCCCAGATGGAACTCTTTGGTCCTGCAGTGTGTAGCTACACCGGCTCTTTTCACAGTATAATTATATCTCAAACCTCCACTTACAGAATAAAAATACAGAACTGGATTGCGCTCTGTTCGTGCAGAGAAATTTATGCATCCATAACCCTTTTCTCTCCCTCTCTGCTTCTCCCTCAACTTTTTTTTTTTTTTCAGAAGAATTACCAAAGGAGCTTCAAGAGCTTCAACCCCCTCCTCGCATACCACTAATGCTAACACGGTAATTTATAAGATATTTAACACACCATGCATTACCACTTTTGCTGTCATCATCTATAGAAACAGATGAGGGAGGGTGTTTCTATTGTGACAGATGCCAGCTGCATTGAGTTAATGCTAGAGGAGATCGGAGCTAATGCAGACACGGCTACTGCAAGGTGAGAACCGTTGTCCCAACATGCTAGAGGGGTCCTGCGGGGTCCTGTGCTAACAGAGTTCACGAGATCAGGAATGAATTGTCTCGGTTGTAGGAGAAACGTATCTGACACTAAGCAACAGGAAACATGTCCTTGATGGAGGGGAAGGGTGAGTAAAAGGAAACCAGGGAGATGAAAAGATAAAGAATCAGGCATTTCCTTTAACCAGGGTACCAGCCTGCACAACAGTCTCAAGTGTTCGCTCACCGCCAGTTTTTAGTTGCGCCTGGTTCAAACCTGTGCTTGGGTATAAATAGCTTTTAACAGTCAAACCCCAGTTTTGGAACGGCATGAATTTGTGGTTTAAATTATTAAATACATACAATAATTGGTATTTACTACAGCAACATTAAGACATCCATTTGGTTTCAAAATTTTAAAAGTATTATTCTTGGTCTTTTTCTCACTTTTGATTGGGGCTCCATGCAAATCATCAATACACTACATTATTTCCAAAATGAGCTGTTAGTATTTTTGCTTGTGAGCACTGCAATTGCTCTAATCACGCAGGCAGCTTGCAACATACCATCAATGGTCAAGCATTTTCAGAGGGATTATCCAATTTTCTGTCATGACATGATTCTTATCTTTTCAAGGCCAATACCACAAAGCATGCACAGAGAAAGATTAAAACTTTCAAGTACTCTTTACAGACAACTGCCTAAGCTAGCCTTTAATATAGCTATCTTAGCATGAATATGAGTTGTAGAGCTTTGAAACATCAACGAACGTGCTAATATTTAAAAAGTTTTAAAAATCTGTTAAAAAATATCAAACACCAATGTTTGCTTTCCTTTGGTTCGTCACCACTGCCCTGCAATACAGCCCACACCAGGCTAGTGGCAGAGGCATTTTGGTGGACTCCAGGTGTAGATGTAATCTACTGTTTCAGTAACAGCAAAGGGGGTAGTTTTGAGGGGTTCTTCAATTTAAGTGAGAAGGTAGGGAAAAAACAACATATCCGTGCAGTGCTGGCTGAGACCACCCCATGCCAGCCCTAAATAACCCTCTAGGAATTTAGAAGGAGAACTGGCAAGATTTCAACTCCTGTGCTAGGACATCTTGGGTGATGAGCTACCTCAAATGATGAGGATTTGGGTTAAGTCCACTGTATACTACCCTCCACACTGCTTGGTGGCTGGGACTTTAAAGGCAAATCTGACACTTTTTTTTATATACATATATATATAATCCATGCTCAGGGTTTGTGGTATGTCCCCCCTGAGCTCCACCTGTGCATCCTGGGATGCTCCAATGGGGAGCTGGGAGCACAGAGCCCAAGGCTCCTAGAGATCAACTGCTTTGACATCATGTCTGATTTTCCAGGCCATAATCTAAAGCTCATGTTGAAAATATCTTGCTTTAGTTGGTCATGACATTATTCAGGCTGTAATGATGGCTATGGAACTTTAATCGCTCTCTGGGGCCTCCAACATGGATAAAAACTGTTGCAGGGTGTTCCTCTTTGTTAAACCATTTCATTAAAATCAAGACAAAAATTATTATCTGGGAACTGCGGAGCCTGCATTAAATAAAATGCATTTTTAGATCTACATCTGGTCCACAGAAATTGGTTGACTGGCATTGAAACTGGTTCATCCTCTCTTTTGGACAAAACTCTTTGCTGAGACACGTCATGTCACATTGTGAGTTCTGTGGTTTGTATGTTGTTCAGACCATGTCCCATTGTTGACAGCTATTTTGTAAAGCAAGATACTTGCTCAAATTCTCAGTGGGAGTAAGACAAATTTTCAAGATTTATACAAAAAGCCCTCAAAATACACATGCCAAAAATTCACTAGTGTCTCATTCAGAAAACGTCTAATTAACCGTATCACTCTTTAAAGTTTTATATAATGCACAGAAACAAACAATACATATCCATGCCAAGATTACTTTAAATTTAAATGAGATCTAATTTGAACTGAATACACACTCAGAATCATAAATAGCAGCCATCCATGACGGTGCAGAAAAGCTAGGCATTTGTGGGATGCCTAGTGGGATGTTAACTGGTAGATTTGGTACTTTAGGGAGATTCACATTTGGTAGATTCACATTGGGCAGATTACTTGTTAAACTCCTGTGGAAGAAACAGACAGAAAGAAAAAATACCATAACAGTGACAATGCAGATGTAGCAGAAGCACGTGACACTCATAAACAAATCTGCAAAGTTCACAGCACGACGACAGTTAAAAAACTGAAGCAAAACATTTCAGAAAGAAGCATGAGTATGGAAGCTAAGTGTACTGGGTTTGCAGTCTGCAAGTTACTTAAAAAAACCCAAACAACTAGAATGAAAAGAAGAAGAATCACGAAGTAGCAAATTAACAGAGTACTCAAACAGCCACAGAAAATAACTCCACTTTCAAGTCCTGATACGATTTCAAAGTGCAGAGAGCAGCCTTTCCTAGGAAAAATCTCTCTCGTAAGGGAGTGAGTCTCAGTTCCTTACACACTCAGGTTGGATGAAAGAACTAAACTGAGAGATCTGCTAGGGAATTTGGATTCAAAAGAATAAGCAGAGAGTTTGAAATGCCAGCCCTGCAGAAGTCTGTAGGAGTTTTTCTTGCCACCAAATTCGATAGAGTCGGGATTTCACTCCAAAACCTCTCTGTTTATCTTCTACTCTACAAATAGCAAAAATGGGCTAAATCCAGAGCAATGAAGTGGTGAACCACCAGGTTCTTCCTCAGTGAAGACTCCTGCCCTGATCCTCCCTTACATTCCTGGGTGCGAAGAAAACGGGTCCTGCAGGCTGCCCAGCTCTACCCATGTGCACTGTGGACAAACTGCACTGAACAAATCCAGGACTGGTACGTGAATGTGTCTTGGCTGGAAATAGGGCATGGGGCAATTAAGACATTCAAAGGTTAATTTATGAAGCATTGGGTATCATGACTTTATATTGAATTTATATTAAATATATATTATATTGTCAGACATGCCACTGTTATGCAAATAGAGAGCTTCTAAAAGTGGGCTAGTGGATTAATTTAATGCAACACACTCTCCTGAAGCAGCGTGTGGTGTAACGGCACTGCGTGCCCGAAGTTTGCAAAGCACCTTGACCTATTTTACTGGGCTAGGTCTCTAGACGTTATAATTGGGCTAATTCTGTTTTAATCACAGTTACATTTTACATGCAAGATTAAAATGTCACAGGGTTTGGGAATCAGCATAAGATAGCACTCAGTTACCCAACTCCCGTTTTCCCTGCTCACAGAAAAGTTTCAGAGGTATATAAAAAATTTCTTTCTTAATCCAGGTATGCTGCATGGTACACAATCCATAGACGGTTTTACAGTCTCATTTGAAGAACAAACCTGGATGCTTTGACACGGTTTCCCCTGAATCATTATTTGGGCTCAGTGAAAATGGAATTAGGACATCAAGATATCAGCTCCATCCTGCACTGCTGAAGCTACTGAAATCTTTTCCATTGACGTTCATGGGCACAGCTTCAGCATTGAACTTCCTTGCTCTCAAGGACCACACTAGGACATGCCATCTTAGGGCCCTCCTGTTCCCCTGTACTAAATCAGCTACCACACAGGCAGCATTATCTGGACTCTTGGACACTATGTCTTTCAAGGCATTTTAAAATGTTAGCAACCTCCTTGAGTCATATTTTGAACTCCATTTCTTACTGCAAGTTTTACATATCAAAAGCCAAAGTCATGGAATTGAGCTGGCTATACCAAATAAATGTTTCCTAACGCAACAGAAGACTTGAACTACATCTCTGCAACAGCTCGGCTTGTCATTGGCAGCAAGTCTTAGGGAATAGATGTTATCCTTATTCTCCCTTTGTGAATAAAATCCCTTGTCAGGGAGAAAAACCACAATCCAAAGTCTTTTTCTGGTGAGAGAAAAAAAAAAAAAAAAAAGATGCTCTTGTTTTCTTTTGTTTCTATGATTCTTAGTAGATTTGACTTCATGCTATCTGCTTGTTCTCTTTGTTAGGCAGTAAGCAGACACTTCAATACGAGAATTTACTAACATAACAAAGCTGCCCATTGTTTCCATTCATAATGTATCTGCTATTGAGATGATATGATTATTGAATGAGACACAGACTCCATGGTGATTGAGAGAGTGTTAAATCTTCAGAAATGGCAGTGCATGTGGTTAGATACTGATATGGAATAAATAAAGAAATAGCAAGAGGTGGACAACATATAAATGTATAAGGAAAAGCAACTTAAATAACTTAGCCAGATGGTAAATACATAAATCAGAGGACCTTTGGTTTTAATATTAAAATTCAAGAAGTGACAGTGTTATATTAATAAAAACACTGTATTAATAAAATATGACTTCTAGAGTAAACAGTATACTATATTCACACGGAAACATATTTCTTTTATACAACACATTATTTTGCTGATGCAAGGATATGTTGCAAGAATAAGTTAGTACTCTTAAAAGAAAACAAAACAGCAAAATAATGGAGTATATTAACATACAGTAACTAATTTAAAAAATATTCTCCTGAATTGACATGCACAGTTTTGCAGGTTCAACCAATCTAATTATCTGACTAACAGTTGCAGTGAGACCTGTAAAAAATTATTAATATTACCAACAAATGTTCCAGCCTGCAGTTGCTCAGACCATAAAACTACAGGTCCAAGATGAGAAACTGTTTCTAGAAGCCAGCCATGCCTATTTAATATAGATGGCTAAATATAACCTCAGCCATCAGGCAGGGAATGTGGGCATTTGCATCAACAAGATGAGGGCTGTCTGATTTAAGACAACTCAGCTTCAGGACTGGATCCGGATACGTTTGATAAAAGACGCACACTCTGGAGCTGCACTGCTTGTTTTCTCGGCTCCTTCTGATTCACCCCTGTTTGTGTTTGTTAGCTGCGTAAATGGCTTTCACCTGTACTGTCTGCGGGGAAATTCTCAGTGCAAACAGACTGGCAACATAGCCCTGGACAACATCCCAGTGCTCACACTGCACTGGAGCACTGATCACAGAAAACAAGCCCGGGTGCACCAGGGCTGCTCCTGTAGAGCTGCCCTAGTACTGACAGGAGGGCAGAAAAATCACATCTTTCCACTGAGTTGTCTCCTGGCTTCAGAACAGAGCTAAACGAGACCATTGTCCACACTTAACTGCGCAGTTCCTACAGGATGCCTGACATGATTTAGTGATGGAAGATGCAAACGCCTGTCTCTTCCATCACTACAAACACTTACTACCTTACTGCTGAGGCTGAGCAAATGCTCAAGAGCAAATCTTTTCACAAAAGCCTTGATGTGAAGCAAAGAGCTTGATCGTGAAGTAGGCAGTCAGATCTGTGCTCTTCCTGTGACTGACACCCAGAATAGTAACAAAAATACTCTTTCACTACAACGGTGCTTCTTTTAAGGGGAAACATTTTTCGCTAGCATTTCGTAGTAGCACAACCTTATAAAATGACTAGTATAATCATACTGAGTTCTTATATTTATATTAATGATACACTTATAAATAGTTTGCAGAGGGTTAGTGAGCAGTTAATAGATGCTAAAGCCAGGACTAAGCGCAGTAGAGACAACCATAGGTCAATGAGTAATGTCCTAGTCAAGCAATTGAAACTGGTTGTCACTGCACTGGCTTTAACATTTGCTCAGGAAGATCTTTCAACACAGACACACACACAGAGACACACACACACACACACACACGTACGTATCTGCTGGCTGCAAGATAAATCAGTGTTCTCCGAGAAGCTAGCACGAAAAAAACCCCATTGCAAACCCTACTTATCCAAGACCTCTCAACTCACCAGAGAACAGACCTACTCTGTATCCTCCGTATTTGGATGACTGTGCGAAGGACAAGCGTTCCGCATTTCTCTGCGTGGATTCATACAAGCACACCAGCTGCTCTAGCTATAGGGCACGGACCCCCTGCAAATTCAGCAGCTCTGCAGAGGCAGATTACATAGCCCTCATGAGCACATTACATCGATGCTTTTTCCCCCCATGTTTTCAATACTTAACAGTATCTCTCTCACTGTTTGTGATTTCTATACCTAACTCCTCGTAGCATAAGGTGCAGAGTATTCAGCAATGAAAATAGAAGAAATACATGCTTGCAAACTGCCATCTGGTCAGGTTATGGAGGGCTACATATTTCAGCCTTGATTGCAAGCATGAGCACAGAGAAACCCTTTCAAAAGACTATGTTGTAGAATAATTTCTTGGTTAACAGGGAATAATGAGATCTCCTTCTCCTAATTCACTGTAGAGATCCAAAGCAGGGCAACAGTATGCTTGGTGGAACAGGCAGCCATGATGATCTACCTTTTCTGGCCATCCTGAAGGTCTTTCTTCAAAGCAGAGGAGAGCCAGGGGAAACATACTGCAGCATTCCCAATCCCCCAAAAGCTCTTCTGGAGAGGCAGCAATGGAAGGCCATGACTTGGGTGGGAATTGGCTGGTCGAAACTCTTGGAGAATCAATGGCCAAAAATTCACCTATGCTGCAGTACGGACACGTGGCATGAGAAGGCAGTAGATGCAGGAGAGCAAATCAAACAAAGTAAGTCTCTGACCTGAGTTTTTCTGCAAGTTTGCTGTCGATCAGACAAAGAGGAGCAGGTGGTCTGCCCAGGAGGCAAAAGATGAAGATGCCTTAACATTTAGTTCTGAACAGCACATCAAAAATGTCACAGGATCCTAGGAATGACACCCCTCTTTTCCCTTACGCTGTATGTGCCACCCTCTGCGCATTCGCTGGTGCCTTCCTTCACCGGGTCACGTTGTGTTAAGCCAGCATGTGCAACTCGCGCTTTTGTGTGTGAGACGCAAGAGCAAAACTCCAACTAGTGAAAAAACCCCCAGAATGCATCTTTTCACCAGATGGACACAAGCTCCTTGTGAAAAGCACCCACTTCCCTGCTGGAAGAAATCAGAATTCTAAGTTCCCCAGTCTGTAAGACAGATAGTCCAGCCTGGGCTTTCATTGGAAACTGCAAGGCTCAAACACTCTGTAACTGGAATTCCAGAAGGGAATAAGCATTACAAAAGAACTAAGAAAAGGTCTTTTGTAGCTATCAAAGATAACTTGAAGATGATAGATAATGGCATACCCAGGGACAAAGCACTTTGGCAGGCAAGTACCACAGCCAAGTGCTTACAGCCATCTATAGTTAAGCCACTAAAGTCAATAAAAGCCAAAATGATGTCAGCTTCTGGCAAAAGAAGAAAGCAGAACAAATTGCTTATTGACTGCTTGACTGAGGCGGACAGGTACACAGAGTTGCCTGCTTCTATTTCATAACAAAGAAATACAAACATACTCATTACTAAAGCAGAGCTCTGAAACTAAAGTTAATGCTAACTTCACAGTGCAATTCTGCTTGAAGGAGTGGCTGTAAAAATGGCATTCTCCTACTCGAAAGATCTATTTCTTGTATGTTTTCTGGGTCACATCTGCTTATTTGAAACAAGATTTTTTAGGATTTTTAATCCTGTTAGCCTGCAGACCAAAGACAGCAAATGGAAAGTGAGAGAGGCTCCTGAATGCCTGCCACTTAACCCCACTCAAAACAGAGGGGATGATCAGGTGTCAAGAAAAAGCCTGAGATTTGGCAGGCAGAATCCTTACGGATGCTGAGGATACACAAGAAAGAAAGGAAAAAACCTGGGTACTCAGACTCCAGGTTGCATATGGGAGGCTGGCTGCTGAACAAAATCTCTTTTCCTTGTAAACGGAACATATTTGGTGTGAAAAGCCCTGAAAGACCACACGTTCTTTTATACAGCAAACCTCTGAGAGTGCAGTGCCACTTAGCTTTGCCTAGAGAATCACAAAAAAGCAGGGAAAATAGTCTCTCCAGAGGTCATTTGGTCTCAATCCCCTGCATGAGGCGCTGCCAGACTCATGTTGTTTGCAAAGGGTCGATTTTTCTCTTTTAATACCTTCATTGGAAGGAAAAGTCAGTTCTTTTCCTTCGTGGGATCTGACTTGGCTTTTTAGAGCAAGCGTGACAGGGTTCAGCAATGCCTCAAAACCTGTGAAGTAACAACAGTAATCCAAAGCACATGCCACATTTTCATCATTTACCAGCTCTTGAGTTCAATTTGGGCTTCTTTTAGGCTACTAACTTCTCGCTGGTAAATTCCTAGTTCTCCAGATTTAGCAATTGATTCTGCTTGAATCATCTCACCCATGTCGCACTGTGGTTTCTGCACGCCTAATCCTACAGGTGAGGAGCTGGGACCCAGCAGAGCTGCCCCGGGACACAGGGACACGTGCAGCCGTCAGCCGCGGGGCTGGCACGAGAAGCACAGCGCTGCACTATCCCTCCGCGGGGTGGGTGGAAAAAATGAGTCTTGGGAAGAGTAAGCACAGCAATGACTCACACAGGTTAGAGGGCTGGACTGAACACAGTGAAGCAAGGGGTTTTGTTCTGAAAAGGAGCTATGTGAGTTCAAAAGCAGCATTGGAAAACGCCTTTTAGAACGGGATCCAAAAAGCCACGCCAGCTAAGGTTTTCACATTTTCATGCTTCCATGTCCATAGGCACACAGTTCAAACTGAGGCAGCAATGCATTTCAAAAAGCCAATACCGTTTCCCTCATTAACTTGAAAACCCTGAAGAGATCAGACCTTCTATTTTTAGAATTAAACTAGAAAATCCAAAGCACTTTCTGCACGTCCAGTCTAATGTTTGCTAATTCATCTCTGTATGAATCTCCATCCATTTGCACCCAAATTCCGATTGTATCAAAGGAGGTTTCCTTACTTTACTGGCTCCCATGACTCCCGCTCAAAGCCCCTGTGAATTGACTGTGCAATTGAGGACTCCATCAGATCGACATATCTAACAACAAGTGGAGCAAACAGGTCTTGGAGGTGTTTGTGGAATTTTCCATTGCACAAATTATCTAGAATAGATAAATAAAAGTATAGTAAGACACTACTGTTACTAAAACCTCTGTAACAAACCACAGCGCGGCACTTCATTACACAACGAATTTGTCAGCAAACAGGGAGAAACTTCGAGAACATAACAGGAGCTGGCGTCAGGCACCAGTGTTAACGACAAAGACAGCAGGAATGGCTTCTTACTCCAAACAAATAAACAGATAACGAACCTTCTTTTCCATTAATGTCAAACTTACAAATACATTATTACTTCCTGCAAATAAAACGGATGTGAGAAATACAGCATGGCAAACATTATGGCTTTTGCAGGTAGGAGAATCATTTCTTTGGTTACTCGCTACTATGATACTGAAAATTGCTCTCTGGAGATGAGTCCCTGGCTTTTTCCTGTGGTTTTAGAAAGCTAACTGGGGCCCTGGTCCAGGACCTAACTGAAGGTGATGGCAGTTCTGCTACCAGCTCCCCAGGGAGCAGTTGGGCCACCTGGGGGATTGGCAGATCCTCAGGGGTTTTGGAGGCATGGCCCCATGTGTTTTGGAGAAGAGCCTTATTTCACAAAGCACTACTCTTCTGAACTACTCCCCCTTCCATTTACTTCAGTAAAATCTTCTAAAGCAGGGACTGTCCTACTCCATGTTAAATATATGCAGTACACACATACAAAACAATACACACATTTAATGGCAGTGAGATAGAGTACCTAATTCCCTGCAGGCAGCTATTACCAGAAGACATGAGAAGATGAAGCAAAATAAAAGTTCAACTTCTCACCTTTGACTGAGGCATTTGATTTAAGGGGTGTCTGTGTGCTTTTTTCTAGCAGAAATGGAACAAATTCAAGCTGATGCTAAAAGAGTATGTCCTGTAAATCTCTACCCATCCCAGTTTACTGTGCAGTACGGAGAGGCTGAAAATATACAGTAACCTGAGTTGCCCACTGAAAAAGAAACGATCAAAATACAATACATACAGTCACTACGGAGGGAATCGTTTAGAAGCTGAAAGAGCGGAAAGCTGTCCCAGGTGTCTGGGGGTTGCACCTCTAACGCAGCATCCATATCCACTGCAAACAGTGACAGGAAGGTCTCCGCATGCTCGACCATTAAGTCTGACCACCAAGCAAAGGCCTTCAGAGTTGGTAGAGAAAGATAACAAAGAAGTATATTAGTTCTAATAAAGTACAAGGAAAGATGTTAGGTCACAAATCTCAAAAAAAAAAAAAAAAAAAGAAAAAGAAAAAAAAAGTGCATCCCATGGAAACTACCTTTATTGTAAAGAGAACAGTGCTTTCAAGTGCTAGCCTGCACAGACAGTGCTAATCACAGGAATTAGGCACCGCTATTTTAATCAAAAGTTTCTTTTAGAGGATCTATTCAGAGCTCCACCATAAAGGCATGCAGGTGTAATGCGGCAGAGAAGGTTTTGTCTGTTCAATTTACAATAAATGACTTCATTCATCTGTAATTATGCTGATTATCAGAAAAAAATTCAACTAATTCTTGTTCTAAAGTATAGAAATTTGGGAGTTTCTTCACTGTGCTTGTGTGCTTTCTGCTGTGTTTTTCAACAGTTTAAATTTCATTCAGATTCACTACTTCCATTTGTCTTGAAAAACTAGAAGCCTAAGACATGAAAATCTGTCCTAAATCACTCACACTCTCCTTTAGAGATATGTCAAACATCACCAGTAAAAGTTATTACAGCACTGTTCGTTTTACATGGTTAGCTATACACATCCATAGAAACACACTACCACCTTCATAATGCTACTGATCAGGAAACCAATTACAAAGCTCTATCATCAACATGCCAAGATAAAAAAAAATAATAATCTACGGCAAGCCTATATTTTCACAGAGGCAGGAAAAAAATATATCTAAACTTGAAAACCAAAAAAATATCATCGAAGTAACTCATTCTCATGCACGTGGGTCCTTAAAGTTCACTGTATGGGCTCTCTGTCGTGACATTCACATCATACATGGCTCAGATGTGAATGCTGCAAACGCATGCATGCGTGTTTAGTAATCACTTCTGGCTGGGAACATGCAATATGAGAAGTGCTGTTGTTAGGCCCATGTGCTGTCATTTTGAAGTGATAGGAAATCACTCAGTGACTTAAAGGATCTAAGAAACAGCTTTCCAGCACTCTGCAAGAAAAAAGAAACCTCTAGCATAGGCACAAGACTGGAGATGAAACGGAAAAGACTGGGAATAGATGGATCAGTTTGAAGAGGAATTGCCAGTCAGGGAGGGGTATTTTTTGCAGATTTTAGCAGATATGAATAAGCAGAATGGACTTTCTCAGGGTTTGGTTTTGATTCACTGATGAAGAGCTGCACCGATGTGCAGAGCACAGCTCCAGCTGCTGTGTCGCTTGGCCACGGAGATGGAGCAGTGCCCCCAAACCAGGCTACTGACACGGACCCCTTCAATTCTTCCTATTTCAGCCTGACTACTCAGCTGCCAGTGATATTGGTGGGGCGTCTTTGGGACTATTTCCACTCCTTCATTCCCCCATAATGAGAAGCAGACTGACATTGCCCTGCTATTATCCTGTGAGTTGACAAGAAGCCAGTATGAAGACATAGGTGGGTTGGACGTGGCACTGGGTGTTATGTGCCCAGAACACATCCGAGATGTAAAATAACCAAAATAACTGAATAATCCCCAAACTAATCTTAGTATTGGGCCCACCCTGGCACGGGGGTGAAGATGTGGATGAGGTGGGCTGTGCCATGAAGGCTTTGGCGCATCCAGGCTGGGCAAACGCCATGCCCGGAGCAGCAACACCAGCAGGTTACAGTATCCTGTGGTCACGGCACGGGGACAAGGTGACTACACTGGGCTCCTTCATCTGCAAACTGTCCCCAGCCCCACGCACACGGAGGAATCTGCCCGGCACCGCTGCAGCAACACCTGCCCTGGGGTGCTTGGGAAGCTTGAGGCAGCAGTGATGGTGGCCCTGGGCGTTTGCAGAGATGTTGCTCTGGAGAAGCCAAAAGCGAGGTGAGGGAGCCCTGAGGGCTGAGCATGCATGGCAATGCTCTCCGGCTCTTCCTCCCACGTGTGGTGCTGGTGTCCAACCGAGAGCATGGCCGGACGCCTGGGAGTGCCGCATCGGGAAGCATCAAACTACTGCAAAACCGCACAGGAACCAAAACCACCAAGACTCAGGTCTGCTCGCAACGCCTGCTCAAACCTTCTCCCCAGAGTACAGGTGGGGAACGAGCTGACACTGAGCAAGGGGGCTGCGGAGTGGCCTCTAAAAACCAGCAGCGCTCGTCTGTGGTTTTCAAGGAGGGTGCTGGAGCTGTCCTTGCTCCGATGTGGTTTCCTTGGCTGTGCCTCTGCTGCCAACAGCCTGCCACGCTGCCCCCCCATCAGATGCTGCCCCCAGGGCTGGGGGCGGAGAGCGATCGCTACAAACCACCGATGGCAATTGGCATCTGGCGGGGAGGGAAAAGAGGGGAGGCCCAAGAATGTCTTCTGCAACAAATCCCAACACAAACACTTCAGAGTCCTGCAATAAAAACCTGCTTCTGTGAAAAAGGATAAAAAAACCCCAAACCTATTTTAAAAAGAAAACCATGTAATCATTTGTGGAAAAAAAAAACACCTGCCCAAACCAGTCACAGTTTCCCTTTTGCTGGAAAAGTCAAACTTCAGCTCTGTAAGCCTCTAACTTTAGCCAGGACCCTCAGCCTCCTCCTCCCTAGTCCTGGTGAGCAGGACTGCCCTGCGGTGGGAGCAGTAACACCATACTTTGAAAAACTCCTTCAAGATGGTAACATTTCATTTATTTACCATCTACTTACCTGCTTTGCTTAAAACACAACGTAAAGGGGAAAAAAAGTGTGCTTTCTAGCCAAACACAACTATTGTTGTATATTTTACACATGGATACACATGTATATATGTATGACCTCAAGGAGTTAAAATACATATATACGTATACACATACGTATACATAGAGAGAGAAAACACCAGTTTAAAAATAGGTGAATGCCATCATCTCTGGCATGTGTCATCAGTCATCCAGAGGAAGGGAAGGGAGCTAGGAGACAGCTGATGGGAGAGATGACACAATGACAGAGACCTCCCGCTCTCACAGATTACAGACGTAGGCACGAGGGTCCTGCTGCATTTCTGCCTGCGCTGGTTTGCTTCCTTCGTACGGGTAAGACAAACCCAACTGACTAGACATAGCACTTCTGTGGTCATGATTTTTGAACATTTTCCATGCTCCGAGCATTATTTTCTGGGTTCTCTTTAGGGAGTCTGCCTGGATGTCCATGTGGGGGGAAACGGGGCATGTTTTAATTGCAAACACCGTTGGTATTAAGGCATTGCTTCAGTAAGTGGTGCAATTTAATTTTCTGCTGAACATCCAAAGCAGACGGAAGAGTCACACCTTGCAGGTCAAACCTTCTCCAGGTGAATGGACAACGTGTCAAAAAAATTCACCTGGAAGAATTTGAAAAACAAGAAGTGCAATACCTCAGCAATTCTCATTGCACAGCAAGAGCATAATGTGGCTACAACGCGTAATAAAAAATCAGCGATAAACCACCCAGCCTCTCCTCTCTCTTCCGCTGGGTGCAAGTCACAGTGTGCAGAGAGCTGGCTGACTGCCGGTCCGCTGCTGAAATGCCACAGCCCCCCTCAGGACAGGGATTCAGTGATGCACCAACAGTGTGCTGGGCTTCTGCAGAGGGATGAATTTCACCCTTCCAGGCCATCGTTCAGAACAAGGGACCGGGATGTCTCCTATCCGTGTTGGCATTAACCTTCTGTCTCTAATCAAAACCTCGTGACACAAAAGCTGGAGAACAGTTCTGAGTCTTCCTCCTGGTGAGGATGTCGGTGGCGTGGCTGGCTGAGCGCGACCAGCCCTGTAACTGCTTCGGTCAGAAGTCTACTATTCCAAAATAACCTGCATTTAAATAAACAGCTCCTTCCTGGCTGGATGTACTTCCAGCCTGTGTTGGTGATGAGTGGAATAAAACACTCGTTATCCTTGGACAGGGTTAGTGCAGTGCCCTCGAGCACCCCCTCACTTTGGTAAAAATGAAGCTTCTTTCACTCCTCACCCCGTATATTCTCTCTCTACATATAAATACTGTATATCCAGTACAAGGCACATACAGACAAAACCAGAGGAAGACCACTACCGTTCTAGGTACTCGTGTAGTACTTAGTCCATCTCCACCACAGTGTACTAGAGGTCGGGTGAATGCAAAACAACAGAGGTAACAACAGGCTGAGGAGAGAGTCCAGGCAGGTAGGGTTGTGTTGGGATGTAACTGCAGCGCTCGTAAAATATACCCATTGCTACATGCATGGACCGGACTGCTATGCCACATTTACCCTCCTCTGTCAGGCTACCAGCTCCGCAAGCAGCCGACTTGAAGTTGCTGTTACATTCCTCGGTCAAAGTTACGGAAGCGAGGGCAACCCGGGTAAAATCCCAGTAGGAAACATGGCACTGAGAGGGCATGCACGAAATATGACAGGAGTGACTCATTTCATTCGGTTTAGTCACATACCTCTTTCCCCTGCCAGGATCATCCAAGATTGAATGAACAGTAGAAAAACAGGGAGGAAATTTAAATATGCAATCAGGCATTAGTTGGGTGTTGTGGATTGTTGTGTATTATCAATAAGTTAAATTATACTGCAAATTTAATATACACTGGAATGATTTGTAGGTGACTGTGACATTATTTATCAAATGCTCTTAATGCAAAATATATTGAGTGTATATATATATATATATATGTATTTATCTCAATGGGAAGGAAAAGAGAAAATAGTGAATGAGTGTCACATTACCTACAGTCATAAACAATAACTGTTCACGCTGAATTTTAAAACTATTAACTTTTCAATACATATTCAAGAACACCAGATTTATAGAGAACTCAGGGCTCAATCCTGCAAATACTTACACGGGTACGTAACGTCACTTGCTTGGGCAGAAATGTCCCGACGTGCTGAGAGCGGGACTAGAGCCAGCAACGTCAGCTGCCTGGGGGGCCAAGTGTTTCCAGGATCAAGTCTCATGATTTTCTGGTCTTTATTTGACTATGACATGGTTTCAGTGGTTTTAAAACATGAATCTTTCCATTAAAATGCTTTGAAAAGTTAAGAGTAGTTGTATTAGGCCTCAGATAAACCCCAATAATGAGTAACAGAGAATTATCCATCCTAACCTCCGTGACTACTAATTGAGGTACTCCCAACAAGCCCAGGCAGAAGAGGCCAACAGGAGGACAGATGAGTTAATCATGTACCGCAGGGGGCCAGGGAAACCCCTGGAAACAACCTGAACGCTCAGAAAGGAACACAACAAGAATTGCTTTGGTTCGTGACGGTTTTCCTCGCTCCGGCTCCGGCCAGCAGGAGCGGTAAGCTGCTGCAGGGACCCCGCTAATGCTGTCTGGAGGCACAAACTCGTGACATTGTTCCGAAATAGGACCATTCTGAAAAACGGACAGGTTTGCTCTTGTGTGTAGTCGGTGGTGAGTATATTTGGGCAGATTTGGCTCCTACTGGCACAGTACGAAAGGCTGAGGACTGACGTAGAGGAAAGCAGAACCTAATTCCCCCTTCAGCCCCCCCTCCCCTCTGCAAAAGCAATCTTCCTGACCTGCACTTTGCCTTCGGCACACTCCAGCACCACTAGCTAAGAATACTTTCGTCTTTTAAAGAAGATAACCCAGCACCAGTTGGGAAGACATCACACAAATACACAGAGCTCCCAGCAAGCCCCCGGAGCCTGCTGGAGACCTGGGGGACACGACCTCGCAGGGTGCCGCTGCTCACCTCCGCATGGTGTTCTTCGTTTTGCTGTAGGACTTCAATTACCAACTCTGCCAGACGTATTGTATCTTCTAATTTTTTAGCTGGTGTGACTAACCGGCCTACATTTTCTGTAGTACAAGAACTTGAGTTAAAAGGGAGGCAGAATGAAAAGCTAGACGTACAGTACGTTATTCTAGAGTTTTTTTTTTAAAAAAATAAAATCCCATAATATTCTACAGCTTTAAAGATCTTTTCATGCATATGTTAAATGCTTATATAATTAGTACTGAGCAAACCAGAAAGCCACACTCGTTATTATACTATAAAAATACAGTGCTCCAGCTCCAAATTTCACAATGCCGTCAGAGTTGTTTTGCTTTATGGTGACACTTTATTAGCTCAAATAAGAACATCACATTCCCTAAAGACAGCATCTGGCCACTAACATATGAACATTATGTATCCTTCAATGTAAATGATGCTATTATCGAAATCATGTCTATATGATTTAAAAATTCTTTTAAGCAGATCAATTCAAACAAATCTGTCTGCACTTTTAATAAATTGTCAGACTCTAACAATTTGAAGGTCACCTGCAACTGAAAGCAAAAATCGCAGGTCTGCCTCGCTCCAGGATTTAACTCCACAAGGGTCAAGGATTTACGCATGCTGGAGGGAGTGGAAAGTGGTAAATCCCACTAGGCGTTCATAGGTAAGATTTATATGGGAAAAGAGATGCAACTTTACAGCAAAAAACCTGCAAACAAACCAAAGAGTTTAAATCCTGGAGCTTCGTGTTTAGCTACGTTGAGCTATTGTGCAGAGTCTTCTGAAGACTTTTAAAAATAATTAAATTACATTCTTCTAGGTAATTTATATTGTTAATAACAAACATCTGAGGTGCTAACAATCTGGAACATTTAGAGTATTTCACTAGAAGTACTATAGAGAAAAAGAAAATAATCACATTTTTATTGAACAACAGCTTCTGCAAAGCTGGCTGAGTGCAACTGAGGTTTCTGTGACCTGACACGGTGGCTGACTGCCCTGAGGTGTGCAAAATCTCCCTGCCATGGTTGCCGTGGGGAGAAGCAGAGCAGATCATCTGCTCCCTGGGGATCCACCTATGCTGCAGCACATCACCACGTTAACTACAGAAGTGTCCCTCTGGTTCAGAGCCGGGTGCCAACCCTGGCTCTCCAGCGCAGCTAGGGCGAAGAACAAGCATCACGCTTTGGTGGAGACCTCTGCACCAGCGTCTGTTTTGGCCTCTCCATGATATCAAAGCCGGATAATTCATAAATGGGTGAAGTACCAAGCCCTCAAACCCAAACAGCTAAAGCAGTCTGTGATGAGCAGCATACAACAAACTGCATGTCCCCAGCGCAGCAGAACACTAGCAGTGCATGCATTGAGGCGCCGTTACTAGCAGCCACCCTGGGATTTCCAAAGGAGCCCAGCTAAGGCAGCAGCCTGGGTCCTGCAAGGTGCTGGCCGGGCATCTCACTCCAGCCTTCTGCTCGCACTAGTTTTTGCCAGCGTTTAGGTCTTCTTTCCCTATGGGACAGAAACTTGTGCTTGCGTGCAGGTGGCACTGCTCTGCTGGGTCACCAGCGGAGAAACCCCAGCCTCGCTCAGGGCTTGGCCAGTTTTGAGGACTTAATTTTCCCCCTCAAAATCTTGCCTGTTCCTAGTTTTCCCCAAATAGCTGCTTAAAGGTAACAAATTTCCCACAAAAGCCATCTTTTCCCAAATGACCGTATTTGGGTGTCTGAGCGAGAGGTACCACAGGCTGGTTTTCGGAGGAGCTCAGCAAACCAGTCAGCTGAAGTGTGGCATCGCAGGCGCTCAGCTTGGCTGAGAGATGCAACATGGTAAAGCACCGTGCAAATGAACTCTCCATTTTTGCTGATTTATGCCAAATATCGAGGCCTTGGGGGTTGCTTCTCCAGTTTTCCTTTTGTTTCCTGTATCACCGGAAACAAAGAAAAAACCAAAAAAATCCAGGTTCCCCTTAAAATAATCTACTGGGCAAACACTGAAACTGGAGAACTGCTGGTTAACTCCTCACTCTTTCTCCTATTCAGTCCAGCACCTCACCAGCTACCAGAAGTAGAAACCTCTTCCTTTCGCAAAAGGAGCCCAAAGTCATGTCCCTTAGTAAGCTCTGGTTGTTTCTGCACCTCTGAAGCCAAGGGGAAGCTTCTGCATTGATCAGAGCAGCATCAGGCCCATTCTCATTTGCAACACTGATCTGCTCTCAAATACAACTAAAAGACAAAAGTGTTAATAAGAACAACTGCTCAGAGATGCTGTCTTTAAAGAAAATATTGATGCTTATACAACTTTGGCAGCCAGCAGATGTCAATCTTAATTTTTTTTCTTCTTATTTTAAATATTTCCCTGGTTAAGTTACTATACATCAGAATATTCTGCTAAGATAGCTGGAGCACTGACAGTTACATGAAACGTATACGATATACTTATCAAACATTTCATCCAACATCATGTAAAGCTCATACATATTTATAGTTTTCATGCAAAATGTTATGCAACAACAATGTTATTTTGTGCTGACGTTGATATTTGAAAATGTTGCATATGTCAGACATTGCTAGACAAAAAAATGTGGACATTTTGAAATAAATGCTACCTCTAAATCTCTAAAACCTACCACATCGCGCTAGGTATTTTGTATAAAGCTACACGTGAGAATTAGCTTTCTACTGCTACACAAGCAACTGCTAGACTAGAAAACCACTGAATAAAAGGAAGGAAGACTATTACAGTACTTGGCGGCTGTTTGGCCATGCCTTTGAGCATGTGATTTATCATGTTAGTCTGCGTTTGAGGAGATGATGGTGGCCCAGCCGGTGGCTTAGGCTTGGACGGACGGGCTGCTTGTGCATGACGGAGAGAGACGCCAAAAGTAAAGAGACAAATGACTTCATCAACAGTGACAAAAAGATGGAAACTTCAAAAGGAACATAAGCAGAAATGATCAAATACAAATGGAATAAGCTGCTGGGTTTTTGCTTATCAGTACTCAAAGTATTACACAGTAATGACACCATTTGACAACACATATTCTAGAAGTCAGCAGGTTCAACATCCTACAGTACCGTGCAATCAGAAAGCTAAAAATTCAATGCAAGTATGAAACTGCACTTCATGCAGCCGCAGGAGGAAACCGAGAAAGGTTAATTCAGTTAAAACTCTGGAATTCAGAAAAGGTGAACTAAAAAAGATGACTTCAAGTCAGCACCCTGATGCTTAGGTACATTTAGCAATAGAATAACGAGCCACAGCAATTAATTGCTTTGCAAATATCAATTACACATTTTAGAATTAAACGTCACTGTTGGTTAAAGGGAGCTATAAAATATTCTTGTGCAATTTAAACATGTAAAAAAATCTGTCACTTAAAAATGTGTGGTTCCTGATCGTTTCCAGCTCATTTAATTATTTTCAACTTGGAATTCTAGTGGCTTTTATATTCTGGGTTGAATCATATATAAAAACTTGCCAGCTCTATCAAATATGTTACTTGCTATTCCAAATGTTAGAATACTGCAATCAGGACTTGACCCATCTGTCATATAGTTTACAATATCAGCATAGGAAAAATTCAAAGAAAATAGCCTTTCCTTTTACATACACTCAGAGAATAAATTATATACTGTGAATATATTAACACAATAGTTTCTATTCCATTTAATAACAGTTTTTAGCAGCATTGTGACTATTTTTAATCATGCCATTTGCTAGGAATCTGGCATATTTATCTGGACATTCTATTGCCAAAAGTCCTTGCCATTTTGCTTGCATTTTCCAGTGGGGGAAAAAAAATCGGTTGGCTTGTGCAAAGTAGATTTCTGATTGCTTTTAATTCTCACAGAATTATAACACTTATCAAAGTATAATAAAGAATATTCGAGTAAACCATTAGTTTAAGAGTAAGAGGTTGGTTCCCCTCTCCATACATAGAGATAGAAATACATACGTATATAAACACCATACAATGCACACACACACACACACACACATTTTTAGTCTTTTAAGCTGTGTAATGATTTAATTCAGACTCTCAGTTTTAAGCTACTGGTTTCTAGCTTTTTTTTGGTTGTTATTTTCTTATAACAAGAAAAGCAAATCTATTCGTTCGTCTCTGGAGTCATGCTGATCCTTGTTCAACGTTTACCAAAGGTGGCTTTGTCCCCAGAAGCAAACCTCTCAGCCTCAAGTGAACAAAAATAACTGCTTTTTGGGCATTGGCCTCATGACTTCCACTCTAATTTAAAACATAAGCAAGAATTTGGCTGCTCACTGATGGCTCCGGAGTTCAACGTGTAGATATAGGAAGAATATTTTACTGCCCATCGCTATGGAGAGCAGCTTGTGCCGCCATCCCCAGATGGGAAGGGACCATGGGGAGAGGGGACCACACACCTCCTCCCACCCACACCTGGCAACTGCGTGGTGGGAATCCCTCGCCACCCAGGGGAGTCCGTCAGGCTTCAAAGCTGGGAGCGTCAAAGAAAGACAGCTCCTCCTGAGAGCATCAAAGCCAGGATAACATCGCATCTCAGAACTGCATCCCACTGCCATCTCTCAGTGCTGTGACCCTCAAGCACCCTCAAACGTGAGTCCATCCCCTGCCTCCTCAACAGCTACCTATTGAAAAACACATCTCAGTCTTCATGGATGTCCGGACCCCACAGTGTTGAACTGGCCTGACTTGTGCAAGTGTTTTCTGTCCTAGGGAAAAGACATTAACAGAGAAGGAAGAGGAGGAAAAGGCAAGAGATGCAGCAGCACCGGGACTTCACAGATCTCTAGTGCAGCGTGTATAGAACAGCTTGGAGGAGGCTCCTGCTGTGCAGTTGTCAGCACGTACCCTGGGGTGGCTTTCACTTCTCTCGGGAGGCCTGTGAGAGCTCCCCCCCAGCACTGTGCCCCTGCTCCTGGCATCTCCCTGCCACCACCGCCTCTCGAAAACAAGCTTCCACAAGGGATTACAGCAGGTTAAGCAGCAAACTCTTGATGTAATTCTGATCTGGCCCAATCTGCACAAACATTCAGCTCTTTTGAGCGTTCAAATTTTTTAGACCTGAATCCAAGGCTCTTGCACGATGGCTGCAAAACCACCTGAAGGCGAACGAGAGGAGAGAGAAAGTCCTCTGCCTTCCTGGGGGTACCGAGCACCTCGTGAGCCCCAACCCACATGTTTCTTTGTTGCCTCTTTATTGCAAGAAAATATAAAAGATTAAGGTCTAGCTAAGGACAGTGATTAATTTCCTCTGTAAATTAGAAATGGGGGAGTGACTGCAATGCCCCGTAAGGCAAGGGAGTTTACCTGTTTCTCCGGGTCCGGGTCTTGGAGATGATACATGAGGACCCTTTCACAGGGTGTCTTGGCTCCTGCTCAGAGCCAGGGAGTTGCATAAGGCTGGATGGGTTTTACGGCATTTTCCAGCGATCAGTTGCAGTGTGTGTGGCAGGTTTTGTTTCACTTCGGCTTTTCTTTCTTCCCTGTCCTTTTCCTAATCCCTCGCTACAGCATTTAGCATCAGAAATGCTCTTGTATTTTGCTCATGTGTCAAATGGCTAAGGTTTAAACGCCTCCATCACCGAAACCACAGGCAGGGGCAGCTTCCTCCTTCCTTACAACCTGACAAAGTCTTTTCCAGACAAACTTCTGCCAAAGCTTTTTAAGCTTTTTAAGGATGATACCTGCAAATAAGATCCTGGCAAAAACTTGGATTACTTGGCAAATTATGGTGTTGTGCTTGCAATAAGCTTCAGCCTGCAATGCATGTAACAGGTATATTAAAAGATCTGCACTACTCTGGTATTTATATTGCATACAATTCATTGTGTGTGACTCTTTACAGACTGAAAGGTTTTCAAACTACATATTTCTCACTCAGCACCGTGATTTCTGGTGGATGGATGTGCTATGAACACATCAGCAACAGTGAGAATTGCACTTGTCTTAGGAGAAGAGCATTGTTGACTTTTCATATTTTTTAAAAGCATAGCCACTGGCTCAATGATTCCCTTTAATAATTAAAAATACACAACCCCTGCCAAAGGCTTTGGAATACAAGTGTTATGTGTGTGTTCATTTGCGAGCCAATCATGAAAATGATAAAAAGCGCTGCTGTTCTGAAGATAACTATAAAGAATAATGAACTTAGCCTGAGGATGAGGCAAGCAGCCTTTTATTATATTTGTGAGGTGAATTCGCATGTATCTGAAAGGGATTTCGGTGATGGCATTTTTTTCTTTCAAAATAAGATGTGTTATCTCAAAAGAAAGAAACATTCATAGAAATGTGGGGGTTTTTTTTTCAACTCAGAAGGAGACTCTAATTCAGCTCTCAAATCTCAGCATGCTGAAAAGAGAACTGATCTCCTGACTTTCTGATGATTATTCAGCCTCGTGAAGAATTTTTGCATACCAGAACTGTATCTCATGCCTCAGGCAGCAAGTTGCTCTGCAGTTGGGAAGAGACTTGTAGAAAGATAACAGCACAATGCAGATCTTTGTGATTTCTGATGCTCTTGCAATAACTTTGATACTGCTATAAACACTGCCTTTGAAAGGGCACAAGGAAACCTCAAAAGCTGCGTAACAATTCTTCATTAAATACAACCAAATGCCGCTTCAAGGAAGGAAATAAATAAAGCGGCAGTTCAGCAGCACACGAATACAGGTAGTAGTCATGCCTGAGTTAAAAGTGTGTGACTGATTTATGACTTCAGTCTCCACTGCTGCATACAAAGACTGATGTTTTCATACGTTTTGCATCCATATTTATTTGAGGAACGTAATTGTATTTTCTTTTTAAGCTTTGTGGTTTATCACAAATGCTGGGAGTGATTGCTCAGCAGTGGCTCGGCTCACAAATCACTCTGTCTCAGACCAGGTTAAGCAACAGGCAGCTCAGCTCCTAATCCTTCAGTGCACTCACTAAGAGTTACGGATGCGTGCACAGAGCTTCCCAGGCTGACATCCAGAAATAGGGAAGGCGAGTGACGTACAGTGAGCATGGGGACCGTGATATGGGCCAGTACAAATGCCTTCAAAAATGCCACTGCTTAACAATCTGCTGTATTGCTCTAGTCAAAAACCGACCTCTTCTGCACCCGCTTCCTCAGCTGAGGACACTTTCCACGCCTGCTGGGGCGAGCACTATGTACAAGATGCTCCACAGCCAGCGCCAGCCGAGGCTGACGCAGCTGAAACCACCACGCTCAGTCCCTCTCCTGTGGGTGCACCCGGGTCCCCAGCCTGTCACAGGCACTGAGAGATGCCTGCCTCTGCACGGGCACCACAGCTCCCCTTGCTGCTCTGTGGGGTTTTGGCTCTGCACCCACCCAGGCACCAGCCTGGCCGGGGGGACAGACCTGGGGAGGACAGTGCATGCCAGCAACGCAGCGTCATGAGATGCTGTGCCGCCGCAGCCCTGCTTGCCTGGATAGGGGAGTGGGAGGCTGCCAGCCAAGCAAAATCCTGACATTTCTGGACATCCCAAGAGTAGCTGATTTCCCTTGGTGACAGAGCAATAGGACTTTAGTGGATCCCTTTGCTCTCCAGTTACTTTCCACTTGCAGTCTGTGCCCCATTGCTCTGCCACCCTGGCAGTAAGCACTGAGGCAAGACCTGCGTCCATCCCCACATCTCCTTCACTTCTCCTCTCTGTGCATCAACTCAGCAGTACCATGAGAAGTCTCTCTTTACAGAGACCAAAACCAAACCACAACATGAGAAATACTCAGTCCAAAAGCAAACAAACCAAAAACCCCTTATAGCAAAATATACTTGAAACCTATATGCAACGAATCGTCAAACTGACAGCTGTGGCCTTGGCTGGCACCATCCCTAAGGCTGCCTGTACCCAACTCCAGCAGCACAAAGTGGCACCAGTGTTGATGGGATCCCTCAGTGCCACGGCACTCCAACACAGTGCAGCACATCTCACAAATCCTGTGCTTAAGGGATGAAGAAGTTATTCCTTTCTAAAGGAACGATGGATTCCTGACTTATATAAATAAGCAGACAAACACTTATCAAAAGGTTGCACTTCTTAATCTGAGTGTTAGTAGTTTTGTCTGATTAATAATTCAAGCAAGTCATTCATCTTTAATTGTTTTAGCATAGTGTTCTATTTAATGTTCTATTTCAATACTTTTAAAGCAAGGCAAGAGACTACACACTTTTCAGGAGAAAGGACATCAAAGGGTGACATTTGTGTGTTTAAAAAGAAGTTGTTTTCAGCATCTTATTTTTATTCTTGCTTCTGGCAAAATAAATAAAAAGTCAGGCCAAACCCCAGTCACTTTTGACTCCACTTAAGCTGAGGAACTGGTTTCAAGTTGAGTCCTGCTGACCTTGCCTGAAAATTTTTAAAGACAACGGAAGATTTGTGGGCACGAAGCAGCAGAGTCACAACTCCCTGCGTCCTTTCACTCGCTCCAAGCATCAAGAAGAAGCAGTTTTATTTTTAAACGAGCTGGGCTGTAGAAACGTCCTTCTGAATTTCTAAACTGTAAGCACACGACGAGCCACTGCGTGATGCTCAGTGCATTTATTGTGCTTAACCACAACAGCCTGCGCTCACTTTGATGTGCCATAGTTAATGGTAATAGCTGGGATTGTTCTATTTGCTATTTGTTTATTTGCAAGCCTCATAGGCGTAAGGAAAAAATATTCTCCATTTTCTAAATATTTACTGCTATTCAAAATTAATTTTACTGTCATGCAATAGCTCTAGATCACGGCCCAAATTTGAGCTGCGAAGGTCTGGGGAAGCCAGGGCAGAACTTGCACTGCTTTTTAAAAGCAATTTCTTTTTGCAAACAGAGTTGAAATCAACCTGATCCTTCCCCCCCCTCCCCCTCCCCCCCACAAAACAGAACAATCTAATCACAAAAAGAAATGAACAGTTCAGGTTTCAAGGACTTTTGAACTAGGACTCTGGGATACAACAGAAACGAGAACAGGGGCTGCAGAGCTCCGCCATCCCTTCCATCTGAAGAGACGGGCACTTGAGCCGAGCCTGTGCCTGGTTACATGTCACCACAGGTTATAAACGAGAGACAAACACGACTTCTGTCCCACCAGATTGTTTGTTACACATTAACAAAAAAATAGAAAAAAATAAATTAAAAACCCAGTCCTCCCATCAAGGCATAAAACAGAAGATATGAAAAACAAAAATGAACGTTAGTTTAGTTATAAATGTGCTTGTTAGGCGTGTTAAGTTAATGGCCAAATCACCAATATTTTTTCACCCAAAATGAGCTGCAGTTCTTTTGGAAACCAAGAAACTTTCTCTTTACAAAGCTTAGCTTCTCCTCTAAAACTCTTCCCTAAGAAGATACTACATTTCTATAAGGTATTTCTAATCTACACTCTATTCTAAGGAAGGAGGAAAAGGCGATTAAGTAGACAGCACAAATTAACTCCTTAAGTATTAATGCATCTCCATTTTCAGCCTGAAGGAGTACATATCTTAAGGAGCTATGGAAAAAGAAAACAAAATAAATATAACTCAACAGTCCTAGCAATTTATAATGCATATACAATTGTTCACCTGCGTCCTTTTGATTCTCTATATGAAAGAGAGAAAGCAACAAGGAGAGAAAAGAGAGAAACAAGAACAGAGATGCAGGATTAATGAGCAAGTGGACCGCACAGCCCCCCAGTTATGCGTGATATATGACATTTGAAAAGAAGAAAAGTCTCCCGGCCTCACCCCCCACCCCCCCCAAGGCATGGGGTTACCAAAGAAGCTCCCTTCACCGAGGTGAAAGAAAATGCTGTACAAATAGAAAACCAGAGAGGGCGAGCTCTGGGGACACAGAGGGGATCTCCAAGTGACAGCAGGGCTGGGGTGTCCCCTCCAGAGCTCGGTGCAAAGAGTCAGTAAAAAAAATCGAGGAGGAGAGCAAGTAAAGTGCATCCTTCCGCTCGAGAGCTAACAGACAGGAGACATGTAAGATCTGATGTACAGAGAAAGGACAGCCTTATACGATTTTATACACAGGACCGGGTAAAGATCTTATACGCAGGCAAAAGGGATGGCTTTTCCCAAGTGTCCTTTATCTGACCTCTAGCTCACTTCTCCCCAATGTAGCTGCTACCTTTGATTGTGTACCAGTGACAAGCACTTTACAAACTGGGGTTACACGGAAGCAAAGTAAAAATGCATTCAGGTCACGGACATAAAGAAGAACTGAAAAAACTTACAGACAATCTGAGTTTATCACAGACAGATGGGTTAATTGTCTAACCTGGTTTAGGCTGATAAAAAGTGACTGGACTTCTCACACTGGGTTTCACAGACAGAAGCAACAGACAAGCCAATGCTAAAAGACTTGAAGCAAGGAGAGTGAGTTGGTTTGGATCTGGACTTTCTGGAGGTAATGAAAACAGAAAGAGCGAGGACAGCATGGAGAGGAGGGTGGTAGGTACTCACGAATGGTTAAATCCATCACTTGAGAGGCCAAGCAGAAGACAGGATGCTCATACATTTCTCTCTTTTTCCCTATAAAAGAGGATTTGGGCATGCAAGAGGCTTAGGTCAGAGGCAAAGAGGTTATAGGCTATAGGTCAGAGGAAAACTTTATATTAGGTTAAAAGGAAAGTAGCCGTAGAGTATTTTGGGATACACACAGGATAAAAGGAAGAAGAAAAACAAAAAATAAAATAATAAAAAAAAGAGGGTTAAAATTGGAGATCTACTGGATTAACCATTCAGCATGCCCATGAGTCACAAGAGAGGCTGTGACCATGACTCTAGAGGTTTGCTCTGAACTGTTTGCAAGAATATAATGATCAAAACGTCATGAATAGAGGGAAATAGAATTTCACTGGTTTAAGGCTCCGAGATACTAAGGATTTCAGCCTTCAGTATCTAAGGCTTTCACAGGTATTTCTTCATAAGCATAGCCTCAAGCACTGCTGCCACTGATTTGGTTCTGCATCTCTGACACAACTCTCTCAAACACATGGCTATTCACACATCAGCTTTCGAAAGCAGGATTTCAAAGCCACGTACGGCACGCAGAAACGCATCGCACCCAGGTAAACTTGTCATTTGCTCTTCTAAAGAAGTATTTGAACAGGTAGTGGACTATGCTCATGAGAGAAAACCTGATGCATGCAGCTGGCGGATGTTGGGTTGTTCAAATTAACAATCCCAGCATGCTTGGAAATTGGTGTTACAACCACTTTTATAGAGAGAGTATCAAAAAGTGGCTGTGGCCAATCACGGATAAAGGAGGAGAAAAGCAGAAGAGAGCAGGTAGTGTGGAATGAACTATTTCTCTCAAAAGGTAGCTGGAAAAAAATAGGTTTGTTGCTTCAAAGTATTCCCAGACCTAAAAGTCACAGTGCGAAAAAGAGGGCAGATAATTAACACAACCAAGAAGAATTGAGGCACAAAAGGAAAAGTACACACTAACTGGTCTACTTTGGAAATGAATGCATTTTTACTTACAGATCATAAAGTTTGTTTTTGCATAGATTTATCTGAAAGAAGAGAGCAAATCTTACCAACGAGTTAGTGATATTTACACAGAGAACCTAAGGGAGCCAGCCCTGGGTAGAAGCATCCATCAACAGAAAAGCTGTTTTTGATTCTCAGTCCTTCTCCATCCTCGTCAAGTATATTTAAACATTGCATTTTACAGAATACACCAATTAAAATATCCTGTGAAATTCAGTACTTCCATAAATTGCCTGATAATACAGTGCTTATGAAACCTTCATTCCCTCTCTATTTTTGTCTCTCATTACCAAGTCAAGAGTTGATAAACATCCTTTTAGTGCCCAATTCTTAAGTGTTTCTCACTGGATGCATAACAATGAATTCATTACCACTGGTACACAATTTGCATCATTAGACAGAAAAAAATGGAAAAAGAGAGGACATGTCATGTACAGAACCTGGACAATTTGTCATATAATAACCCAATTTTTTACATAAACAAGAACTAAGAACAAATCAGGGAGTGTTTTGAGGTGGTTGTTTGGGTTTTTTTTTTTTTTTTTTTTTTTTTTTTTTTTTTTTTTTCTCCTCTCAATATTGTCCTAGAGGCAAACAACGATAATCTCAACTGTGGGAAAGCTTCACATCACACATGACAGAAACCCAAAGTCTAGAGCAGAACATACCATTCACCTGGAACATACAAGTTTAAGCAGTTGGGAACCCGGGTAAAGTTGGGTAGGAGTTTCAAGTTGGGAATAGCAGCCAACAAGGTACCAACGTATACTGATTAACATGTAAAGAACGACTGGATTGTAGAGCTTCAGCTGACACGTATCCTCCAGCAAGCTTTAAAATGTCTTTTTGATGGCTACATGTGTCTCTGGTCACTGGTTATTATTCTCCCATAACTTAAAAGGTCAATAATATCAGCTGTGCCAGATTTAGAGTGACAAGAAAGAAATCTGATGCAAGTGTGGGATCACTGATCAATGACTGCTATGCGAACTGCAAAGACAATGAAACACTCCCAGAAAAAAGACATTTTAAATTGGCTACAAATGATTAAGCATAGATTAAACAGTTTTTCAGCTTCTTATTTTTCATTTGTTTCCTGAACTCCACTGTCACAAGCAATTAGCTGCACTATACCTTCAGCTGCAAAGATGACATCCCAAGTATTTCTCAATTTGTTTTTTTAAACCACGACATGAATCTGAATACTACACCACTGGCCAAATGAACTAACGATCAAAAGCAAAAAAAAAAAAAAAAAAAAGCTACAGTTCCTTTTAACTGTTTCCATTCTCTTTTCCAGAAAAAGAAACGTTTTGCATAGCTTCCATTCTTAACTGCTTCCAAAGCCAAAACCACAAAAATGATTCAGAATCACATCAGTTTTATTGACAAGTGAATAAATAGCAAATGAGCTTCTTTTAAATAGCTCCCAGCCACAGTTGCCGCCTAGAAACATAACAAAATTGTAATTTCACAAAGAAAGAGCCTTACCTTCAATTTTGGCATACTCTGATAGTCGAGTATAATTGACTAGAGCTGCTTGCTCCAAGCATTTACGGATGACTGTTTTTACCTCCTCTTGAGGGACCGGAGTAACTATGTCTTTCATCAGAACCTTGACACAAGAAAATCTGATTTGTTGTGGCATCGGGCACACAGAACTGCTTTTCTCCAAGCCCAGCACACAAATCCCATTCCTACACTAGCGCTGTGTGGCTCTCGAGGTATGTGTACAATATGCAGGACCCCCTACAAGGTCACCTTGGCCAGCTTGAGACGTGGGACCTACCCCTGCTGTATTATTCCCCTTCTGTATCTATACCCTATGGCATGCCCTAAAACCTGTGCTGATTTTTTACAGCATGGCATTAAGATCTATCACAGCTTGCCCAGTGCCAGGCAATGTTATGCCCTTCCCAGGCTCTGCTGATTGACTTGGGTTTAGGTCTGGGCTTGGCCACGCTGTGGGTCAGCAGAGGGGAGGAGGGTGTCAGAGCAACAGGAAGGCTGAAATAGGGATGGGGAGGGTGATGGTGAGCGTGTTTCATACACTCAGGGTAACAAGTCTATCTCAAGATGGGAATTTCACCGGACAGCAGCCAGGCATTGCTTCTGAGGTCTGTGGCACGGATGATTGCCAGCGAGATCCTCCACCCTTGCCATGAATGCGGACACAGGCTGAGCTGCATTTAGTGGCCAGGCTACGCACCTGCCTCTGAGCTAAAGCAGGAGACATCACCCCACCTAAACCCCCACAGTTCGGTATCAACTATTATTAATGACACATCTACGCAAAACCAACAGTTCCTCAAGCTCTTCTTGACACATGAATACAGGTAATTTTAAACACTCTGTTATTCTTAGACTTACCCTTTCCAGCAGCGATAGAGTAGCTTTTAGTGCACCTTCTGGACGGCCAAATGGAAAGCAGTACCTAGGAAAACCACATCATGTTAACATCACACCAGATGCATGTGAACAAGCCTTTCCAGAGCTATAAAGATGGTTTCCTAAATATGCCTAAACAATTCTCTAGTCCCTCTGCCTGGAACGAGCAGCCTTTCTATAGGGAACCTTTCCAAAAGGGTTTGATGGTGTGGACACTAAGGCAGCAAAACAGAATATGGGGGAGTAATGAGCTGATAGTTTTAGCAGCTTATTAAATTTGGGTGTCACCTGGAGAGTTTTTAGATCTCCCAGGAGAGAGTTAAATGTCATCTCCTTGTAAAAAAAGGAAAAAAAACCCAACCCACTCCGGAAAGGACATTGACTGCCAGGCGGAGAGCCCGTGATGCACCAGGCTGTAGGTAACCAGCTGAACCAGCCACTGTCCCTGGTGAGAGGCAGCTCCGAGGGGCTCCCGCAGGGACCCTGTGTGCGAGCACACATCACCCGTCTGTGCAAACGTGCACAAGCGGCCCAGGGGCTGGCTCTGTGCTGGAGGCAATTCAGTCCATTTTGTGGGGGCAGGATCCATCCCTTCTAAACAGTGTGATCCCTGCAGAAAGCCCTGTCTGTCCGGATACTAGGGAGAAGGGAAAATAAATGGGTGATAACCGAGCAATGGGGAACAGAGAAATAAGAGAATAAAAGATTTTTTTTTCTGTTAAATTTTAGAAAAAATCCACAGCATTACAGTGCTTATGTGAGCAAGATGGTTTGAAATACCCTTTAAAGGCTGTATATTTGAAAATCTCTCTCCAGCTACAAGCATGCTACAGTGCAAGCTTCACTGCCCTGTGTAGGTCTTCGCCACTTATGCAAAATTCCCTTATGCATTCAAAACCTGCCTTTTGGCTTTGCTGCTTATAGGAGGGAGCTGGGAGGAAATGAGTCCTCTCGCATTCAGCCTGGGCTCTCTGCCTTTACCTAAAATGCGTGATCTGATTCTCCAGAAGCAAACGAAGCCGCTCCTTGATCTCTTCAAAACGTTCTTTCTCATCCACGGTCACAGTTCCTATGCCGTCAGGCCTGCAGGAGAAATGCCACGAATTACTCGGACTCCACCTCACCACCCTGGTACCTCACCCCCACAGCACACGCACGCTGCCCTCTTGGAGAGGGATGTCACCAGCTAAGAGACCTGGGACAGAGGATGACCGAGACCCAGGTGTTGCGGCAGCACCACTGCCGAGATATCAAAAATAAACAAATAAAGAAATATCCCCTCTCAAAGTGATAATCTAGGTGTGGAAACCCCCCTCCCCAATTATTTTTCCTGCGATAGAGCCGTCAGAAAAAGCAGAATCCCCCCCTAAATCTATAGGTATATGGCAGGGAGCGCAATGCCAGCCCTCACTGCAGGATTGGGCCCACGGCTGGCAAAAGAGGGACTGAATTTCTGCAGAAAAATTCAGCTGCCAAATTAACACAATTCACAGCATAAAAGAATATTGACAACAGGCACATATACAAACAGAATACAAAATTCTGCACTCCTTCAGAACTGCTGAATCACCCCATTATAGTGATTTCTTGAAGTGAACCATCTCCAACGTATTCTGCCAAAATGTGCCTGGAGAGCGACCGTGCATTTTGCATCTGAAAATGCAATGACTTTTTGGTTCCTTCATTTTAATTTATAAAAATTAGCACATTGATACAATTAATGAAAGATTTCCTCAGACGATTTAGGACGCCCCTGTATTTCAGGAGTGCACAGGAGTGCATTGTGAGACACCCAGGTCCTGCTGCCTTGGGGTATTTCTCATCTTTCACAGAGCACAGTGTGCAGGCGAACCCTGCTGAAGCTCTCCCGGGGCTGGATGATGCGGTGGTCCCTGTGCTCTTCCACCCCGTACCTCTGCCGATGCCAACCCATCCGAGAGCCGAAAGCAGCAATCCCCTCCTTCTCCCCCACACCCACACGGCAAAATACGCTGTGCAGCAGCATCCCAGGCGACAGGAGCGAGCGACTCTAATCCATCCACCAAAGGCATCGGCCAGGCAGACAATCAACGGCACCGCTCCCCACTGCCGGCGAGCAAAGTCTACGGGTTTGTGTACTCCTGGGCAACTCTGCTGGCACAGCCGCTCTTTAGGTAATGTAAGATGTCTTAAAATTGAACAAATGTTCTTACTTAAAGGCCTCCTCCAGTGTTCAGCTTAAGCTGCATAAATCCGCAGTACTAGACTGGTTTGGCTATACAAAAGACTTGGCAAGGGATTACAAAGCTTCTAATGAACCTCCTGTCAGGGGTTAATTGGTTGGCTTTATTTTCCTCTTAAAGAATCAAAGGCCCCAAACTTAAAAAAAAAGAAAAAAAAAAGGCTATAAAAAATTAAAAGCTATAAAATCTGTAGAAGCATTTCTCTTTGACCCTGCATTTAGTAAGCTCTTAATATCATAAATACGAACTCTGATATTCCAACACAGGTGAAAAAAAAACCATTAAAACATTTTGGAAGAGGAACTTGCATACTGTACATGATATTTACTGCAAAATTTTAAAGCTAAATATACATTAAATAAAACTTGCAACATGGACACAGAAAAAGACTCGAATACCAGGGCATGTATTTAAATTTAAACAGCATTTAATCAGAAATCTTTACTTGATTATTTGCCAAATTCAGTTGTGTATTAAGGAAAAAAATAGGAAAAAAGATCTAGGCTGAAACTTGGATAAAATGTCTCAGCTGGGGAACACATTTCATAAACAATTTTGGAAGTATGTATCTGGTCTCATTAGTACCTAATTAGGACTAGTTATTTTGAAGAAATGAGCAAGCCACAAAAAAACCCAAATTAGATATCAAGCAAAAATTCATGTCTGAACATGCTTAATGTATTTTTATTCCAAAGTTCCATAAAATATTTAACATTCAGACAGAGATGTTCATGCCTTTTGTGATGCTGTGCACCCCACAGCGCCTGGTTTGCTCCCAAGCAGAAGAGCAGATAATTCAAGGCAGCCCGCAATAAATGCCATACATTAAGGGGCAGGGCTGAAGCCCTCATTTGACTTCTGGCATTCAGTTCTCCCCCTGTACCCATCACAGCTCACAGAGTGTCACTAGGTTAATTGCATCAGCGCTGACAAACGAGGTAGGAAAAGCCGCCTGCCCTGGCAGAGATTTGCTGGTAGGCTGGAAATGGTCTGAAAGTTATGTTACCCTTTGCTGGGTCAATAACCTCAACCGGCGAGATTTAATGGCAGGACCTGACAGCTCGGGTTGGGTCGCAGCCCTCTCACATGAATCACCGTTTCTCACTGTATTCAAAGGGCTTCGGTTATGCCAGAACCAGTTATTCAGCACTTGCCACACAACAGACTCACGGTGGACACCTGAAACAGGCTGATGTGACAGCATGCGTCGTGTCCCAGCTGGGCTGGAAGCATCACTTTGAAAACCCTGACCCACATGAAGACGAAGGGCAGGCTCTGCAGAGGGAACCTCTGGCCAACGTGGCTCTCACCCAAGTCGTAACACCCCAAGCGGCTCCAACCCAACTACCGAGGCGTGCGTAGACCATGGAGGCTTAAGCCCCTGGTCATCATCTTTCTCAGGGTCTTTGTGAGCCAGGAGAACACCAAACCCGGTGGCTCCAGCCACTGCTCCCTCCATGCGGTGCAAACGCCTGCTGCTCTCACGTCTTACGCTACTGCAAACTTGAGACAATCTACAGGTCAGCTGTAGCCGTTTTTGGAGCAGTGCGGATGTCTGGAAGGGCCTGCCAACTGAGAGCCATCACCATGGCAAGGACTCCCTTTCTCACCCAGCTGTGGACTATATTGCATCTGACATGATGAGCATCTCTTGAATCTACCTTTCAAATTTTCGGCAAACCATTTTCTCACTGTCCTTCACAAAGTTGACATTTTCGGCAGCATGATAGGAAAGATGTCATGTCGGCTGCTTTTCAAGTTGTTGTCACAGTGGTTAGCACCAGTTCTGTCATCTTTGCTTTCCTCACAATCCCCCATCTTGAGCCATGTCACAAATAATAATACTTCCAATGTTTTTGTCAAATTTCAAATACTATAACCCAGCTGCACATCTTCAGATTTACTAGTTATGTTAATCTTTGTTGCTCATCTTCCCAGAAGCTGAAGCATTAGGAACTCATTAATTAGTGACAAATGCAGGATATACATAGAACTGGAAAAACACTACCCAAAGCCCTGCACTTAATTTATTAGCTGAATAATTTTGAAACCTAATTAAATATTCAAGTCAAATAGACTTTGAAAATGTAATCTTTTTGAGGGAACATATTTATTTTCCCTGTTGCAAGAACACAAAGGGTATATAGCTTAGCATTGCTATAATTTAAGATTAACTTCTGTGCTCTAGACAATTCCAGTACGTGGCTGATGGGGCTGAAAAAAGATCCCCAGGAGAAGCTCAAGTTGCACTGGCTCGTTCTGGTGCTTATTGGCAATTTTGTTTTTTAGCAAAGGTCTCCAGCTCAGCTTTTGATATTTGGTATTTGATCTCACGGACAGAAGCACTAACCCCTCCACCAAGCAGCAAGGCTAGCTAAAATGCACCTGCAGGAGATGGAAGTTCTCACACGCAATCCACAACCATGTCGTTATTACACTGAAGCAAGCGGTGGGGAATGAGAAGAGAGCAAAAGGGTGAAAAAAAAAGTTCTGTATCTACATGGTATATACAGATGCATGAGGGACAAAACAGGTTTGGGTCTCTGCATTCAGATCGACAACATAAATGCCTCCATCTGCGTGGAGACACGATTTCACCCAATTCTCTGTAGCTCCTGCTCATGGACACCTGAGGTGTATGGCAGAAGTTGTGGGCAGAGAGAGAAGCCGAAAGGCAAAAAAGGCAGGAAAAATAAATAAGGATATTTTTAATTATAAGTAAACAAGCTTCAGATCACTCCTGCTGCAGCTTCACTATGTTGGCTCTGAACTAGTAAATCCCCACTGTAAATATTTCATACGAAAAGTTTTAAATGCCACTTTCCTAATCCCCCCCCTTGTTTTTAAGTTTTAAGCCATGGAAACAACAACATCAACAAAGCAGGTGGTGAAATTAAGAAAAAGGGTGGCAATTTAAAGAGCAAAAATGATAGTCCTTGTTTAGCTTAGATGGCTTGTGCAAATTCTGGGGTTAATTATAAATTGTAATTAGGACCCGTGATCCTAAGGCCACTGCTTTATTCTGCAAGCCCCGCCTCCCCCCATGCCCTTTTCTAATTATACTCAGTGCCCCCAGGGCTAGTTATGCTGCTAAAACAAATATATCAAAATGATTTTTTAACAAAGACCAATATATGAAGCAATAGCATGCATTTGTATGCAATTATAAATATACACTATAGCTCCAGTGGGTTAATCTCTTTGACATACGCCTGTATGAAGTACCATGGCGGCTTTCAAATGAAAAGACATATCATCTTTTACACCTTTTATGTTTAACTTGTCTACACTTTTTTTACTAGGGAAAATATTGCTTACACGTAGCAAACAGATCTTTGCACGCACTGTGAGCCCTGGCATGCAGAGCCAAGGGAAAAAAAACAATGTCAAAAACTGATGCAAATAATTTGATTTTTTAAGTAACAACTCAAATATAAAACACGTGCTGCCTTCAGCTCCCTTGCTGGTTGCCAGGTGCAGCACATATGAGCTATACAGTAAACATCGATGATTAGTGCCTTGGACGGCATGTGTCAGGATAGGCTTTCAAAGGATCCCTCGCAGGAAGGCTTGCCCGCGCGAAGTCCCACCGGTTGCACGGGGACTGGCTCTGGGGACGTGGGCAGGATCACAGCTGCCTGCCTGCTGCCTCCTGCATCGCCCCCACCAAATCTGACCTGAAAGAGCCCACCTGTTTAGACCCCTTGAAAAAAAAAAAAGGCTTATTCAGCAAACATCGATTTTCCCCGACTCCCCTTTCTTCTGGGAATTCACACCGTGCGCGACTTGTCGGCTGAAAGCCCTTTGTTCAGCCCAGCCCTCCGCCCGCTCTCCTGGGCGATGCCCCAGCCGCCTGCTCGGGATGCTGCGGAGCATGGGAGCCATTTCACCCTCCCAACTCCTGCCTTCATTTTGCTTGGGCTCTCCTCCATGCTGCAGCACCGAGCCAAGTCACGGCTCATCGCTTCTCGTGTGCGATCTACACCCCTGATGTACTGCGGCTGAACCGGATGGTTTCTGAGCACTGCCATCCTACACCCATTGTAATGAATCACGTCAGCCGGCCGCACGGAGCTGGTTATCTGCTGGGGGCTGGCAACCCACCTCCCCTCAGCACAGATGCCGGATCCTACCCGACAGACAGCCATCGCGCCTACCGTGTCACCGCGAGCTCATCACGGGGCTGGCTGGGACACGCAGCCGGCACCCAACGAAAGGTCACGGCATTTCGCCCTGCCAGATTTTAACCTGTCTTACTGCAGCCAGGGCTGCACATCTGACTGAGACGCGGGAGCTACACACAAAGCACTAGGAAAGCAGATGAAGACATTGTGATAAGGTGTCCACATATTTACTACTTCTTTTAAGGGACCAAAACTGTCCTATTTTGCTTTTTTAACTAGCTGTAGGGAAATCTTGCCTTTACGTGAAACAGCCAGATATGTAATCAGAATACAACAGAAAAAATTACCAATATGTGATGCAGACTTTTCAGTTCCTTGACATTTATGACAATAACCTTATTTCTGCTGGCTTACAGTTGTCAAAAACTAATGAAAGCCAATGGTAATGGTAGCTAACGAAAGAGCTACTTCTTGAAAACAAGTTTGATGCTGCAAAATACAGCTTACAGAGGAAAGGGCAAGTTACTAATATACCAAATTAATTAAGAGAGAGACTTGTAGCTCCTTGGACTTTGGATAAATAGTCATCGAAGAACTTGCAGAAAATGATGGTGTTCAGTCATTACCAGGCTGGAGGGGGTTCAGTCCAGTATTCCTGATTTTGATAAGCTTGATGTCTGCTGATACTTAGTAACTACACAATCAATATTTTAGCCTTATTTTTAAAAGTTCAGGATTAACAAGCACAGAAAGAGACTTTTTTGGTGCCAACTTTAAAGTTGAAAAATACAGTTACTATATGCCTAAATCAAAAAGAGGCAGAAGCGAAACCAAGGTCGCTCCTTGGAAAGGGGCCGGAAGCACTGCTCAAGGTTTAGGCTCTAACTTTGTGCCTGGGACAGCCGAGCTCAGCTTTCTGCCCCGCAGTGCCTCTCCTGTGCGCAGACAGGGGAACAGCGAGGCTCCTCCAACACATCACCCCGCTGCCGTCAAACAACATCGGCAGCACCGCCACCATCACGGGAACAGCAGCAGGGAAAGACCTTGGTGGTCATGTAAAATCTTTCATAATTTTACCCCAAATCATGCCGCCTTCTCAAAGCAATTCCTGGTTCTTGCCTTCGCTAGCTTTTCAGAGGATTATTGACAAAACAGCCTTGGTACTACAGCGGTGGTACCAAGAGCAGACAGACAGCAATAACCCCGCAGCACATGCCGTTGGGTATCTGAATAACACTATACTTTCCTCACCTGTCACGTAGATCGATACATCAGAAATCACACCATCTTTCACAACAGTAGGACTTTACAAATGGCATCCAGTGATACCTGGTGGACAAAACCCTGTTCTCAACTCACTAGTGGCCACAACAGTGAGAAGGGCTCAAGTTCCTCAGCCTTAGCGAAGAACGAGCGCCCGGGCAGCAGCCAGCCGTGCGGGAATTCAGCACTCCCTGCCTTCCTGGCAGCCTGCACCTTACGTATGCAGGGGTCTGCAGCAGGTGAAACTTTGGACAAGCAATTTACACTTCATTTTTACTTGGAAAATGATGAAATTAACATAAAACTTAGGGGACTGCTACGCAAGCAGCAGTGATTAACGCCTCAGTTTGGAGAGATTACGTCAGGCTTTCTGGGGTCTGAATAAGCTACAGGAGCTCAAAGGAGGAGAGGAGACCAAATCGTGACATATAAAGAAACAGGGCTCCAAATCGTCCCCAAACTCCCATTCTGACCATTTCACCTGCTGCAGCCTCACGGTCACCTCCAAGCTGGAGGTGCATTTCCACCAGCAGCCATCCTGCCCCTGTCCCGGCTGCAGTGCCGTGGCCGTGTCGCTGAGGCGGGAGCCGGACAGGCGAGGAGGCATCGTCCCCACGCTGACGCCTGTCATCCTGTCAGCCTTGACCTTCAGGCTGTCCTCAGCATCCTCACCGCAGCCCGCCTGCACTTCCCCGCTGACTGCGAGCGACTGTTGTCTCACTGCCTGACCTTATGCAAACACGATACAAACAGACAGCCCACCTCAGCTCCATCACTGTCTGCTGCTAATACAGGAGATTGATAGCCACATGAAATTATCTCCCCGCTCGACCTTCATTACCGGGTGGCAGATTCTGACTGACAGCCAACCTCATTCCGGGGAAAGCTAAACCACCCATTTGTTTTTTTTTTTTACTGTCTAAAAGTGAAGGAACTTCCTTTTGTAAAGAAAATCAACACTTTCTCGGTTTCAACAGAAAAAGAAGCCTTTGTTAAACAGAAAAATGTCTCAGAACTTGACTCTTTCCCAGACCACCATGCATACCAATGGCAATACAATGCACGGCTGCTGCAAGAGCCCGTGTCAGACGCTGTGCTGGGTCCCGGGGCAGGTGTGCTCCCACCTCGACAAATCTTACATGGAACATTTTCAGCTCCACCATGAGCTATAGGTTTCCTGGGGAGAGCATGGCCAGCCCTAAGGCAACGAGCAACGTATGGACATGGCAGGTGGGAGGAAGGGATGTAGCTATAGCGAACCCAGCTTTACACACGTCGCAACTGCCAGTAAGGACTGCATGGGTAAATATTGGCTTTCTGTCACTCTCTGCCAGCCAGCTCACAAATGCATGATGCATGTGGTTTAAGCAGCTTTCTGAAAAGAAATCGTGACTCTTCCACTCAGATATTCCTATTTCTTATAGCAGACACGCAAGATACAGAGTCATGTTTTCCCTCAGACCCCCTGTGGTCCCATTTTATGACCTTCCTATGGCAGAAGCCAGAAAGCACTCCCCGCGCTCCGTACCCAGCTGCTGGGCGTTACGCAGAGCCTGCCCTCGGTGGGAATGTGCAACGCCGCAGCCTCGCAGCTCCAGCACCGACCCTCCTGCAGTCCCCAGGCAACACAGACGTGGCAGTGACCACGAAGGAATAGGAACCTTCAGCTTTTCGATGTGACGTCAACCATCAGCTAAAGACAGCTAAGTCATAGCAAAAGTCTCATCCCTTTCTTGGAATATTTTAAATTAATTACTCGAACAGCCCATCCGTGGATGGGCTGCCCCTTTGGCGGTGCCCAGCAGCCCCTCAGCATGGTGCAGCAGCCACGCGCAGCCCTGGGCAGCTGTACGGGCACAGGACTGGGGTCTACACGCCTCACAGGTTTTAGAACAAGACATCTTTTCTGAGCCCACAACTCTCCAGCCCCACAGGGAGAGAATGGCAGGCTGTCACCTCAACCAGTACTGTCAGATACCTCCTGCCACCGGCCCCTGATGAAGAGGAGGCTCCAGCTCTGGCTACGCTGGACCCTGTGAGGAGATACACGGGGTAGCCATGACCAGCATCTAACCTCCTCTCTGTTATGAGTCAAAAAGGCTTTGAACCAGGTCCTATCCCCACAGGAGCCTCCTGGTGGGATGCGCCCTGCCTATGGAAGAGGGGCAATGAGAGCAGCCAGTTTCACTTGCCTGGATGCATCCCTTACATGCCATGCGAGCCATCTCCTAAACACACCTAAAAATCTCAATGCCCTGACCCACCATGGGTCTTGGGTGCCCAAATGCCATCCAACTCCCAGGAGAGTGTATGAGCCGAACGCCGGTGCTGCAGCGGGTCTCCCCGCGCCATGGGGACACAAACTGCCCAGTGTGCTCAGTGACCCAGGAGCCCGGTGCCCTCCACAACACACTTCTGTGCACTGCGCGCTTTCGCTTACCTTTTCGGCTCTGGATTCGGCTGGGATTTGGAATCTTTCCTTTTTTTGGACTCCTTTTTGGAATCCTTTTTTGTCTCCGCTTCAGCGGCAGAGGCATGAGACGCTTTGCCCCCCTCGCCGTCTGCACTTGGCTGTGACCCACCAAGTAATTCTGCCATGTGTTGGCTTTGGGGAGTGATTGAAACGCGGGGGGCAAGGCCAGCAGCAAAAGTGAAAGAAACAAGAAGAAAGCATGAAAAAAACTCAAAATAAAACAAAAGGAAACTAAACTGAAACAACTGAAATCAAATAACAATTGGCAAAGAAGGAACAAACGAGCAAAAGAAAGTCAGAACTAAAAAAGAAACTAAGGAAGCAGGAACTCGGTTTCCATGACAAGATGTATGAAAGTAACTGCAAAAGCAAGCGGCAGCCTTGCAACATGAAACCTGGGCAATGCGTGTCATAATTTGGGATGGTATTTACCAGAGGGTTTATGAAAATACGTTATTATTTTACAACATTCCTTTCTTTCAGCAGCATATGCAGATAGAGAGCGGTATCTCAAAGTATATAATACAACTTCACAGAAAAAAAGCAGCAGAAGAAGCTGCAATATATGCTACAGCTGTCAACAAAATATATAGAAAAGGAAAAAGTGCAGCTTCAGTTCCTCCCATCAAAGGTCTGCCACATTTGCAAGAAAGGAACGGGCTACTTCTGAAATTGAAATTGCTTTGCCACAGAGCAAGATAAAATTTTCAGTTATGTCTAAGCAGTCTCTGAACTGATGTCACGTGGACTTTAAATGAGACATGGGTGCCCGAGGGCTTAAAGCCCTTCTGAACACTGAAGTTTGATACTGCTGCAAATTTCACTGCTGCAACTTGTCAGATCCTCTCGCACAGCAATTGAATCAGCACAGCGTATCGTTTACTTCTATATATTCAGCCCGTGACAGTCACATGTACTTCAACTCTGTCTTGTCCAGAACTGCATCCAGCAGGTGCCTGCGTAAGAAAGTTAAACCCCCTCACTTCTGGATCCTCTACGTGCATTTCTATTGCTTACATTAAACAAGCAACGAAACAAACAAACAAACCGACTATGCCACTAGAAGCGCTGCTGCCAAACATCCACTGTGAAAACAAATTGGGGACTGTTGTGCATTATCCAAGGAAACCTATATTTGACAAAGTCATCCCTTGCTGGCAGGGAGCTGCTAGCCAAGAAGAATTCCTTACCTGTTGCCATGAACATGTGATGCACAAAAGGCAAAGCTGTAGTGAAGTAAGGTGGGGTCAATCATAGCTCCGTTTTCTGCGCGCTCTAGCAAATCTCTGAGGTAGCAGAGATGTCTGTGACAGCCTCTCACTCCATTACGTGCACAATACTCATCTAGCACAAAGACCTGGCCAGGACTAAACCAGCCCTGTTTAGAAATAAAGAGACTTGATTTTAAATATAAGTTATTAAATACAAAGGCTATCAGATTTGGAGTCGTAGTGGGAAACTGTTCTAAGAAAAGAAATACAAACCTAAGGCTACCTTAAAGGAAAAGGAGAGAGGTCACTCTTAAACAATACAGACTGTATATCATCACCCAAACACAGCATGTACTCAGTGCAACTGTTAACAAAAACATACCATGCTACCATTAAAGGGAAATGCCATTTAAAACGCTGAAAAGTTAGGCCAATTCATGTCAGTGCCTAGCAAAAAAAGAAAAAAAAAAAAAAGGAAAAAGAAAAAAGACTTACACCTTTAAGAGATGACAGAGGTTTGGTTATTTAAACAATGTGAAACAGTAATCTCATTTTGGGGATGGGATTGTACATTCGGCCAGCAGCAAGAAGACTGATCTGGGGGAGAGCACGGAGGATTACACTGAATAATGACTTCTCTCACATCTGGCCGCAGGAATGTCCTGCGGAAGCAGGAGGGCAGCTCTGTAGCATCAGAAAGGGATGCTTCCCATCATCCTTATTGCGTACCGCTGGCGACGCGCTTTGCCATCGACCACCTCCTCGGCATCAAAGCAAAGGGAAGCTCTGCCATCACGAGCAGGGTTTCTTTACACATCCAAAACCCTCAGACTATTCCTGTCTGTCAGTCCTGAGGGCCTGGCGACACACAGCTTGTGGTGCAACATCTGGGCTCCCGAGGAGGACACCCTTCCCCGCGGAGGGCTTGCTCCGATGAACGTCCTGGGACAGCCGAAGAGGAATGCGCCTCTGCTTTCGGGAAAGGCGCTAGTGAGAACAAGAATAATCTTGTAGATTGCTTTTCAAAATGCTGCAAAACCGTCAATATTTACATGGAAATTTGGGTGCTAAACAATTGCTAAGACGCAGCTCTGGAATGCATCAAGCTGCAAAATCTTTCATCGTTTAATTGAAAAGTTCCTGCAGCGGGCGGGAGAGTAGTTGAGGCAGAGCACTGCCCCTATAGGCAACTTCTTTGCCACCCCATCTGTTACCCCAAATGCTACATCTTAGAAACAACACTGCTGTGAAAGATTAAAATATATTTTCTACCACTCAGATGACACCAAATCTTTTCTAGATGCCAAAATAGCTGCTTTGAAAAGAGTTGAAGAAATATCAATTAAGAGCTCAAAGACATAGAGAAGGATTTGCTCATCCTTATTGGGCCAACTCCAAAACAGATTGAGAAAAGAATTAAAATAATGAGGGGAAAATGATAGATATAGGGAGTAGCTACAGTGCTGGGATCACTAGAAGTGCACATTTCAAAATGAAGACACAGAACAATGCAGATGGGACAGCACTCTGGAAGGCTATTTTTTGGGAGGGGTATATTTGCCTTCACTGCTTTTAATGGTATTTTTGTTTGCTTTTTGGTTGGTAGTATTGTGCTTGATTCTAGATTACTTTGCCTGTTTGTTACATCCTCGGACCATCTCATCACCTTGCCTCTCTTCACACAAGTCTTTGGTGATCAGGCATGGTGAAAATATGGAAATGCTGGGATTGCTCTGCGATAGAAAGATGTGTGCATTTGGTTACTGGGGTAGAAATACAGTTGGAATTGTTATATTCACCCAACACATACAAAGGACTCAGTCTTCCTTGTGGGGTGAAATCTTGGCTCTACTGACATCAACAGGAGGGCTGGCACTAATTTCATCAGAGCCAAGTATCAAGCCCAGAGTTTGGGGCAAAGGAAGCAGAAGGCTGGACCCAGCAATCCGGGGCACCCCACACTGCTCCCCTGCAAAAGGGTCTGAGAAGTGCTGGTCCTCAGGTGGACCGAAGGGATGGGGGCAAACACTCAAGACTGCTGCCGAGGCTCAGTGAGGGGAAGCGTGAGCAGAAGCTCAGAGGTTCAGTGATGAGCCTCATACCTCGTGAGAGCACAGGCAAGCAGACTATGAGTGGAGAGATCCAGAGCCCAGGAGGACCAGGTGGTCTTCTTTTGCATGCCAGAGGTAGGAAATAAAAAACCTGCTGCTGAATGTGCCTCCAAAGGAGCAGTACATGCTGCTCCCCACAGCCCCAGAAAAAATCTAAGATTTGATGAAAGCTGGTATTCAGAAAGCCCACCACATCTTCAGGCAGATCCTGGCTCTTGATTAAGATTTGCTTGGCACAACCAGCTGACAAGCAGCCAGTCCGGCAAACGCAGCTGATGGTGTTGACACAGTGGTGTCTCTCGCCAGTGCAGCCAGGTGTAGCTCAGTGTGATCTCCCACATGGTCTTCAATGGCATGAGGAAACCTGGCGGGGACCGTGGAGGAAGGCTGCAGAGCACAGGGAGCTCGACTGACCATGTTCAACAAGCTGAACTGCGCGGAGAAGAGGACATGTGTCCCAAGCACCAGCAGGGAGTGCAATAGGAACTTCGGAGCTGGGTAAAGCAAAACTTGGTCAGGCCTGGTGAAACACTGGCAATTCTTCTAATGGCAAATGCAGTTTTTGCAAAAAACAGAATTTTGGAGACAAAATTTTCACTTTTCAGTAGCTGAGCTTTCCCATTTACCGCAGGAAAACTGAAAGAATTTCATTTTGGTGGCCCACTTCATGGACCTGACTCTTTCACATCACCTGAGCTAGTTTGGGCACTCTGGAAGACCACCTTTCCTCAGTACATGCCATGTTGTATATGTGAATCCAACGATGCTGAGACATCATGCGCAGTAGAGCTCCAGCAGGGACCCAGCTGCGGGTGCTGGCAGTGGGTGGGAAGTCCTGGGAAGAGCTGAAGGGCAGTCTCCGAAAGAATGCACGCATCCAAGTGAAAGGAATGAAGACCTACGCCTGTGTGGGGTCCACACTAAACTGGAAGAGCTGCATACTCTTCCCAAAAGTCCAGGAAGAGCTGTGACTGCCACTGTGCTACAGTTTGCGGACGATGGGCAGGAGCCCTCAGCAAGCTTTGCAGGCAAGGCTCTTCCCCTTCCCCAGCGCGGTGCTCTCTGCCAGCAAACATCACTTCTGCCACAGCCGAGATGAGTCAGCCAGCCTGTTTGTTTTCATAGGGATGCCTGGCTCAGCCAGCAAGTGGGCTTGCAATAACATTGTTTAACCTGGTTCCACAGAAAGGAGGCAACGCCGAGTTATCCTCTGTGTCAGGGGAAGCCACTGTGTCTGGGTAAGTCTTCCCTGGCACCTCCACATCCACCTTTGAAAACAAGAAGAGGCGCGACGAGGCAAAACTCTGTGGGACCATGCAAGCATGGCAATGTCCCATAGGGAGAACAACAACTGCCCAGTGGTACATGGAGTGGACAGAGCGGGCTCCCCACGCACCCGCAGCTTGCCCAGACAAGCCAGAGCAGGGGTATCACCAACATCCCAAAGCCACAGCAAGAGCAATGGGAGCTCTTTGCAGTTGAACTCAAATTTTGAGGTCAGTCTGGTATTTTATGCCGTAATCGGGACAAAACCATAGTAAGATAAGTACAGCAGCAAGTGAAATCCAAGCATAGGTGAACGCAGGCCATTATTCTCTTCTTTATAACACTCTGCAATGGGTGATTTGAAAGGAGATGGTTATTTGGTGATGCTCTGCTCCGAAGAAGCACAAGTCTTGGTGCTGAGGGGAGCTCCACCACTCCGGTAGCTTCTAGCAAGGGCCTAAACATCACCGTAACAAGCAGAAGTGTGGCTGGTTGGTTTCTTGGAGAGAAACATTGTTAATAACTTTCAGCGATGGCCTTGCACCTCTCCACCAATTCAATGGCCACAGCTCTCCAGCCAGGCCCCAGACTGCACAGAGACAAACCAGCTGCAAGCCAACCTGTCAGACATGCATGGATGGGAATGGTCTTCCTCGGGCCAGCCATGCGTGGGGAGCAGAAGCTGCATGCCAAATTCATTGCCCGCTGGAGCAAATACCTTGGTGGAACTGGTGAGAAACCTGCTGCAGGTCTGACAATGCTCCCACCAAGCCTACATGTACCACTTGGGTATCTGTGGGTAAAGTGCACGCTGCAGCCTTCCCCCCAGCCCATCCTTACCTCAGGGGACGTCCACAACCGTTCCTCCTACCCTGCCTCTCATCAGGACGGTGACAACTCACTACCACTAATGGCATTTACTGGATCTTGCCTTTCTGAGGAGACCAGCCCCTGCATGTGGTGCAAGGAGCAGAGCAGGAGAGAGGAGCACCATGGTGGAGGGGACGTGGAGGACAGGATTTGGGGCTGACAGCCTCGCTGCTACCTGCTCAGTTGTGTTCCTGGGTTGCTGCTTTTAACAGCAAGCTACGCGAGAGCCCCAGCTCCCGGGACTGCACAGCTGGCAAAGGATGAAGCCTACCAGCACAGGGTGGTCCTTCTGCTGAGGCAGCTCATGATGACACCCCGGTGTGGAGGTTCCTGTGTGACACTAGGAGGGTGGCAGGTCAGGATCTGTCCCATGCCACATTCAGGACAGGACCTCCATTTCAGGGCCCTCTGGAAAGGCTTCATCCTGTTGTGTTTTCAAAAACTAAGAGTCTTTTCATCCTCCTCAATGAAACTGCTAAAAATGAATGGTTCAAGTTGTATTGTTAGAGGTTATTTGTCGTTTAAACCCTCACAGTGTCTAAGAGCCCCCGAGCACTGTGCCCCAGCCAAAGGCTAGAAACTGTCCTGGAGCATCTCAGTGCCACTGTCCTATAGACCGTGTTACACAGCAGTGGGCCGAGAGCTGCAGCCTGCGCTTATGAGAATAATCAGGACGGGCATGGGACTGTATCAGCACGGACAGACTGCAGCATCACTGCAGTTATCCATCTAGGCCCATCTGTTACCTGCTTGGGATCCCTGCTCATAAAGAGACACAAAGCTGGGCCACAGTTATTCTTGGTGGGACTCCATTGACACGGGAGGTGGTACCAGACCGTCATCTTTCCCCTGTTCTTTCATCCAGAAGACTCTGGAAGGCAGTGCGGGAGGCTGCAAAACACTGCGCTCTACTTCGCATCCCCACACTGGCGTTTGTCTTTGCAGGAAGAAACATTTTAAGCATTGCAAACAGAAACGATAAAGACAGTGCAACTGGAGAAGAACAGCAGTCAGCTCACTGCAAGTAGCCTCTCAAAAGAAAATAACTCTGGGCCAAATTCAAACCTGGTGTAAACAGAAGTCAATCTTCCAGCAACAGGGGGATTAGCCCCCACTCGCACTAGCTTTGACTTTGCTGCTTGATGTTTATATCACTAGAGACCAAAGAATATACTTGCCAGACAAGAATAGGAATCATTAAGTCTGTGGTCCAAAGTGAGGCGCTGAACCATCTCAAAGAGTGAAGCGTGGTCAAAGTTACAGGGATTGGAAGAGATAAATTCATCCATGCCATGCTTTTGAGCTCTATCTGCATCTGTTCATTTATACATATAGAGAAAGACACCATTTAGAGAGATATAAGACATTTTAGTTGACAAATACAACAGAAAAAAATATACAGTATGAAGCATGAAAGCTAAATATCTCTTCTTCCCTACATTGCCATTAACTTTTCTCTTTGCAGGCTATACAGTACTCTTTTTACCTCCCATTGTCAACTTGCATCAGTTATGGACTATCTTATTGCATTTAGGCAAAAGATTTTAGAATTAACGTCTTGTCAACTGCTCATTATAAGTGCATTTATTCTGTACTTAAAACCAGAACACAAACCCAAGAACTTACTCTGTATCTTACAATATGCTATGAGTTAACAGAATTCTGGCTCACAGAAGTAAATTAGCTCCTATTTAGATAGTTGCAGTTAATTATAATAGATTCTGCCATTCTAATGAAGTTACAGCTGTAGCATTTTTCTCTGCATTTACTAGGTTTTCTAGGTATCACACCAGTTACGTTGTTCCTTACCCAAATGCCAATGTTTGTCTCCCCATGGTAATTTTTTTTTTTCCTAATGGCAACTTTAAATGCTACCTCACCGAAATAAAAAGATGCTCTTTTAAGCATCGCTAAGAAGTTAAATTGATATATAGTTCGTTGTCACTGAGGCAGTAACCCGCTAGTGTGCTGGAGCTGCCAGTCATCCCGACAGAGGGACTGAATTTCCTCTGCCTGGATTACGAGCTGCCATTTTTGGGTGAATTAACAGCCTCAACGTATTCACACTTCTCTGCTTTGGGTGACGTTTATGGGCACTAACTCCTAGGGGCTAATTAATTAATCTCAACATGGTTAACTAAAAATACACCAAATTCAGCAGTTGAAATGAAGCCGCCAAGCCGGCCTGGGTGCGGCCAGCCGGGACCCCGCTGGGAGCAGGCTTTGTTCTACCAGTGGCCGGGGAATTAAAGGACACCTTTCACTTGGTTTTGTCCGTGCTCAGCTTCCTACTATATGGGTTCTTGCCAAATCCTCCACAAAGAAAATAGGATTTAAATCCTTCCCCTGTTTATAGCCTCCTAGGGGAACTGGGTGGCCTTGAAACAATGTGGCTGAAAGGACAGAAAAATGCAGTTTTCCGCAATAGTAGTAGTATATGGTAACTGTATTTGTTTTATAACAAAATCCCCCTTCACCAGAAGAACCAAAAATCCTTAATTAAAAATAACGAGCAAAATAAAAAAAAATATAAAAAAGAGCTTTACATGATAATGATACAGTGTTCTTTTATATATGTTGTACTGTTTAATATTAAGCTGTGAAGGATGGTATGTCTTCCTAAATACCTCGTTCATGTCTGTGCTCTCAGATATTACTGATCATTGGAAGCAATCTTTACATTTTCTGTATAGTCTGTCGTTAGCTATATACAAACTATATAAATAACATCACCCCCTGGAAAGAAATCAGACAAATTAAAACATGCAACATTTCAATTAGCTGCTAGCAATACTTAATTCAGCAATAGCTGGCAATTTTCCTCATTAAAACCCTGCTGAATAAACACTGAGGGTTTTTTTCCCTACAGCTGGTTAATTTTTGAGGGTCCACTCCCCTATGTTGCTCCATGTGCCGGGACTTGCTACCTCTGCCCCTCACCCTGGTCCCAGCCCCCCTGCTCCGCTGGCATCTCCGTGCATCCAGCATGGAGACAAGAAGCTGCCGCCGGTACAGAGCAACGTGGCAGCACAAGTGCTGGCTTGGGGGATAGGGACAAGCTCTCTGACCAGCACATCACCTCCACAGCACCTCTCCAGCATCCCTGGGCATGCAAAGCCCACCCAGCCCTGGGGCTCATGGCACGGGCCAGCTCCTGTCTGTTTTGACAGCTCTCTGCCCCATCGTCCCTGTCCCTTTGGGCCATGATCGATTTGATTGCATTCACTCCCAAAGAGTTTGTCTGCTCTGTTTTCAATTCCATCCCTAGCGCCCACAAAATGTTTTAACAGATATTATCAGACTATTTTTAATGGCTTGCTGCTCTGCCCGGCTCCTCGGAGTTGACTGCAAGCTGACAAATTGGCTGGAGGCCTTCATTTGCCAGCTCCGCTCAGAGATTTTATTACTTTTCAATTAGAAGCCCTGATACACTGTCAATCCTCCTGCTCAGCCAACGAGGCTCTGAGAGCTGAGTAAATCAGCTGGAAATTTGAAGAGTCCTCTAGCCCTTTAGCTGGTGAACTTTTTTGAGCATATGTGCTAGAAAGCATGTTTGAAATTAATGTTTTTTACTCCAGCCTAATAAGCTTTTCATCACTTTACGTCCTCTGAGCAAGGTGGGCACAGAGTGGACCTTTGGTGGGTGCAAACCCACGGAAGCTCTGCTGGCTTCCATGGAGCTGAGGGTCTGTCCCGGGCTTTTAAATGATCTCCCTGCTCAAGGCAGGGGCACAGACAGCTCCCTGCCAAGCGTGAGAACAGACACAGTGATTAAACAGCCTTCACAACTGTCCATAATCAGGGGCAAACTTACTTTCATTAATCACTCCGAAGCCACACCTTACTGAGCATCCCACTGGGTGCCTGCCCGCAGGCCCATGTGCCCCAAATCTCCCCACCTCAGAACAACCACCCAAAAAGGAGGCATCAGACATGGTGCTGCACGAGCTCCAGTAATCAAAAAAGTATGAGCCACACTATTTTTGCTCAGTCAGTGGTTTAAAATGTGGGGTTTCTGCCATGGGAAGGAAGATGACCAGCTGTAGCAATGCCTGCAGCAGCCCAGTGCATGGTCAAACCATTTTGCATCGGCAGAGCTGCGGGGCTGGGTGGGTGCACGTCACCCAGCCAGGGGCTAATGCTGGCACGGCAGGAACTGCAGATGTCTTTGGAGAATGATAATACACACATGGAATGTGTGGAATTAAATGGAATAGCTGCTCTGGGCCAGATGCTTAAAATTCTTAAGAATAACTAGGAGCAGTTTAAAAAGGACACTCATACATTAAACTCACCTTCCCTTAATTAGAAAATAAACACCCCCTGCAACCTGCAATTTATTTTTGCATTTTGATTTTTCCAATGGACTCGCTTTTAAGAATGAAATTTAGGAATCAAATGATGGCGAGAGCATTAACCTTCCTAGGCAACACAAAAAGAAAAGGACAGACCTAAATATATTGTTACTCTGCTCCAGACAGCTGATCTGCGATTTAAAATACTGCCAACATCTGCATATTAAATAGATTTTATGTATAAACTACCCTCTTTCAAAATGGCTTGTACAGTTTGAATGAGATTTAAAACAAAGTACAAAATGAGAATGGCTAATACTCATACCCAAACTGTATAGCTAATTTGTAAGTACTTTAGATTAATTGTTTCGGTCAAATACGGATGCTTTTTTGACCCTGCTCCGCTATTCTAGCTAAAAAGAAAGAGGAAACCCAAGAAAGAAAGTTATATGATGCTCCAGTAATTTACAATCCCTTCCCAAGGTGCTGTGCCAAGCTTGCTGGTGCTTCTTTGTTCGGGGCCCCAGCCAAAATGCTGCTGCAGGCCCACAAAAGTTATCTTACATATTTAGACAAGCTGCACAGAACTGCAGCTGAAAGGCGTTCGATGGTGGTCTCGGAAGGGAGGTTGCCCGCGGAGGTACATGGGCAGCAGAGACTCCACGAACCTTTCTTCTGGAAAACTGCAGACTGGCCTTTTATATTGCACTTGGTCACCTACATTACGGTCTTTTTTTTAATGCTGCTGGGTTTATTTTGATCATTTTTATCCAGTTTGCATTTTATCCTGACTCCATTAACTAGCCCCCTGTCACACACGCACTCCCTACAAGTGTTTGAAATCAGAGTCTTAAAAATCTGCCAGTGTCGGGAACACAAAGATTTCAACAGCAACAACAACAACGACGACGATGAAAACCAAATGACTGTCCCACCATTTGGTCCTCCGAGGGCTGTATTTCTCTTTATCTAACTGTTATTTAAAAAGGAAGAGACAAAACAGTCATATCTCTATTTTTTTTCCCCCCAAACACATTTCCCTGCCCTCTGTGTTTCTTTTGCTCCAGCAATAATTTTGGCAGATTTTGCTCTGAGAGCGGTGAAGTTAATAGCGGGGGACAAGCTCCATAAAAGAATTCTTGTTATAAAAGGCTTTAGGTAGCCATTTTATTGTAAGAATTTCTTACTCCAGATTTCTTTCTTTTGGTTAATGAGTGACTTTGTTTTAGTACCAAAGGCAACTGAACATCCAGTAAATTTTACGACACATTTGCTTATTAAAAACAAAACAAAAAAACCCAACAAACAAAAAAACCAAACAACTGTAAATTAAAAGGTGACTTTGTATCTTACTCATCTGGAAAATGTGTGCTTGTCATATCTGCTTGACATTACAAGAATGAAGATGTGGTTTGGACAGTAACAAACAATGACACTAGTCAACCTCATCAGGAGACATGAAATAAAGGAATGACAATGATTGATGGCAGCTATTCATTTAGAGATATTTCTAGAAAACTCTTTGCTGGCCTGGCCGGGCAGAGTGGGAGAAGTTTTCCAGCCTGTGCGATGCTCGCCGGCAATACACGGCGGCGGGCAGGTGACAGTGTGCCCACCACGACCTGCCGCGCTCGGCTGCGCGCTCCCAGGGGCGGCCGGGTCCCCTCCTGCTCTCGCCACTTAAACGGAGCTAACGGACATGCTTGGGCTGCAACTCGTTAAAGAAATACCCAGAGGAAGCACCTAGAAACCTCATTTTGTTCGGCCGTGTGGAGCGAGAGGCTTTACTAGCAAACACTCGCGCTCTGGAGGGGGGAAAAAACCCCAAAACACCGTTCTGGGACGGCAAATGTCAGGCTGTTGATCATGAGCGAGCTGCTGGCAGTGCTGGCTGGTGACTTACCAAGTCCCCTCCTCGCCGTGCACTACAGCATTGCCACCTCTGCAAAACGATACGTGTGTCCCCCTCTGTGTGTCCCTGCGTGGGTGCCTGGGGCTCTGCAAACCTCCTCCCTGCGATGAGCTGTGGCCGCTGCAGCAGGCTGAACTCGCCTCTCAGCTGGACAGCTAAGAGCTTTTTTTTTTTTTTTTTCCTTCATATTACTCCGCGTTAGAAGATAGCTTTAAATTTAATTGGCTGTTTATTCCTGTGTTTTATGGTTTTTCCCCTGCTGCAAACAAATTCTTTTCTGCTTGAGTTACAATTTTAATAAACGATTATGAATGCTCCTGTAAATCACCAGACACACTAGGCACTGAATTGAAATCTAACTTATCTAATGTTTGGTAGTTAAATGAGGAAGAATTTGTCATATGCACTTACATAATTCCTTGTGTGGCAAGTTAAAAACACAGTTTTAGAACAGCTATTTAGAATATAAAACATTGTTTCACAGCATTTTTATAACTATTTAAAAGTATTTTGAATTAGATAGCTGCAGAAACCTGTGAATTTGTATGTCATAAGTTAGAGGCTCATGCTTCTTAAAGCACGTAGAAGTGATTTACAGGCTAGTTTTAAATTCATGCAACTTATGTGAGAACTGAATCAACATTTTAATTCTGCATTCCTGCAACGAAGCATCTGCAAGTTGACAATACAGAAGACACAGCAGCGTTCTCATGATATCTCTAACTATCTAAATAAAAATAAAGCAATTAAAGCACAAAACTAATAATCTAATAGGATAGCAGTGCATTGTAGTGCAAATACATGTAATGTTGCCAGACCCAAGTCCATTCATTCATTCACTCTTTCTTTCTTTCTTTCAAAGTGGCAAAAATCTGTATTTCCATAAAATTATGATTTTTTTTTTTTTTTGGTGGTAAAGTCTGATAAGAATCCTCTTTGGAAATCCAAACATTTAGAAAAGAAAAAAAAGAAAGAAAAAAGAAAGTGTCTGCTGAGAAGGAATTCTGCCTGCTACCCAGGGGTATATTTATACACACACGCACATACTCACACACAGAAAAAAAGAAGAAAAAAGAAACAAAAGAAGGAAGAAGAGGAAAAAAAAAAAAAAAAAAGAAGTCTTGTTTGATGGCCAGGAGGGATGACACCGCCTGTTCCTTCTCATAATTGCATTCAGATACTCTGGATACATATTTGCCAGCTCTCATGACCCACTGATGCTATTCCCTCCTAAGGAAAGCAGGCACTCACCAGGTATTAGAGAAGCAGCTTACAACATCAATAAAGGATTTGTATCGGCTGTATTTAAGGCTGAACAAAGACTAAGGAGAAACTCTTTTACAGCACCAGTTTGGGCTTTTGTCTTTTCCAAAGTAGGTATTCCAGTGGGAAAATGTAAAATAGTAATTCCCCTGGCTTATTCTTTTGCAAGCATTGCTTTGATTGGTGACTGAGACCCACGCAAAAACGTTAATTTATGATAATTTGGGGGGAAGAGCAGCACCCCTCCGTGACTAATGTATTTAACTTGGAGTGGGTCAGCATCTCCAAACCCGGGGTGACCCAGAGAGCTGTTGCTTGCTGCCGAAATCATCCTCTACTGAGTTTACGGGAGAGGGAACTATCACACCTCGACGATTCAGACTTATTTTCACAAGGCACGTGTGGAGGGGTTTTTTGGGGGGGCTTCTGTGGAGTCCTGCACCTCGTTTAGGTTTCTCAGGGTCTCCTGCCCTACCTTTCTATGCTGTGAGGTGTCCACGGTTAGCCCCGCACGCTGGTGTGCTACACCAGGCTAATCATCAGCACGGAGAGAAAGGATATTGTCAGAGTGCAAAATGATCTGTTTTCAGGCAGAAAGCAGTCAACTAGATGTAAATTCCATGAAACAAAAGAAGGTATTATTTACAGTTTTATTGTGATGTTAATTAATATTTACATCTCGGAATGAAAAATAGAAATGTTAATGATTGGCTTTGCTAAGAGGATCACTTGATGCCAATGTGAAAGCCAGGGAGAGAAGGCAATTATGCAAACATCACATGCATCCCAATTTCAGTATGGAAACTTACATTTCAAACCTCAATTCAGGAAAATAACATGGAAAGTTTGTACTACAAAATCTAAACATGAGAAAGATTTAAGATAAAAAAAAAAAAGCACATTGCATATGTCAGATAATCTAGTCTGATTATCTGAGCTGTGCTAGCTACAGGGAAGCACTTACCCTTGAGTCCAGCTAGAAGTTAGCAGGGTAAGAAGGAACAAACCAGAATAACATAAAGACTAGCAACAAGGCTCAGGAAAGCAGACAGGAGCCCTAACCTAGCAGCTAAATATTTGGGTTCAAGCAAAGAATGAAAAAGAAACTTAAAGAAAAATCAAACCAACTAAAAAAACCAAAACACAACAACAACCACTTACAGCTGAAAATTTCTTAAGCAGCTCAATAAACCTCACTACTTATTATGGGGGAACAAATCATTACAAATTCTCAAAACAACCAACTCTTTGTATATGGTGTGATTAACAGTCATTAAATATAAACAGACATTAAAAAATGAAATATAACCACAAGTGATACGTAAAACAAGTACGGACCAATCTTTCATGTTAAAAAGCATAACGTTTCACAAATAATAATAAAAAAAAGAACATTGAGCATGTTTGGGAATTTTGTTTGATGCATCACTAACACAGAACGAACAAAGATTGGTGCTTTCAGACAAGTGACCACTTTTATGAAGCTTAAATATTGCCAAAAGGCGTAGTATGTATTGGCAGCATTATTGACTATAATACTGTGCATGATTTCAACAGTAAACAAGAACAGTTTTGGGTTTTTTCTTTTATAATGCGAACATTGGAGAAAAGCACAGCTTTGCGTGAATGGAGTTTTTCTTTGAAATTGTGGCAAAACAAAAAAAGCAAAACTTTTCACTCTAACAGGTATTGTTCACCCACATAAAAGGAATTGTAGAGTCATACAAAAATTAATGAATAGCAGGATCTATTTTTTTTTCCAGTACTTAAATTGCAAATAAAATAAACTCCACCCTGGTTCAGAGCTGTCTGTTTACTTCCAAGACAAGTGCTGCTATCAAACTGTGGATGAGAATTTGAGTGCTGCTCGAAGTTGGTGTTTACTAGAGTCAAAAGAAATGGGAACCAATGAATTCACTATTCTCCCAAGTTTCCCCAACAGCAAAATATGTTCTTCTCAAGTTTCTGTTTAACAGACAGCTCCATCACAGGAGCGGAGGGCAGGATTTTTTCTGCATGTGCATGCATGCGCATGTGCCATCTCGGACTGCTACAACATGAAAGCTATAACAACAGTTACTCATCGAATGGCTTAACATTTACTTCTTTGCACATCCTCATTCACCATAGCCTCTAATAAGCACAAAAATTGTGACAGGTATATAAAGATAAATGTACAAGAATAAAATATCTCACAAAAGTCCTTACCTTTCTGCAGGCAAAAAATCCCCCAAAGCCCAAACAACAACAACAACAAAAAAACCCAACAAAAAACTCAAGCCAAAAAAACCCCAATAACAAACCAAGACCCTTTTAAAAATGCAATACTTGATATGTTTGAATTTCAAGACTGAAGGAGCTGAGAAGTGCATTTGTGCATTTAAGACTCCCAACAAGCCATCATGTGTGGCATGCATGACTCACTTCTGCTTCTGATTATTTAACTGCTGTGCCCAATGACTTTTGTAAGGAGCATTGCCACGTACAAACGTTAAAATATGAAAAATGAGTAGCCTTTGCTGCTGAGATGAAGGTGTACTATGGCATGCTGCCCTCATCCTCCTGCAGGATGAAGGTCCTGTGCACAAAGAGCTGTCAGAGGGATCTAGATCCAAGGGAGGAGGAGGAAGGAAGACTTAAGGACAAAATGCAGTAGCCCAGAGGATGCTGAAGTAGGAAGTCATCATCAGACTGATGAGCCGACTGGTTTCCCCCTTCCAGGCTTTGGCACAACACAGCCAAGAGGGTTTCCCAGTGCCTGCAGCAAAAAAGTGAGCCTGAAGACACCCAGCTTATGGCAAGAACACATTGTGGATGGAAAGAAGGTGATGGCATAAAAACCAGCCGAATTATCTGCACCTGGAGCTGGTATTGGCCTGAGAACAAGCAGAAGAAACTAAGGTCAGATCCTGACCCCCTCAGATGCCCTGCAGGGAACAGGGGGTGAAATCTTGGCTGTTTTCACCAGAAGCAAGGATGAGGGATCCCTGACTCCTGGCAGGTGCATGAGATGGAAAAATCCAGGTCAAACCTGTGGCATTTCTCTAGCTCTGAGCACAGTCAAGCTGATACAGTTTGCAGGACCATGAGCAGCACAAGTCCCTGGTGGACATGCTGGGCTGTGGTTAGGTGCAGAGGGGACTCCTGGGCTCAGTCACCGACTTCGCTGCTCCCTGGTGAGGACTAGGACAAGCCAGCTGCCCCTTATCCATCCCAGGCAACTAAGCGGGTTGGGGTCAGCTCTCCCCAGGCACACAGCGCTTGGCTCTGCACAGGGACAACACACCCAAAGGTCCACGGCCCCGGGCAGCCCATTTCCTTCCCCCAACTCCTGGCAGACTTTGCTACAGCTGCTGCCAGGCAACTAAAGATGTGTCTAGGAAAGGGACCCTTCACCTGACCCCATATATTGGTCTGGCAAAGCGAAAACTCCATAAACATCAGGAATTTACCCAGCAGAAAAATTCTCCAGGCCTGATGCCTGGAAGGGTGGGAGAAGACTGGTGGGGAAGGCGTTTCCCCAGTCTAAGTTCTCTCACTGCCCTTGTCCCAATCCATGGGGATCATGCTGGGACAAGCAGGAGCGCATCCTCTTTGCACCAACCACACAGCTAAGAGCATCCTTCAGCATCGCTTGTTAGGAGAGGGAGCCACAAGCAGCATCCCTCTGCCACTCTCCCTCACTACACTTTGCAGGCTTTTAGCATGTGAAAAAGCAGCAGTAGAAGGACCTCTGTGTGCTATTTCCAAAACCACTTTGAGTAAACATTCTGGGCAGAGACACATACAATCCCTGGACAGCACAACTCAGCCAGGTCTCGAGGCTGATCACAGCCAGCAAGTGTCTCACTCACAAGAGGCCAATTCCTACCTCCCCTTCTGGCTTTCTGAGAGGTGTCCTTCCTTCCTGACCCCAAACCTTTACACCTTGCACCCCCAGAGTCAGTGACCTGACTTGGATGAACAGGATGAGGGTCACTGAAATGAAAACACTGACTATAGGTTTTACCACGCTGCATCATGCTACTTCTCACAGCAGCAGCAATGCAAGACAGAAGGGAGTCCAAAATATGCAGGCATTTGGAGGACATAAATCAAAAAAAGCAGCAAGCAGAGGTTTTCTGCTGTAACATTGATTGTACATCATCTGTATGTCTTGCATTTTATTTCCTGTACATACTGACATGAAGAAGTGAAATCAATATAAAACACAGGCAAATGATATTGATAAGCAAGGGGCAGGTTTTCTGAGTTCCCTACAACAAAACACTCCATAAGAACTTTACAAAGACTATTTTAAATGTTAAAATCTGACTTAATTAGTAGAATTTGCTAATATTTACCGCTTTTCCTTATTTTACTTAGGTTCAACAATGCTAATTCTTAAATTCTGCTGAAACTAGCAAGAACTGCTGCATGTTACATAACAAAGGGGCTCCAGACGTGTGATTGAGACCTTCAAGAAAAATGAGTGAGGAGGCATTTGTGTGGTTTATAATCAAATTACATTTGCAAGACAAAAGAAATTGCTCTAAATTTCAAATTAGGCAAACTGGGTATAACTGCACAGGACACGAAGCATAGCTACGACTTAAAAGATGATTGCTTTAAATTCACATCTAACTGGCCTGCAAAGCAACCTGTTAAAAATACCATATGTTTTCCTACAGTTGAATATTCAACAGGAGACCTCTTTTTGTGTGTGCATTTCATACTTGCAAGATTTGCACCTGTAGTTCTGAGCACGTGATGCGTTTGACAGACAGCTAATGGTGCTAATGAATCGCTCTGATATGGGTGTGCAGTTTATTGTGTGGGGGTAAAGCACGTGTCTGCAGGAAGCAAGCTGGGTCTCAGGCTGTCAGATCCCAGTCTCTCCTCCATCAAGTATTGCACTTTAAAATACTCATTGACAAGTTCCCCAAGGAATTTTGCTTCTTGGGTTTGGTTGTGCTGAACACACAGGTTAACTGCTTCTGGATTCACTGATGTAAAAAGCAGCTTAACGATAACGAAAAAAATTTCATTTCAGAGTCAGAAACATGTATGTGACTATCGATTTACATCAGTGCAGAAAACCTTTCCATCAAAGACTTCTGCCCTCTAGGAGAACTTATTTACTTACAAAATTGAGAGATTGGGGCGTCTAGCTGGGGTACATTTCCTCCTTTAGCATTTAGCTTTTGCACTTGGGTAGGCGGCACAGGTTTGTGAGACTGGCCGGTGGCTCGGTACATGGCTTGGACCCACAGGATACGGTCCTGCTCATCATCACTGGCAAAAATCACCGTGTCTCCTTCCTTCACAGCGTTGAAGAATGCTCTGCCGCCCTCCAAACCTGGCATGGGAGGAAGCAACAATGGAGTTTTGAAGACTCGGAGGCCACCCAGGGGATCTCCCCCAGCTTCCCACCCCATCGCAGCCCCGGGTGCTCCCTAGCCAGCTGCGTGGCCCCCGGCTACTGGCTGAGCTCAGCCCCTCCCCAGCACCAAACTCACCTGCAAGACAGCCCGCCAGGGCACCCTGCACCGCAATCACTAAAACAAGCCCCAACACACGCAGATTAATTGCTTCTCTCACCTACAGCCCCCTCTGTGCAGGTTCCATGCAAGCGGCACCACTGGAGCCCCATTAAAAATGGGTTTTGAGGGGATGTGGTGGGAGGTTTCCCATTAGGCTGAGTGCATCAGTGCACAAAAGGTGCTTGGGTGATGTGCTTATTTGTCTTTGCCCTGGTTCAGCACCCATCTTCCCATCTCCCTAACATGAGAATTAACCTGGAATAAAGGTCTTGGCAACCAACCTCCTGCGTCTTTCTTTGTCTCCTCTGGGGATAACATTATCCAGGGCATGGTGAGCATCACCATGCTCAACGTGTTGCCCCACTGAAATAAAAGAAATGTCGTGCTCCTCCACTTGAAGAAGGGTCTCAACACTCAACAGGTACCTCCAGGTACCAGGGGGCTTCCTGTGCCTGCCCCTTCCACTCACTCGCATCCACCAGAGAGAAAATGGGGCAGGCAAAAATGCTGGGTTGCTCCCATAAATACCTTCTACAATAAAGACAGACATAGCTGCTAACCTTTTATTGAAGGAACAGAATCTGAAGGCACAGGTCAGAATCGTTACTCAGTTTGAGCGTTCAGATCACTATCAAGTTTTACTGGGATTTAAGCATCTAATTCACTTAGACTCCCCAGAAGAGATGAGCCTTTCCCTCCTCTGGTGCAACTCCTAGCTCAATTCCTTAGATCTATTTATAGTAAAGTCATGCATAGCTAATGATCAGTATAAACACAAACATATTTAGAATAATGCTGATCACAGTTCAGCTGCAAGCAGGGGGGGAGAGAGAGAGAGAGAGGGAGAGAGCACTCCCGTTTGGGAGGCGCAGCGAGCCCGAGCACCTGCGGGCACAGCAGCGAGCCGCCAGCCCCCTACCTGGCTGCGGGTCGGTGTAGTCCACAGTGTATCCGTCGAGCTGCAGCAGCTCTTGAGGTTCAGCTTTTTTCTCCCGGTAGCTGCACATAGCAAATGTATATTGACTAACCTGAAGAAAATCACAAAGCTAAGATGGCACCGGGTGATCACGACAAGGCAATGCAAAGCGCTTACAAACACTGTCTGCGGACAGCGTGTTTACGGGGACTGGGGGTGGTGGGGTAATTTTGACGGTCATCACCCATACGAGACAGACTAAACTTTTTACCAGGCTTTTGCAAAGCTCTCTTTTAACACACCCTGCTGCAGCAGGCATCTAATTCTCCGCTTCAGTACGTACAGCGGTTTAATTTCCTCCCAAAGTGGAAGCTCCACGCTTTAAAACCCTCTATCATTCATCCCCAGACAAGTGCAAGAGTGACACCCTGTCACAAACAATGTGAGCTAAATTGCTAGGTGCCAGTCATATTAAAGCAATCTTAAGATCCCACTGATCTCGGCAGTTGTTGTCATCAGTGCTGTAAATGGCAGCTCTCACTCCTCTGAGGTACCATCTGCATGACACGATACATTCAATGTCAAGCTCTTGACGGAAGCCGACTCAGCTGCGGGGGCTCTGCCAGGCTCCCAAATCGCCTTTAGGAGGCCATCAGGCTGCATCAAGACCCGGCGGTACCCGCCGTGCTGCAATCTGGATGGTCAGCGAGCAGCGCATCCAGGGAGGAGAGGAGAGGAGAGGATTCTCCATCCCCCAGGCTAGGAACTCACGGGGAAATTTACTGTCAAATGATTTCAAATGACTTTGTTAAGGTTGTGTCACATCCTGGACGCCTGACGTAATTTTATTCATCTGGACATTTTCTTGACCTCTGGAGGAAACTTTAAAACTCTGGTGGATGGCAATGGATCATGCTCGTCATTTTTTGGAAGTCGGCAGAGATCCTGAAAGACGGGAGAGCTGCTGGGCTGGGGGGATTTTGCCTTCAAATTGCCAAATTGCTTGGCTACAAATACACACGCAGCACCTCTTTTGGTGGCATCTATCGCTAATAAAATGTCATTTATTTAAGTCAGGGGACCCCTCTACTGGCAGAGTGTCTCCCAGTCGGTGCTCGGTTTCTTGCTGCCCTCTACGGGCTTCTGCTAGCTGCCAGCCTGCTCTCAGCAGCCCTGCCTGCACCGTGCCTCCCTCCAGGAACAGCTCCAAAAGCCACCTAAGAATAAACCCTATCATTAACACATTTGTGGGAGTAAGACTAAAAGTGATGCTTTAAGCATCTTGCATCCTCCTTAAAACTACCAGCGCTGACGAAAGATTGACAAGTAACAGACCAATAGCAGGAGCACACCAGTGCAGATTCTATGCTATGAACTTTGAATGCATACCATCGTACCGGCAACACAAAAATTAAAAAGATTAACACGAAGAAATCTAAAAATAACCCAGTGCCCCACAGCACAACATTCAGACTCCTGCAGCGCTCATTCAGCGGTACTCGCAGTATATTGCTGCCATCTCCTGGAGAAGCTCTTGAATGTGCTTGATTTATGGTAAGATGCTGGAGGTCTCAGTTGAGCGGTGAGGATTTGAGGGCTCTGTGTTAGACAGCCTGAACTTCAGGGACTGCGTGATAAATTTAGCTCCTGAAATGAGTCAAGTGCTAACCTACTCTCACATTGATCGAAAACATTAATACAGCTAACGTTTTTTTCTTCTCCTGCACACTCTATAGCGACAGGTAAAATTCATTCAGTATTTCAGTTTCTTCTCCTCTGACCCTGAGCATGAGGTCTGAATTTCAGGCTCTCCTTCACATACAAATAATTCCTGTCATCTTTGGATCCAGAAAATATTCTTCATCCCTATCAATAAGCCAACCATACCGACAGAACAGTAACGTATGGAAACACACGTAGGCATTTCAAAGCTTATACTGCTCACGTTAAAAGTTATAAACCAGATGCAGACAGTAAGCTCTGGTGGGGCCATCCTGGGACAGAGGAAAAGCAAATTGGTCGCTCCTGTCAGCATCCACATCATTTCCTTGGAAGAAGCTGCTCTACATCACTATTAGAAGAGACCTCTAAGAGAAACCTGCAGGTGAGTCTACGACATCCAGGGCTCATCTGCGTTCACGTCTTACTTCTCCTCTACTCACATGGCTCAAGCGCAAAGCTCAGGATTGCCCAGGCGCCTGCTGGCAGGAGTCAGGCGAGGGCCAGGCTGGAGGGAGGAGACAGCTCTCGATGGCCTCTGGAAAGGGTGCCAGCTGTGCCATGCAGGGTGCCTGCACCCAAACAGCTCCACTTACTGACTTCCAGGACTGGCATACCAGCCTGTCTGCCCTGTCCTGCTGCCTAAAGCATTTACTGCTTGTGGTCAGAAAGAAGCTGATGCCCTGGCTACCAGTGCAACGTGGCTGCTTCCATTTACAAGCAGTGGTAAAGCAAAACCTTCTGGAATGCTCGGTATGCCAGTGCTTCCCTGCTGAACAGCACTGTAGGGTCAAGTGGAGACTGCAGCTTGCCTTTCATCAGTCCTCTAAAATACTGTGCTTTACAGAGTCTGCTTTCTGTAGAAGCTTAGAAGTGGCTAGACGAGTGAAACAGTTAATAGCAGAAATTAATCTTACAGCCTGCTGAATTCACACTGAACCATAGCTGAGCACGAGAGTGAGCGAGCAGATGGGATGGGAGAGATGAATGGTTTGAGTAATTGGAAAAAACACAGATACAAAGAGGAAACTGAAGGAAGACAGAGGAGAAATCTCTGCCCAGTGAGGGACAAACTCTCAAAGCAGCTGGGATTTCATCCAGGGACTCGACAAGGGCCAGGAAAGGAGCATCTAAGGAAGCTGAACTGAGTGAAACTAAAAGAAAGGAAATAATCCAAGGCTGCCCTGGCTGGTTCATTACAAAAAAGGGAAAACACTTTGAGAAATAATTACAGACAAAAGAACAGAAGGAAAAGAAAGTGGGGGGAAAAGGAGAAAAAGACAAAGAAATTCAGGAAAGGGGAAGCAGACAGCGGGAGACAAATGCCAAAGTTCACTTTTCCCAGGCTGCTAAATTAGATCTGACTTTGTTGGCACTTGACCATATTCTGTCACCAGCTATATAATCCAACTGATTAATAAATACAGTAGATATGTATTAACCAGTCCTGACTTCGTCCTTGTTTTTCCACCAGAGACTCCTGCTCTAGCGAGCACTGCTTTCCCCAGGATCCTGCTCAAACCTGTTAATTGTCATGCCTCACACTCCAAGCCCAGTCATTCACCTCCCCCTTCCTCACTGTTGACATAACACCGCCCCACTTGGGTTAAATTCTTAAATGGACCTTTCCTAGATTAACAGCATGCATTTTGTCCCAAGGGAGAGAAACTGTGCTAAGATACTGCCAGCTGTAATACAGCTTTTCACTTTGATGGGAGACTCTTGTCCTCTGGTTGCAGCTGTATGTTGCCTCCCGAGCCCTTTCCTGACACAAATGAGCAGAGGAAATGATCTAGCTTAAAGTAAAAAAATGTGAAAACAACAATTTTCATATATCAGCATGTCCATTCAGCCCCAAAGAACTGCACACAGCAGTTGTCCTAACCTCCTCCTTCAAGCAGGAGGTGTGCCTGTGTTCTCCATGGGCAGGGCTGTGATGGGAAGCCATCCCGTGTGAGTACAGATGAGACACGCAGGACCCACTGTAGCCAGGTGTACTAAGCTGGGGCGTCTGTTTGAGCAGCAGTTTCCAAATGTTTCGTATTTATCATCAACACTCGAGTTTTCTCAAGAATCACTACCTATGCCCAGTTCTCAGCGAGGTTCTAACTGAAAACATGATTTAATATGATTACAGGGACCAGCTACGGGTCATTTACCTTGACTTGTGGACCATAGTCTAGGACCACTGGTGTAGTACACTGCAATTTTGCTGAATTATTTTCAAATTCTGTTGGTTAGCAGACTTACTGAACACTTACTTCGTTTCATTTTCTCCCGAGTCAGCTGAGTTTTGCTAAAAGCAGGAACTGTCACTGTTAGTCTAAATTATAATGAGTTCAGGGAGTCTGTCACTAGAACAATAGATCCAGGCGTAGACACTGCAACTGGTTTTAATCTGCAGAGGGTTGATCTGGTTCCAACAACATTCTGCAAACACCATCAGACACAATCAGCCGAAAACTGCTTCAAGCTACTCAGCAGACATGTCATCCAGGTACCATGGAGTGTTACTTCCCATATGCTGCCAGAGCACAGAAATGGGGTTATGACAAGAGAAGAGGAGATTCAGTCTGAAATCTCAATGTAATTAATTCATTTGCCCTTAAGAATCATTATAAGAAATTTCCTATCACAAAGCCAGCAAACCCACCAGAACCAACAATAGTGTGGTTGCCAGTACAGCACATTAGACCTTGCAAAGAATTAATACAAGCTCTGTCAGCTATGAAAAATCCCAGCTCTTGCATGATCAAGGGTCTAATTGGCAAACTGGCTGAAATGCGTGTGCTGTGCTCAGGCAGCTGATATAGCAACTCAGGAAACACTTCTAACATCTTCGATGGATGTACATTTTCTTTTCTAACCAGTCACAGAGAACTTTGCCCTAAACCGCTCCATTGCTTTCGCTTACCACTGCCACTGGCATTACTGTTGCCTTTACGAAGCATTTTCCTCACTTGTGATGCTGCGGACCATTTCCATCCAAGCTCAGGGCCATATTCTGCCATCACTTTCACACTGCATATCTCAGGATTTAAAATTAGGCAAGTAACGAGTCTCTGCCATGTAATTTACATCTAATCAGTATTCTGCTCTTCTGCTGCTCATCTCAAAGGGTGTCTACGAGAAGGGTGGGCAGCGTGCAGAGAGGACTGCGATTCATTCGGAAGAGAAAACTATCCCTTCCTAACGCACGGGTGCATGCTGGAGGAGCATATGCACCGGCTCTGCCAGCCGCGCCATGCTGCAAACCTTCCCCAGGGGACTGAACCAAGTCCACCCAGCACTGCCTGTGCTGGAGAGGTGCAGCCCAGTTCCAGAAATGGCACAAAGGAACCGCTTTCACCCACTACACCCAAACAAATCACCTCCACTCCTCTACAACCCTCGCAGCTACAGACACAGAAGGTGCGAGGGATTATTCCACCCAAATTACAAGGCAGTTATTGCTCCTTTCCCCTCCTCTACAGGCCTTACACAAGCCAAGTAGCAGTGGAAATGCTCCCCCCAGAGCTCCTTTTTCTGCATACGCACGCAAAGCCTCCGTTCATACCAGCGAGGCATCGCTGACACAAAAGAGACAAACTGCCATCAACACCTTCCTCCCTGGTGCCGCCCATGCAGTTTGGCACCTTTGTGCCTTGTTTAGGTGGCTATGAAGAGTTTGAGTATTTATTACCATGAATTTCTTAACAGCTGGTACCAGAAGGCAGAGCGGTACCACCCAATAGCACCGCTTTTGGTGCATCCATCTGAAATGGGGAGAGAGGGGCAGGAGAGGGCACAGGACCGAGAGGAGGAGGAGGTTACTCTGCGAGGGGCAGGAAGGGAAGCAGAGCTGCAATAGAAGATGCTACAGATAAGGGACAAACAAGAGATCAGAAAGGAAATGTTTAGTTATTCACCCAAATATATAGCCTTGGCCTCTTGGCAGTGCCACAGACTGACCAGACCACTATAACCCAAAAGGAATTGTCATGCTTCGGACTCCGTCTCTCTGCAGGAGCCTCCTGACACAGGGGTTGCTCGTTGTCTGTTCTTTACCTAACAGAGCCAGCTCACCTTCCTGTGGGGCTTATTTTCTGTCTGTGGTTTAGCAGAGTTCAGAGCATCCTGGACATCAACACCTTTGCTGCCAATCCCTGCTCATATCAGCACCCATCCTTCGCATTGCATGAAAAGCAAATGACAAACATACGGACAGCAAAGTATTTTTATTCCATCTTTATTGCCTGCTGACATGTTCAATATGCTCCAACTACATCTGAGGGACTGCATAGAGAGTGTTTCTTGTTTATATTTGATGTACAGCAGAACACTTTACATTGCACCAAATGTTGAGCAAACGGTAACATAACGGAGAAGCTGCGGTGGCAGCTGGAATTTCTGAGGTGGGCTACAGAGACTCTCTGGGGGCAAAAGTCTGCTCATCTTATTCAAATGAATTGCTTTTCTGGCCAAATTCCGCTCTTATATGCCAACTGACGAATACAGACCTAGTAACATGAGAAAACATGGAATAACTCTGAGAGCTTCAATTCCACAACAAGCTGAAGAATATATAGCAACTAGAGAAGGAACTGCAACCACACAGAATGGCCAGAAGAAAGGCTCCTTGAGACACACATGGGAATCCATGTCAAACCTGTAAACTCTTGCACAGAAGGCTATCAATAGATACATTTATGGGAGAAGCTATGTTAGGGAAGAGGATTCTCTGATTTGGAGAATCCTTGTTCACAGGGAAAAAGGGATTGAGAACTTGGTCTAGTAGGAATGAATCATCTCCCAGGGAAAAGCAATACTAGTTGCCCTATAGGTGCTCACAGACCACCACAGAACTTTTAACTTCACTTCAGGACATAATACAGGAAACATACAGAGAAAAGCAATCCTTCAGTCCCTGCCCCAGAAGAGGATCGCTGCACACTGTTCCCAAAAGGCTTTTCCTTTTCTATGTTCTTGGCTGCTTCTCACCCAGGAGACACCCCTGTCAGGTGCCAAGTGCCCTGTCTCACCAGGGGCCTGGCAAGCCCCCGCACGGAGGGTGCATTTGGAAACCAGACGCCTGTAGGAATGGATTACACAGATCCTAAACCCATCACTTTTACCTAAATCTAAATACACTGCTTGGGCAGATAGAGGCATCTCCTGGGGCTACTCTATATTAACTCCCACACTTCTGTGGCCATTTGGACCCCATTTGGAGTACAAATCGAGCACTTAAAACTGTCACTGCTGTTTACACTTGGTTATTGGACTAGGTACTCAACTGGTCTCTCCAAATAGGCTCCTACTTACACGGCTCACACACATCATATAACCCTTTCACTTCCCCAGGATGGATTTTCTCATCTGCCACATAGTTTAGCACTATGGAGACTGGTAGTGATGGACAAACAGAGAATGGGATTAAGTTTCCTACTAGGACAGTTAAACTTGGAGTAATAATTAACTAAAAACAAACTAACCAGTTTACACCAGGTGATTTAAGACCAGAGAAGCCAGCTTTGTAACGTGGGAGATGGACTGTGTGGACTCCTCTTACTGGCACAGGAAAGTCAACACACCAGCATGGTCCATCCCAAATGTGGAGCCTGGTGCACCTGGTTTACACCATCTCTGCTCTTACACATGGGTGAAATCCTGGCTCTTCTGCAGCAAACCTGCCATCTGCTTTATTAGCTTCACCTTCTGACTTGACCAGTTTGGATCTGTGCTGGCACAAGATCTCAGTCTGACTCCACGTTATTCCATCAGAGCACCTCTGTGTTGCTTTCATCACAGGACCCTGCACAAAGCTTTTATTTCTCATACTTGGAGACAACATAGCCTGGGGAATGCAGAGAGGGGGGAGAGAGAGATGGACCCAAGAGGACTCTGTGGCTTTATCGGGCTGGTGTGAAGATGGAGCTGCTCACACTGGGGCCCCTCACTTCTGTGGCCAAGGCAGTGGTTTCAGCTGCACTTGGAAAGGTGAGGGAAGATCTAACACACGGAGTACTGACCAGATCCTTTTAGGTCACAGAGGATATCTGCCCGTTTCCTTGAAATTCTTAATCATGGTCAAATATACAGGTCTACTGAAACTGGAAGGGCAGAAAGTGGAAAAAAGAAAAAAAGGGGAAAAGGAAGAAAGTTTGCAAAATGTTCAATGAGTGCTGTAGAGAATGAGAGGCAGTAATGAACGTGAAGGCAAGATAAATGTCCAGAACGATACACTGATGCTGACGTAGCCTGTGATGCACCCAAGTACCTCCAGCCAAAACAGACCAAGCTTCCTCCTTGTCTCATTGATTTCTCACTAAAATTGGTTCTCCATTTCACCAAGCATTCATGTGCATCAGGAAACTCACAGCCAGAGGTCTGCAACTGGGATAGCCTTGAGAAGATGTACATGTGTAGGAAAACCCCCATGATTTAATAGACACCCTACGCAGAACCACAGTTCAGCATCAATTACACAGCACTGCAAATGGCCAGAAGACAGACTTATATTTTTCATGTTGTGATTTAAGATCACTTTTAGTTAAATCTGTTACCTGGACCAGGACAAAGAATCGTTTCTTCCATCTCTTCCAAACATTTTTACCAATGGCCCATAAATACCTAGGAGGAAAGAATAGGTGAATTCAGTACACAAGTTACTATATGTTGTTCTCCTGCTTTTCAGTGTTTTCTTTACACCTAGAAACTGAAGTTAATGCACAAGCAGGAGTAATGACAAGACTCTTAAGCTCTACAGCATTCATGAATGTGTTTATTTCTAGCCTGAACAAATAACCTGTAAAGCAAGTGACATAAAAAGCTCCCAGGGTCTAAACATTACACAGTATTAATTCTCTCTTCCTCTTCGTCTTTCACAACTTGCTCACAATTTAGAAGTGCTTTAATGCAGTGAATAGTTATGACATGGTTGGATGGGGGAAGAATACATTTGCAACGGAAGAATTAAAGGAGCAAAACCCAAAATGTTGCTTTAAGCCTTCACAAAACCGTTTGGCTGAGGGGAGCTGTCAAACAGAGGGACACTTATTCCATCAAAACCAATACCCAGGATCCCAGTATCTACTGGACTGACTAAACCAGGAAACTTCACTGAACAGTTTAAGATTAATTCCTAGAAATTGCTTGGCTACAGATACTCAAGCCAACAGAATAATTTCTAAGGAGGAGTGAATTCACCGTTTTCTACAAAGGAAGGATTAGCTTTTAAAATTAACGTCAAAATCAGCATTTAATCTCTGTGATGAAGTGGCCACTGTGACACTGTAATACGAACACTGGCAAAAATAGTGGCAGAACCAGGCTAATAATAAGCACAAGGACATTATTCAGCATTAATATGTTTTATGTATGATTATAATTACTTTAGTTCTGGCTCAATAAATAGAAAAACAATTCCTTTTTGGAGATGCAGCTATTCTTGGTAGATGTTTAAGCCACAAAACTCCAAGTCATGTTAATGTGGGCACTGGGTCCTTGGCTAGTTCAGGGTAATAACTGTCCTTTTTGCTGTTGCCACTAACATCAACAGAAAGATAATCTTAGTTCTGATAGCAAGTACTATAAACCATATAGTTTTAAGCAGCATCTTGTAAATCAAATGTGAGTTTAAGAAAGCCTGAGAAAAGCCAGGACTGCTCAGCCCTGTTGCTATCAGCTTCGGTCAAGGAAACAAATACAAGTGAACTGTCCTTTCTTGTTTTTGGTGTCTGTGATTGTGGTGGAAAAATTAAACTTCACACGTGGCTATTTGGCTCTGATCTTGAGGAAGAAGAGAAGGAATTTAAAAAAAGTGAGTGATCCAAACCATCTAATAATGGACTGAATCTAACAAAACATTATGAAAATAAAAATGAAACAAAGTCACTTTCATAGCACCAAAAACATACTGGAGAAAGAGTTAATCAAAACAGTGACTTTCCAGGTCAGCTTCTGTTTTTTAATCACATCCTCAGCTCTGAAGAGCAACCAGGAACACCTCGGCAATGGTGTTAGCTAGACCTTCCCAAGGATGACCTGATCTGTAATTGCATGGCACAAAGGTGGAAGCCAGGGGTGGTGGTCAGGGAACCCCTTGGCCCCAGATCCTCCAACTTCTGGAGGGGAGAGGTTTATCTTTTAACCTTCCAGATCATTAGTCCTACTCCAGGCAACTGCTTGCTCCAGGCAACTGCTATTTAATTGTGCTGTGTATCTCTGTATAAATAATGATGATTGCACTGGAGTTTATTTCAGGCAGAAGGTGCACTGTACTTTTGGTTCTGAGAAGTCAATACAGGGAAACACAGAATAACTTAGGAAATTATACCATTCTCAGTAAGAGAGGCAGTTCACCTATTATTTCCTTAAGGGGGAAAAAATAACAACCTAGCAATTTCCGGAGGAATACTGTTCAAAATTTAAACCGTTTGGCTGACATGCATTAAAAAGACTCTGCTAAGAATATGGAAAGTGCAATATGAATGACTGAACTAATGCCATTTTTATATTTATCTTTCTTTTGACCTCCTCTGAACTTGAGAGAGTTTATCTTCCAGAATCTTAAGAGAAGTTTTGTAGTGCACATTCAAAACAAATTGAGTTCAGATAGAGACAAGCATTTACCCGGAGTGTTTCATGTTTTGAGGCTTATCCATTCGCACGGCAAGCTTGATCTTCAGGTCTTGATCCGGGCAGTTTTTGGAAACAGTCATTTTGTGCCACTCTGATTGCTTTGGGCTATTGGGAGTAGGGTGGAGAACAACCTGCAAGTGTTGAAATCAACAATGTTTAAGGGAAAAACTATTCACAAAATGGGTTTTAACAGGGAACAAAAGCACATCGGATGAGCTACTTTTGCCCTAAAAGTCAGTCCGGAAACTTCTACTCACATCAGTGAGGATGGCCTTTTATTGCTTTTTTTAAAGCACAGCTTATTATTTTTAGGATTAGTTCATATGTTCTTTGGCTCCTCTATCTGCTGTGCCACTGTCCATGGGGTGGTGCAGACCAGAACCGCGTTATCAGTTCCCATTGTTTAAGGAAAGATCATGGTAAACTAACTTGCCGCTGTCCAGGTACACCAGCCCAGAAGTGATGGTGGACTAATGTGATTAGCAAACCAGCAACAAGATTTTTGCTGCGGCTGCACACTGCAATCACCTACTTTCAGACTCATACAACTTGGTCAGCCTCCAGCCTTCCTGACATTTCCCATGTGAGCTATGCCCTTTCGAGGGCTCAGAAAGCCCTGCCTAAAATGGTTCATCTGTTGTTACTATCGGGTCGTGGGGAAGCTGGCTTGATTTTTTGCTTACTGTTAAGACTGGATGCGGTAGGCAACGTTTTAGGTAGGCGGGCGTGTCTGACTGCGCTATGAAAGAGGATAAAATCTGCATCCCATGTCATGACATCAGTGGCTGCAGGACTCTCTGCTTCTATTCCACACAGCGAGGAGACAATGGGATGGTCTCCAGCTGGGGTAGATCAGTGCAGCACCAACAACCGCGGCGGAGCTGTGCAGATGAACACCAACAGAAGTGCTGGGCTCACCAAAGAAACTGAAAGGCTCCAAGAGGCGAGTAGCCCCTCCTGATCATGGTTGTGCTTTTTCCACTCCCCCAATACCCTTACAAAGCAGAGCAGCTCACTCAGCATGCCACAGAGTATTCTCCCAGAACTACATTGCATCCACCATCTTCTGCTGGTGTTTCCATATGTGTCCTTTGAGGTGGCTTAACCCTCTCCCTCCCACTCCTGTTCCTCTTCTGATGCTTTCACTCTCAGCAGTGACTTTGTCTCGCACAAATTCATTCAAGTATTCACTGTCCTGTAGCAAGATGAATCTCCTTTAAATCCGTTAACGTTTATGCAAGCGGATTATTTTTCAAACAGCAGCATTCACCCTAGTTGTTTGATGTGCTGCCGTCACTCATTCCTTGCTCACACTTAGTCCGTGCTCCTGCTAAACTCTAGCCCTGGCTATAAAGTTGTATTATGCTCTGAACTTTATTTTATTTTTGTATGATCTTAACTTTACTGCTGAGTCAACCACGTAGGGGCTATTTTCCACCAAAATGTCCTTGATGCTATTACCCTCTGATGAATGATTTTAAAAATTATTTTATTGCCTCCTCCAAAGCCTGAGGTTAACATCAGTAGATTCTCGACTTCACTCTTATTCATCAACATTATTTATCACTTCTTTTATTGAATTAGACTAATGCTTTCTCTGGCAGGAATCTGAAGCTGCTATTAGTTACATAGATAACTGAGCAACACCAGCCTCTACTACATTACTCTTGGAAAAAAACACATTTAAGCAAATCCTGAAGATGAGAAGCGAGTCCTCTACACAGGCTGTTGTTAGAAACACGGATGGACTCAAACCCTGAGCAGTATCCAAGGTCCCCCACTGCAAAGCACACAGACTCACACTAAACCCCATCTCTTAGCAAGGCAGCAGCCGCTCAGGGTGTTTGGAATGCTCTCTACTTTGATTTCTAACTCTTTTTCATCAAAAGGTGCATAAACTTTGCTCAGTGTTGTTGTAATTCATGGCTCTTCCCCTCTGTGCTCTCAGCAGATGAAGTCCTGGCATGGCTGAAATCCGTGGGAGCCTTGCCACTGGCTTCAATAGGGTCAGGATGTATTCCCATGCCTTCAGCTGCCCATCCAGCAGTCCAGGGCTTGGGAGCATTTTCCAGCTCTCCCTTCGATAAAAGTGGCCAAATGAGGAGTGCCGGCTGGTTGCCAGCCGAACACTTGCAATAGAAAGTGGGCATTGTACATGGCTGGCAGAGCACAAAGCTGCTTCTCAAAGGGTGGCTGGGCACGGGTGGTTTGTGTCTAAAACCCGCTTCCCTCCTCTCTCCGTGCAGACAGGTTCCTGCCCATTCCAACAGCTACACCAGGGGCTTAACACGCTCCCCGTTTCGTTACTTCCTTAAAGAAGAAATCCTGATGCAGCCCGAGCAGACACGCGTCATCTCTCGGCCGCTCCGGGCACACCGAGCACCCCTTTGAAGTTTGGCCAGCTGAAAGCGCTGGTGGCCACGGGCCAGGGGAAATCACCGCCTGGCTGCCCGTGCTGGCCACAGCTGGCCCACAGAAGCTGAGAGCCGAGGGATGGCTTCCCGCTGGACCGGGAATTAAAGCGTATTGGTGGGGCTGGCTCATCAGCATTTCAGGGCAAGAGGGCTTGCTTTGGGGCCCGCCACCTCTCTCAGAACAACAGGCACAGCTAAATTGCTTCCCGAGACCAGCAAAGTTAGCACCACTCGGGGCTGCCAGTGGAAACAAGACTTACAAAGCAAGCGGGTCTGCACCGAGCCTAACAGCTCAGGGGAAAAAGCCCTGAATGGCATCGCGGCCAGCTGGGTGAAAAGCTCTGCTCAGCATGCTGCTGTGGATAAAGGCAGGAGTGCTGGGCTGTTTCAAGAAGAAGGTTTTGAAAATAATCCTGAAAATATTATGATGCTGTGCAGCAAAGCAACTGTAGGTCTTCAGCCAGAGTACTGCAGCCTGGTGGGGTCATTCCCTTGGTCAAAAAGGGAGGAGGACAGGGAGAAAGGACAGGTCCAGGTGTGGATGAGGAAAGTCTGAAGGGGCTGTGACTCCCTGAAGAGAAGATTGAGAGCAGAAAAGAAAGGGTGGCTTTGCTTTTCTCTCATGTGCAAGAACAAAGGATGTTACATGAACGTGAAAACACAAATAGTTAAACCAAACCTAAATTACATGAGACAAAATCACCTGCAGCGCTCTCCACCATAAAGATATAAATTAAATCAACAGCTCACTAGGAACTGAAAGAATGTTCAGCACTTGTGTGAATAGGATGAACACAAACCCATGTCAGTTAGTAAAAAAAGAGCAAGGTGTGCTGCAGAGCCGGGCAGACAGAGCCCAGGGGCTCCTGGAGACCACTCAGGCTGTGCTGAGCTGTGCCACGGGAGGTGCCAGCTCTGTGTCTAAGGTGCAGCCTCTCTCGCCCTGAACTGATTGTCACGGGGTCTTCACCATGCTGACTGCTGAGGAAGGCACGGCAGGGAGCCCCACTTATGCCCAGGGCCAACACAAATTATACAGCTGCAAAAAATCCATGGAGACTAACTGAAGCATCCCAAAGCCACAGAGAAGTGCCACCCACAGACATTCTGGAGCTGTGGGCTGCAGCAGTGGAGGGCCACCAGTCAGTCCCTGGGTGCTAGTTTAGGGACCACAGGTGAGTGGCAGTGATGGGGTGGGAGAGTCAGCTCTGTGGCCAGTAGCCCGGGAATCTGAGCTCGTTGTTATTAATACCATTGATAGGGGCAATGAATCCCCGTGTTTCACTCCCCAGTCCATCCCCCCTGAAGCCACCAGTTCAGCCACAATGCCCAGGGGAAGCCAGGATTTCAAGCCCTTTGCAGCAAGTACCGCAGTCAGTGCTTTCAAACGCTCAAACTATACACCAGCTGCTCAGCAGATATGAGAGCAGCTTAACGCTCTCTTGCCAAACTTAAATCCCCTCTTTTTGCTTCAGCATAATCCCCTTTTCTGCTTCAGGAATGTCCATTTCCGTAAGCAACTTCTAAGGCTTTCCGGACTGCCAATATCGCACACAAGATCCTCTGCCTTTGCTCAGTGCAGGCACAGCCAGCTGAAATTCTGCCATTAAAAACTCACAACAAAGACAGCATGCAAGATGCACTCCTTTCCAGCAGTGGAGAGCTTGCTTTCCACCACCCCCCGCCTCCCGAAGCTTGGCAAAAAAGCAGAGCATGTTGTGCTCCAAAGATATTTCCATACAGGAGAGATTTCTCTAGAAAAGCAGGGCCAAAAGGAAACATTATTAAACTCAAAATCTCCTTACCCTCCCGAGCTCTTTGTCCTCCAGAGCCAGCACTCCTGTGCTCTCCGTGAACAGCTTCACCTTCACTGCAGGAAGAGCGTGTGTTGTTGTGAAGTCTCCTTGGGTGCCCCAGCTGTGAAAATAAGGACAGAGAGATGTTCAGCCCGAGCAGCAGGTCAGCAGCACTACTGCTTGGGCATGCGATGGTTAACTGAGAACGTCCGTCTGGCACAAGCTGAAGTGGCTGGGCTGTCTGAGTGACAAGGGCATTAATTATCTTCTTTAGGAAATGTGGGACAGATGTTTGGAAGACTCATGATGGTTCTTCGGGGAAAAAAAGAAAGAAGGGTTATTTGGGAGCAGTATGAAACCAAATTTAAGAGAACTTTTTTATTTAGAAAGAACAATATGTCTCCTGCAGCGACAGCCTGTATAATCACAACAGAAGTTGACGATTGAGGACATCTGCACCCAGGACATCTGTAATCACTCATGCCTCTGCTCTTCTCTTGGCTAATTAACCTCTCCTTTCCAGGTTGATAATGAGATCTGCTTTCTCTGAAAAAGAAACCAGTTTAACCTGGGTCCTCTTCTGAGTCCCAGCCCAGGTCTGCGTTCAAGCCATTATGTCTGCAGTAATCCTAGAGCAGGACACCAGCTCCTTTGGGATGCAACAGCAATGGTCAGCAAGTGGCAGCCTCTCCAACTACACCATGAGCCAAGACCACTGTCTACTATTGGTACTCTATGAGTCATCCCCTGGCTGGTCCCGTGGCTTGGAAAGGAGTGCCATGGAGGCTGAATGACCCACAGCACGTGAAAAGCCCCTCTAGATGTGCATGCTTCCAGAGGACATCTCCAAACTCCTGCAACCACCAGCTGCCCAGCTGTGCAGCGAACATGAACTCATTGAACCCATTCCATGTAGGACCTGCAGGCACAGGGTCCCAGAGACAGTCTGCCGACACCTACGGCCAAACTTGCCATTTTAAGTGTTACATGGGGAGCCCACCCCACAGCTGACCTTTGCCACACGAGCATGAGAACTGCAGGAGCCCTGCAGCCCGCTAAGGGGTAAAAAGTCATGATGGTTTTATGTTTGAGATGTCGCAGCTGTGTTTCAAGCTTTCTTTCTACAGCTTAGAAAGTTAGAAACTTACCAAAATAAAGCCAGACAGAAACTTCCAGACAGAGCTAAACAAAGCACCACTAAAACTGCACTTGCCCTCATTAGCAGAGAACAGCTCAGCTCAGGGAGGACTGGGGAACAGTGCACCACTCCAATGAGGATGCTCCTGAGCATCCATCTGATCATGCAGAGGCCAAGGTAAAACTAGCAGATAAAAACTGTTCTTTATTTTTTTACTCTCTTTGTCTTTTTTTATAATTCATTGTGAGCTAGATTTCTATATTGTTCCCGAAGACCCTGAAAATTTGTCACACTTCAAAACTCATGTAAAGTGTGCAAGCAAGCCTGAAGAATAATCACGAAGTGCTTTTTATGCTTAGAAGGTGCTTAGAAGAAACCAAGAGTATACCGTAAGCAACACCTCCGAGTGATGTGATGGAACACATATGGCAACCTAGAATACTGCAAGTCACACGAGACATTACAGCATATCTTACTAACCACTTCTTTCTATCGACCCTCACGCTATTAGTGACACTTTCTTACTTTACACTGCCCTTAAACTAGACTCTCTGCTGAAGAAAGGTGGTTCCCTTGAAATGACTGGGAAAAGGCTCAAGATGACACGTGGTCCGGCGACTAAATTTCTTCAAACATAAATACCAAACAGCAGGTTTTACATTTGTAAAGTTATCAGGAAAAATAATTTACTCCTTCCTGTGCATAAGAAGTATAGGTTTATGCTTTGCTTTCCACTGAGCAAATCTTGTCCAACTGAGCTTAGCAGATGAGGGCGTTCAGCACAGAGCTGATTAATGAACTCAGCTTCTTTGTCAGCTTTGCTCTGAAGTTTTCTCTCCCAGTGTCACTGTTCCACGTGTTTCATCTACAACAACGCATCAAACTGCCACCAGTGCCAGGGAGCAGAGTTCTGTCATAAATCATCTACAGCACTACAGGTCCAGTCAGAGCCTCAGTATTATATATTTTTCATGTGTGAGCCATCAGCTACCTAATAAACATTTTACCAAGAAACAACTTTATTTTCTAATTGCAGCTTCAGGTCACAGGTTATGTTTTTTCTCCTAAAACAACTGCGTTGCCACCAGCAGGGAAAGCTGGAAGATAATCTTGCTTTGAGTAAGAGGCAAAAGTAAGAAAAATATCCAACCTTACGCTGTGTATTTTGACAGCATCTGCTTTATAGAACTCGTATCTCTGTTTACTATTAAAAAGCTCTTATTTGCTGAAGCATTCCCAGACCATATGTTATCAACAAATGTTACTAACCAAATACAAACAGTAATTTTCATTAGGTTTCCTTCATGAGAACAACGTTAACCACAAAGGGAATAAACGTTTCAAATGACAGTAAACATACATAACAAAACCTTGACAACGCTGTGGTGCTTACATATTCATACCCCCAAAAGCCCTGAAAAGATCTGCGCCAACAAATAGAGACCCTCAGAAGTTGGGTTTTGTGCAGGTTGAAGCCTGCGGTGATGTCATTAGTTGCCATAGTGATGCTCAGCATAAGGCCATAATTCATGTCACCGAAACATCATTTGTATTCAATCTAAGTACGCAGTTTATCAGTGCTGTGTATTAAATTATTGTTCAGAAAATTAGCTCTGGACAGTAGCTAGGTATTAGGATCTTCTGTGGGACTAACAATGTAATGGTTTTATTTCCATGTTTAATAATTAAGCAGGTTATAACTGCAAGAGTTTATTTGTCGGGAAAGTGCCTTGGGACCCGTTCTGGACAAATCTTCTCATAAAGTGCTATCTTGTCCCCACATCACAGACATCATGCTGCTGGAAAGCAGTCATATATCTGCAAACAAGGACAAATAATGTCATTCTGGCCAAAAGGAGATCTATCTATTCACACATGGCACTGAAGAGTAGTACACAAGCAGAAAAATCCTGACAGTACTTTTTCAGTTAGGATCAGATCAACTATGTGAAACCCACCTGAAGCCCTCAGCCCAGCATTTCTTATTGCCCAGTCTATCCCAAAGCCTGGAGCTGACCAAGAAATGCAGCCGTGCATAGGGACTTTGCTAGAACTGTCACCCTGTTTATGGCACTCTGCTGCTCCAGGGATATCATGAGGATCTACTTGCATTTCCAGGGTTTCTAATTAGGCATCAAACTTAGGATGAACAGCTAAACTCTGCTGGCTGCGAAAGCCAGAGGATGAGATATGTCCCAGTTGCTAACTTGACAAATGCTGGCCCTTATGTTATCTCGTAGAAGCACAATAAGTAGATCTTTGCTACAGACTTTACATTTACTGATTCAACTAGAGGTGCCATCACAGTTACCAAACAGCCTAAAGCGCTGAAATTTTTTTCTGAATGAAACATAAAATGACATGTATCCAGAGGGTGTGAGTGGACAAGAAGTGACAAAGGCCATCCTTGTCCCCCACTACCTCCATGGGGACATCTAACGTGGAGCACATGAAGCACGGGCTTACCTGTCTGATTTCAGGAGTATTTGGAGCTCTCACAGGCACTGTCCTTGCTGGCACCCGGAGGGAAAGTGATGCCATTGCCAATGCAGGTGCCAGGCTGCTCAGACCAAGCTGCTGTCAGCTGTTTCAAGCAACATGCTGCTGATCTTCTTGCAAAACTTCAGGCTGATGTTACTCGTCTTCCCAACTTACGGACAAAACAAGTAAGACCACCTAGGCTCCTCACCTTGCTGCTGTACCAATCTCTTACCCTTTCCTGCCATAAGGTCACTGCAAAAACAACTGCCTTCATCCTATGGACGCAAAGTGGTTTACATCCCGATCCTTGGCTGTAGCCTCTGAGTGCCACCAAAATGCAGACCCAGCAACTATAAAGTTAAATAACTATAAAGCCAAAAAGACAAAACCATTCAAATGCCATGGCATTGCTATGTTACAGTATGTGATTAAAAAAAACCATTTGGGATATGAATAAGGCTTGAGCAAAACCCTGCAGGGACCCTTGTCCTGACCGCACTCGCGTATCGCATGAAACCAGGCAGTACGGTCTTTGACTCCAGCTGCTTTTCTCCACAATATCCTACTTACGTGGCCTAATATACCATTTTCTCTGCTGTGCTTGAGAGACATTGACTTAGTCATTTCTATTCATCTCTGGTGTGTAAGTTCCTCCAAAGGAAATTTTAGCAGCCATGAGTTTCCCAAAAGTGAATGTACATGTTAACACCCAGGAGAATGCATGGAATTCTTTTGCTTACATACTGTTGTCTCCAGCAAGTCCGCTTAGCCCCTGATTGGAAACAATAACCCTTCTTCCAACATTGCTCTTGTAACTTCATCTAGCCAGAACATCGATGCCTGTGATTTCTATAAATAATGAACAAGCACAACTGAGTCGTATTGCTGGGCCATGAATCAGCCCCGCTAAGCGGCTTGGCCTGTCACTGGGCTCACATGGGAGCAGCTGGAGAGTGATGCGCTTTCGACAGGGTTGACATCTAAACACAATCTATGGCCTGTTCTCATGGGCTTCAAAACTGCCAGAGGAAACCTCTTCTCCCTCTCCAGATACATTTGTTGAAACATGTTTTCTTGCTGGTTTGAATGGAATAAACTTGAAAAAAATCAGAAAATAAAAGTAAAAATGTGTATTAAAGGAGAGCTGTGCTCTTCCGTCGGTGGGTTCTCTCCAGTGTGCATTACACTGAACGTACACAGCAGCACCCTGGGACATGGCACCTCTCCGTGTGACATGCTGCTCTTCTGCCTTGTTCCCACGAGTTTACTGCTTAAGTAAAAAAAGTCTTGCAGAATAATATTCCTGCATATTGGTCAGATTTGCACTAGTTTGAGCCACCTGCTCAGTATTATTTTCAAATGTAACCAAATCAGCAGCAATGCCTGTTCGCTCCCAGGCCGGGAGCATGTCCCTGGGGACACAGAACACGGTAACCAGGACCCAGTGCCTCCTGCCTTCCCGCAGCAGCCAGCTGGTTGCATATGGAAGCAGGGAGGTCCATCTGAAAGGTTTCTAATACATGTGATGACATCTGCGACAAAATTTGCAAGGCCAGCTTAGTGTCACTTGCTGTCCTCCACTGCCAGAACGGGATCTGGTGAGAACTCAATGGTCTGGCTGCCTCCCTTGTGTGCTGCTGGTGCAGGCAGGAAAGGGTTGTGCTTCACGGACTTCTCACCCGCATCCCTCACCTCTGCTTTCCTGCACCCACAGCAGAATGTCTGTGTCCTTCCTGGTGTGTTCATAGCTCAGTCAGTCTCCAAAGCGAGCCGGCTGGTGAGAGGAAGCTCATGAAGAGGGCAGCACAGACAGCAGCCTGATACACGCTGCCTGTTTTTTGAGGAAACATGTGTCAGCAAAGTCACCCTTTGCTGGGTCACTGCTTCACCTCATGCGGTGTGATGCTTTTAATCCAGCCTTGTTTCTTGGCTTACCGCCGTGCCCAGCCGTGGTGCCTGCTGGAGCTGAATCCCACTCTGAGGATGGAGAGGTCCAACCCCCCCTTCATCGCTGGGAGACTGAAACGCTACGTGTGGTCTTGATTTAGTTCTTCCAGAAATCCTGCCTAACAAATGACGGTTTTCTTTCCTCAGTCCACTCCTCCACTCCCAGAAGAGACCTTTCCAGGAAACAGCCTTAAATCCTGGGCCATAAATCATGGGTGCCCAAAGCTCAAGTGCTGGGAAAAGCAAAGTTAGAGAAGCAGCACACCAGGCACCAAGCTAACCTACCTTCACGGAACTGCTGGGGTAGTACACCTCCTTCTCCTCTAATGTAATGCTAAGGTATGTTTCTTTTTTACATATTTCTACAGATACAAGCAAGGAGGAAAACAAACAGTTTTAAAATGTGTTTAAAAGTTAACTGTACGTGAAGTAGCATGCTGGAAAGCTTTTTGTTATATTCTCTAATGCTTTACATATACCAATGACTCAAAAACATGACATAGAGGTTGACAACCAAGATTACGGTTATCGGTGATCTTTCTGAACTTCCCTTGCCTGTACTCCGAGGCTGCAGTTCATTATAATGGAGCGCACACAGACTTACTGAGCTCAACAGCAAAACCTGACACAGGGATGGCATTAATTCCACCAGGATGAAAATGTTCATTTCATTTTCAAAAATGGGTAATTGTGAACTTCTAGGAATGACATAAATGAGACCGTGCTGCCCATGTGCCGAGCCCTTCAGAAGCAGGCACTGGGAGGGCAGACAGCTTGCTCCTCTTTGGGAGCAGTGTTGGTGAGAAACTGAACTGGCAGGGGATGCAACAGCACAGATGTGTCTGTGATGCATGGTGGAGGCACATGCTCACACCTGCACCAGATGGGTCATAACGCTGTAACACAAGGTAGGGCATCCCAAAGCCTTCGGGAAAATATGTAATTTTTGCAGCTCTTACGGGTAATGGCAATGGGTAATAGATTTTTGGTTTGTGTCTTTGGGATTTGAAAAAACCAAAAGACAACAGAAGAATTCAGGCTTTTTTTGTAGGCTCTCCACGAAAACCCACAGGCTGGGTCACGCATCCGGAGACCTGTGAGGTGCAGCTCCACATACAACTTTGTTTCAGTGGAAGAATGCCATAAACCACAGCCAGTCTGGGGATGCTGGGTTGAGGACAGTTATAAACTGGTTTGCAACTTACTATAGTAGGACTACAAACCTCGACTGAGGTCAGCTGAGTTCTTCTAATAAACATAACCCATTGGGTGATACACCATTTTAAGAGATATCGTTACTGAAAGATAAAAAAAATATTTAGTCGGAAACAAAAGAAGATGCTGGGTAAAGACACCAAACAAAGCAAGCAGTGCTGCCTGCTCTGCAGTGTTCAGAGCATGCGTCACGCTGTGGATGAAGTACAGGGGGTGTCGGTTCCTCCCACCAGCAAAACAGCAAGTCATTTAATCTATTCAGTGGGTTTTGTGGGACTGAGTTTGGATTTCACATGCCACAGAGGGTCTCAAATGGAACTATAACTCTGAGGCAATGGTTTGATCTTTAGCTATCAGGAGAGAATGCTGAGACACGACACCGATCACAGCTGCAAAAATCCAAAAATCTAGGGGACTGTACTACCATGTACACGTGCCCATGTCACCTGCCTAGGGCTCTTGCTACTGTAACAAGGAGAGATCTAATTAATAGTCAGTGAAGTTAAGCCTTAAACTGCCTCATCCCAATGTACAGGCAGCAAGCCGGTGAAATGAAGGCTGCCCTAAAAGCTCCACTGCTAAAGAGGGGTGCTGGAGGTGACTGCTGCAGGTGCACAAAGAAGATCTGAAACTGAATTTTCAAAGAATATACATAGATGCAGAGAACCTTCTATGTTTCTTCTCATGCAAAAATGTCCTGGACTGGGAAATACAATTCAGGTGCTAAGAAAGGTACCTCTCCACTCTGCCTGTGGAAACGAGTTGAGAACGGTTTGCATCTGTGACACAGCTTGATTCCCGAGAGCTGCTGAGCCTCCTCTGGGATTCCTCCCACGGTAAAAGTTCAGTGTGTTTACTCACCTTCAGAGCAGGATAACCAAAGTCATCAGACACAGATTGACAATGTAGCCTATTTTTGTTCACATTTGTTTCCTCTCTTTCCTTTCTGCTGACAGAACAGCCTTTCAGTCCCATCCCCTCGGAAAAAGCTGAGCTGAAGTGGGAGTGACAGCACAAACAGATTTGGTTCCTCCTAGACTTTCCTGCACAGACTTTTTAATGATGCTAAAAACCTGCTTTCACTGATGCAGCTACTGTTGCAGGTGGCTGACAAGCCAGCGCACACTGGCCGGCAGCGGTGGCTGTACCTGCCGTCCCCTGGAGCTGCACAACACCGAGTGAGGCCATGTCTGCACAGAGCTCTGACGTCTGCTCTGATGGGGTAACCCAAGGGCTCTGTGAGTGACTCCAGTTTCCTGGGATGTCCTAATTCCTGCTGAGCATGTAACGCTCACTCTGCTAAAAACAAAGCGCCATTAGTAATTCTTTTGCTTACAGAAAGGGTGTTCATTTAGCGAAAAACACCACTGCAGAAAGCACTATGTTGTTATCCAAAAGGTGAGCAGAAACAGCATGTCCCTAAGGACTGGGCTGCTCCCGGCAGCAGCTAACGATGTCTTCCAACTGCCAGCATTTCATGGACTGTCCATTTCTTGTTCCTATAGCTCTGAGACACAATGTAAGTGTTGTGCACGCAGACACCATCTTGCTTAACATCATGCAGCCGGCAGTACCAGACAGCTGATAAAAGGCACCATCTCTCCCTCCAGGAGCTGCAACTCCCACATCCTCAAACTGGCTACGGCAACACTACGACTGCCGGCTGAGAGAGAAATATGTCTAGGAGAGCATCACATCTGCGACTGAGCATGCAAGGTGCAGAAGGAGTAGGGTAAAGCTGACGGAGGCTGCAGCAAAGCAAAGCCTGTGAAGGTCTGCTCTTGATCTGCTTGTGGCTCACACACAGTCCCTGCAGACCCCGTTTCCGTGCCAGCACCGTGTCACTCGGCTGCCAGGGCGCTGCAGCCAAGAGGAGCTGCTGAGGCCGACAGCACAGCTTTAGGAACCCAAAAAAGGATGCTCTTTGCTATACAGAAAATGCAGAGCTTGATTTCTATTTTCCTGATCGTAGCTGACAGACAGGGGAAGTATTATGGGGAAGTAAGAAGGGATGGGAGCCGGATTTATTCACATGATAGCTATTTACGGCCACGAGATGGCATTCCTGCCCCAGAGATGTCCCTCTGCCATGCCTGCACCCAGCCCAGCCTCACCTCCTGCGCTCAGGACCACACGCTGCTCCCAGCCTGCTGCACCGGGCTGGGCAGGGATGTCACTGCAGCAATCCCGCAGCTGGCGGGGGTGAGGATTTAGGGCAATGCTATTCACCACAATCTTCGGGGGATTAACAGGGAAAATAAGTAGCATGATTACTTAGCATGATTTAAATGACGACTACTCATCAAATGCCCTCTGCTCTCCCTTAATACTATGATATTACAATTAGAGGTGAAAAGCTCAGGAGGAAATGGAAATGGAAGCCCAGCAACCTTTTACTGGGAGGCCTGGACTGAAAGAATAGCTGCTTTTATAAAGGGCTGCCTACTGTATGTGCTTCATCAGTGTATCTGCTTTGAATACAGCACAAGTTAGGTTAGTTTCGTTCATTGAATGGGTCTGTGGGCATTTACTACCTGCGGTTGTTGCCACTTCTGGGGTAAGGTGACTGCAATGCCACGCACAGGCTGATCAAAGTTTCCTCTGGCCAAAGATGCTCCACTGAACCAGCCACAAAACTGTTCATTTCACAGAACAATTATTTAATTCAGACATGGTTAACTACTTCTAGCAAACGTTATCACCCTGGAAGAAAACACAACTGCGAAGGACTGCAGCTATTAAGGCCTGGTTATCATTTAGACTTACTAAGGTCATGCACTGCCAGCTTTATAGAAACTCAGCGTCTCACAAGCACAGACCATGGAAAAGGAGACAAATCCTCTGCCTAAAAATACAGGTTACTGCTTTTGTGCCAGCATAGCCGAGACCCTCCTTTATAAAATTCAGCAGAGGAAAGCAATGAAGTATTTCCTAAATGTAAACAGAGTGGAAAATAGCACAAATGGGCTTCCAAAATGAGCTAGAGAGAGGAACAAAGGGTGTGAGACACTCTTGTTGTACCACCACTCACACTTTTGCTGTCTTATCTTCTTCTAAGCCTGAATCCAGGACAGGACGCCCAGGTCCAGCCAGACACTTGGAATGGTAAGCAGTTCATCACGCCTAACTTCTAACAGCTAGAACCAAAGTCTTCCTGGCATCTCCTGGGTCAGTGGGGATGAGTGGGTGCTTCAAGCAGATGATGCTCACCCAGCCATCTTGGTCACAAGCATTTTTTCCTCTGTGAAACAGAAGCATTGCCCTAGTTTCATGGATAGGAAACCCAAAGCAAGGACTGAGCCAGCCACCGGCCTAGGGACACACAGCCGCTGAGAAAAACCACAGCAAATAGGCTAACACCATCTCCTTCATTCCAGTGGGAGATCCAACCCTAGACATACATTTTGTGTCTCCGACCTGCCAGTGACTGCAGGGCTCAGCAAGCCCTGACTTGCAAGGACTTCATCTCTCCTTCAGCAACCATCAGGGGCTGGTGAGCCCTCTTCCCACATCCTGACGGAACCTGCAGGTGCAATGGCTGTGCCTAGCTGCTGGAATCCCCCTTCTCACCTCCTCTAAGCCACGGAGTGGGAGTTGCTGCAGATGCTCTCAGCTTTATTTGACTACAAGGCCTTTTGGCAAAGGTCTGAAAGATCGGTGAGCTGGGCAAGATACTCCTGTGAGCTGTGTCCTGCCATTCGTGGATTTTTTCAATCTGAAACACTTTGGAGTTGCTCTGGAAGGGGTTCAAGAAAATGTTGCCAAGTATCTCTGCGCTCCAGCCATGCTCACAAGCTCCTCTCTCCACGAGCGTGCCTTGTCCTCTTTGCCCACGTAGCGATAACAGTACATAGCTCCCTTTAAGTACTTTCACACATAGTGCTGCTGTTCATTGGGACACCTAGTGCATTCACAAAGGCAACAGGCCCCTCTACCTTCATTTCACAGAAAGGACAACTAAAATGTTAAGAAATCACTGTCAAGGTTGGCCTTTCCGTTAAACCAATCGCTCTTCCAGAGCTCTGTCGAAGCAGGAGTAGGCACAGTACCAATTCTTTAAAGCATGCTCTCTATCTCCCTGCGCTGCTTTGCAACAGCAATAGCAGTACCCCTCATTAAATAATAACATGCACTACTTGTACACAGCATTTAATAAATAAACCAACAACTGGGCACTTTTCACATGTCTCATCCCCCGCCTTTCCCTCAGCAAGCGACATACAGAACTTGCACTAAAGCATGGCTTAATTTTTTTTTAAAACACTAACCATAAGCATTAAACAAGAAGACTGAATGTATCCCAGGACTTCTGTTTTGCAGTCTTCTTATTTTAGCACTATTTCAGATCACTGAATCCCAATTTCATTTCAATGTCCTTTTGGTCTTTACTATCCCATCTTAAGGGTGCATGCACAGGAGTGATTAAGCAGACGGGTGTCACTGAAAATCGCCTTGGGCATCATCACACCTTCTGGAATACTTAAATTTGAATGTATGTGCTATCACAAGAATACATAATTCCCAAGTGCATAGGAACACTCAAGAAATTAGACAGCTGGCAAGAAAAGAGACATTCATCTGCGAAAGAGAAGGTGGTATGAGCTCAACCCTTACTAGACACCAGAGAATCCATGCAAAAGCGATGCTACGTACGCTCCGAAGATCAGGGAAAACAGAGCCAGAGCTTGTGCTTACTTGAAACCACACAATCCAGCTACAAGAGGTAAGTCTATAGAAACACGCCTTCATTATTGTTCATCACAGTATCTAGTGCAACATTTGCAGTACGAGGAGAGAGGAGGGACTGCACATGAGACCTCGGGGAGCAGGACCGTACCCGGGATCACCATCTGCACTCCCAGCAGGCTATTGCACTGCTGCCCAGGAGGCTGCACCACGCCGCTGCGGCTGTCTGAGTGATACTCGGGTAAGGGAATCCCTGTGGGGCATTGCCTTTGTTCTGGGGGAAAAACTCAGCTGCTTAATCTAAAGCAGACTTTTTGTCATGCCATGGTCCCCAGGCAGCAGCTGAGCTGTGTAAGAACCGCTCCTGCAGAGCAGCTACGAGGAGGCATCAGAAGCGGTTCTGAATTCCTAATTAAAAAGGCAACTAATCCACTTGCGTGAAGACATCCCATAGTAGATCACGTGGTTGCACCTGGGTAATAACTTTTTAGTGCATTTTTTGCTGTGCTTAATGACTTGTCCACAGCCTCCACTTTCAAAAATGGGAATGTCATAGCATAAATCTCAGGAGCATGATGGAACTATTATCACAGGCACAAAAGGGGGTTTGAAGAGCAGGTCAGACTGAACTCGCAGCGGAGCTCTGCAGGCGCAAGGCTATGAACAGTCTCATCAGAAAACTGGCTCCTAAACGTGCTAAAATAGCTGTAAGTGAAGAAATCTTGTGTCGGGGATTTGGACATCACTTTGCACCCTTCAGGCCTAGACAGAGAGGCTGAAAGCAACTCCTCTGAAATGCCTGCCCCTGCATTGCCACCTCTGAGCCTGGCAGCACCACGGGCTCAGAGCATCTGCACCGTGCTCGCAGAGAGCAAAGCTGAAGATCTCTCCTGGAAGACATTTCCCCAACAGCTGCCTGGGGGCAGACTGACCCTCCGCTCAGACCCTCACCCCAGCCACAAGGGCTGTATCTCAGAAGTGACTGTGGCTGATGTTAGCCATACCCAGGGCTGTCATCCACTTTTGACACGTTCATAAGGCTCCTGGAGGTTTTCTAAGGAGAAAGAGCTGTAAACATCTGCACAGCTGTGAAACGAAATCATGTAACTGGAAAGGCAAGCCAATCAGTCTGGGTAATTAAGATAGCTTATATTTAACGCTGAGCCAACTAGAAGTGGGAGGAGATTAAAGAGAGGCAAAAAATCCATCTATCCCCTAACATTTCCTTTCTTTGTTTTTAAGCCAGCATCATGAATTTTGCCTACACAGGGCTTAGCTAGGTGTGAAACCTAAACATGAATGACTGCTTAAAACCGTGTAGCCATGCAAGGTCTTCTGCCTGAGCTTTGCCTCTGAGAGACAGCAACATCTCTGGAGCGTAGCATGGGCTCGGGGCACCCAAGTGATGCCAGGGAGTCTAAGGCAGCCGATTCTCCCGCCTGGCAGGGCTGTCACAGCAGCCAGGGCAGCACTGCTGAGAGCAGTGGGCAGCCTCCTGGGCTGCAGAGCCGCACACATCTGGAAGAGACCTACCAGGCATGGCACCAACAGCTGTACTGAGGGATACACAACATGAATTATAGGCTAAACTCTGCTCTCACACACATCAGTATAAACCCCTTTAGTTTGGCAGAGTTAAATTAGTTCTACAGGATATGGAATATTTATTTGTAATTTATACATCTCAAAAGGACCTTTCTCATTTTACCACCGGGAAGTGTTCACAGCAGCTCCCAACTAACCGTGGCAGCAAAACACTGACTGCAACAAAGCACTCTTATCATGCATGCTCCTACTCTGCAAAGCTGCTGAGCATCACTCCAAACTCCAGGGCCTCAGGCAGGGTATTCTTGAATGAAAATACCAGATTTTTCCCTTCTGCCAAGAGAGAGAGGGCATCTCTGCTTGCCCGATGCCCTTCACACAGGGCTTCTCCCTTTGCTGCTCAGTGCCCATCTCCCAGAAAGAGATGGTGACTGAAAGGCGCTGAGGAAGGATGCTGTGGAGTTCCTGTCCCTTTTCATGGTCAGGAAGAGGGCTCTGATGGATGCAGCACACCAATCTGAAAGGAAGACTCCAGTGGAGTGATAAGCTTGGCAGTTTGGTGTAGGGATCCAAACAAGGGCAGCCTGATGCAGCAGAGAGAAGCAGCTGAGCTGTCAGAGCCCCTTGAAAGCAAATCAGGCGGCAGCATCACGAGCGAGCACAAAGATAAAACTGGGCACCCCTGTCCCCGAGTGCATTGGCTAAGGGATCAGAGATGGAGGGGTTTAAAAGTTTACCAAAGACATTACTTCATCAAGAGTGAATTTGTGGAGAGGGCATGAGGCCCAAGCTCTTGGTCACAACAAACAACGTAAGAAGTGACATGGAGTCAGATGAGACCCACCGAGTGTCCTCTCTGGCACTGCCCTACAGCACATGCCGAAGAAAGCGCATAGAAAAAAAACAGGCAATAAAGAGAGATCTTCTCCTTCAAAAATAACAAGCTCCATTCTCACCTCTAATACTGTGAGCTACTGCACAACCCTGGCACCAGAACTGAAGAGGCTGCTTTGCAGAGGGCGATATATAACCTCCAAATGCAGACACTTCCAGGGTCAGAGGAGCAGCCCACACCTCCATCCCTTCTTCACTGTGCCAAAGTGCCCTGAGAGGTTGGCCAGCTTCTTCCCCCATCAGTTACTTACTGCTCTTGAACCAATTGGTTCAGCTGAGCTCAGAGCAGATACGCTTGATTTTCACTGCTGTGAGCCAGAGAACGAAACTTATTTGCGTGCTGAAAGATCTCCAGGTGAATATACGGCATTTACTCGCAAGGCATGTAGGACTTTGCCATTGTTTGGGTCCCTTGTTTTCTTTTGTTCTGCTCACGTCAGAGACAGGTGATATGATAAGATGATGAAACACTGGTACAGCCCACGGTCACTGTTACAAGCACAACCAGGTCACTGTTTAAATACATCCAGGAGCCTCTTCAGAGACCATAGGGCAGGGGTGCTGTGGCTGGACGCTTTATGCTATTCCCAGGCCCCTCGGCAACGCTGTTCTCGGGCTGTGCCAATATAGCTCCTGGAAGGGCGGTACTGGAGATGTGCGGAGCCACCTCACCCCCCTGTGCCTTGCAGACGGCAGACATCAGGCCAACATGCAGGGAAGGAGGGGTATAAACCCCTCTATGATCTGCAAGAACACAGTTCCAGTACAAAAAGCAGTAAAATCCTGCTCATATTGGGATTTGGGATATTTTGTAGAGGCATCTGCGAGTTCAAGCATAATACAAAGGCTTTTTCTTACACAACTTATTAAAAGCACTACTAATAATACACTGCAAGCCTGATCTGAAATAACCCTTGCTATTTCAGGTCTGGCTTTCTCTAGTACTGTGCCATCCCCTGCACCCGCACTCAGGCAGATAATCCTCACATGAAGGGATTGGGCTTAAAATGTCAGGAATCCAGCAAGGAGCCTGAGAAGAAATAGAAAAGCAGTTTTGACCGCTGTCCCAAGAGCCACACTCCTTGCACACGATTCATCTGATCACTTGGTACGTGTAGCTGCTAACCCTGCTGCTACCCTGCCTCTTTCAAGATCTACAGACAGGATTCCAGCTCCAAAGTCACGAAGATGCTTTCAAACACCTTATTCTCCAAACCTGCTGGTTTTGCGCTAGGGAAGATGAAAGGTGCATCTCTCTCAGACCTAGACCAGTGCTTCTGGAAACCCTTCCCTGGCTGGGAAATTGCCTTTTTCCATTAAGGGTGCGTAGCCCAGGTTAGCACGCCTGACATGGCACTGAGCTGAAAAGCCACCACTGCCACCAATACGCTGTGACTTGGGTATTTTAGCTGAGGGCTGGCATTTCAAGGACAGGTGAGAATACAGAATGAAAATACTGGTACAATGATGTCCTACAAGGTTGTGTGGCCCCGTGACACTCCTTTCCAGCCAGGAGTCAGGGCTATGATAAAAAAGGGAAGTCTTCCAGTGAATCTTACTGTTCAAATGTAATTTGTCCTCCTAATGTTCATGAGAAATTTATTATTTTGTACCCTGTAGAGCCTCCAAACAATGGCAAAACTGAATTTCAAGCAGCTTGAAGACTTACAGTTTAATCTGGGAAAATGCTGCCTGCTTCCAGAACTGTATTCACCACATGGTCTGAGTACAGACCCTTCACCTGCATTTTTTGAGCCTCTGAGATATGAAAGTTTTGAGATGTACAGGGGTAACCTGCTGCAGTATTCACACTTTCATAGTGCTGAGGCTCAAAATCCCTGCAGCGTGCTCCTCACCCCCAGGCCAGGCAGCATCCCCTGCTGAAGCACACAAGGCCTGGGATGCTGGGGAGCGAGCTCCCCTGGAGAGCACTCCAGCATGCTTTTGCTGATCTAGTTCCTTTATCAATAAGTGTTTTGCTTATGACAAAAAAAAAAACACACAAGCAAGCACAGTGTGAATGACCTTAGTGAAAGTGACATTGGCATCTAAAGAGACACTCCAGAAGGCGTTTTGGCTGACCACAAATCTTTTGTCTGCAAGGCAGCATAGCTCAAAAATGCACCAAAGACTTCTGTAAGCTGTTTCTATCACTGCCCCATCACCAGGGTACCTGAGGGCCTTCAAGTCTTGTATTAAGCAACATGACAAACATGTCACATCTAGTTCATTTTCTCTTTCCCTCTCTTCTGAAGAGGAGAAACTAAGTGCAATAAATTTCTTTCTTAGGGCTTTGGTTTTCTGTGTCTGGGAGGGGAAGAAGGGTGAAAGGAGCACTTCTAATGTAGAGAGGAAAAAAGGACAAGCTTTTTGTGATGGTCTCTGGTTTCTGTGGAATGTTACTCTAGAGACTTGGCTCGGGTCATCTTTAGTTTTGGAAACAAAAAGTCCCAGGACCCACAAGGAATACACCCTCCTAAGGCATTTCCATAGGTTTTAGCCCAAGTGCTGGAGCAGCCCAGAAGACTTCAAGACTGACTCACACCTCTATGGGAAGCCAGTGAAGGGAGAGGATGAGCGTGATGGACTTGCATAACTCGTATCACGCCACAGCATTCAGCATCGGCTGCATTTTCCTGAGGGCTGATGGCTTCATGCCCAGACACTGTACATTTCATTATGATAAAAAGACCCACTCAATTAAAGAGCTCACTCCTGCAGCCCTTATTTTCAAAACAACACTTGTACAAATGGTCCTATGGCTGACAGCAAGAAGGCTTGCATAAGGAAGGACAGATCCTTTGAGCAAAAGTGGGATGAACTGACCAAGCTAAACCAGCACACGTAACCCAGCAGAAGTGTGCTTTTCAGTATGGTAGTAGTAATTTCCCCTAAATAGCGCCCAAGTTTCACCACTGAAGCAGTAAAAATACCTAAAATAGTGGCAATTGCAGGTTCTTATGGAAATTTCCTTCCAAGCACAGCTCTCCTACTTCCTTCTCCGAAGCAGATTTTAAAGCATTTTGAAAAGTAAGCCAGGCTGCAGCACTTTCCCTGATTGGGAATATTGTTTTTAAACCGCTTACTGCAGATTCCTACTCCTCCGGCACAGCACAGGGCACAAGGCATCAGCAGTTTTTGTGCCCCCATGGGAGGACAAGCGCTGAGGGAAGGCAGCCTGCCTTTGGCTCTGCTCTCCTGCCTCCATCAGCTGCTCTCACACTGGTTGCCTGCAGTGCTCGTGCACCCGCATGCAACACAGCCGGGTGGTTTTGGCTTTCCTTCCACCAGCTTGGGAAGCACCTGGTGAAACACTGCTGGAGATTGGTCACGGGGAGGGAATGGGACATGGGAACAGAGAGGGAATATCTCAACAGCAGCCCCTCCTGCACTCTTCCCCACTGCTGGAGGAGGCTTTGTACCACTTTGGCAATTCTCCACTGTGAGGGCGCGCACCGAAAATTTCATTTAAGTGTGAAATCTCTGTGGTGAACCAGGGGAAAACTGCTTCATATCCATATGCATAGTGTTTCAATTTAACTAATCCCACAAATTGGAAATGAAATAAGCCATTCATCATTTTCTCCTTCCAAATTAAGAATGATCAGTCACTACTAGAAGGCTTGTAACAACTAAGACAAAAAAGCCAAGCATGGGGCCAAGGCTGGGGATTTGGGGATCAGGTCAAAGAGGACAGAACAAGACTCTGCCCTTGACCTGGACCAGGGAAAAGTGGCCTCAGATAAAGCTTCAATTGAGTGACTTGGGGCTTTCCCCAGCTCCTCTCTCCCACCTCTGGCTGTGGCTGCCAGAGTCTATCCCTGCCAGCTGTTTCCCTTTCTCATAGGACCGTTGAAATCCTGACAGTGAGGGCAAGATTATTTACCTACACCTGATGGCACCAGTTCAGATGGACACTTAGACAAGTATTTATCTAAGCACATGCTTAACTCTATCCCTATTTAGCGAAGTACTTACGTATAGGCACAAATATATGTCCCTATGGCTACAAGAGATGTTAAGCCTGTCATTAACCTTTTTTTTTTTTTTTCCCCCCCTCAAGCAGGGCTTACGTGCCATTCTTAGTTGCAGGACGATGCTCTGCATATGTGGAAGGCCATGCTTCTCCTCTGTTTCTCAGAGTTCCCTCTGGCCTCACCATGCAGGAGCCGGAACTATTCGCAGCGACTCAGCAGTGCAGAGATGGGGCAAAGGAGAGCACGGCGGAGAGAGCAAAAAGCAAAGCAAAACTTACGTTGGCTTTGAGGCTTCAGCCTGGTCAGTCTGCAGTTTCTCCCCACCTTCAACTTCCATGGTGCAGTACACAATACGGTTGGGGGCCAGCGACTTCAGACCCTGCACCTCCATGATGACAACCTGCAGGTTAAAGGAAGAGGAGCGTAAGAGGAGCAGTCTCCTTCAGACCTCGCTCTGGCTGCTGAACCCGTGGGGTCAGCCAGTGCTGGGGTCCTGCACGTGCTGCCGAATGTTCATGGTGGCCAGTGGGCAGGGACGGTGGTGGTGGCCAGCGGGCAGGGATGGTGGCACTGCCCAGGCTGAGTGGGGACCATGGCTGTATGGAGGTCTGTATGGAGGCTTGTTGAAACCCTTGGGTACCCAGGGCTATATCAAGCTCCAGCAGATGGGCCTCACAGACATGGTCCTGCCCCACCTAAAAGTGCCTTAATATGCAAAATCCAGAAGAAAAGCACACAGCTACTCATCTTGTGCCAAAAGCCCATTTTCAAGATTAATCATAGACTAGTTTGGGTTTGACCTTTGAAGACCATCTAGTCTAAACTCCCTGCTGTGGGCAGGGACACCTTCCACCAGACCCAGTTGCTTAGAGGCCCACCCAACCTGGCCTTGGACGCTGCCAGGGACGGGGCACCCACAGCTGCTCTGGGCAGCCTGTGCCAGCGCCTCACCACCCTCATTGTAAACATTTTCTCCCTTATATTCAATCTATATCTACCTTCTTTCAGTTTAAAACTGTTGCCCCTTGTCCTGTCACTACAAGCCCTGGTAAAAAGTCTTTCTCCATCTTTCTTAGAAGAAATCTTATTAAGAAGTCACCATCAAAGTTTCTTGCAGGTCATTACCCCTTTTATTTTTTTTCTTAAAGGTGATTAAACCTATAAACCACATACTTTAAACATTCCTACAAGAAACACTGCGGGAGCTCATGTTTTATTTTACATGCGTTCATGTTTTATTACAGCTATCTATGAAGTATGTACACAGGGGTTTAAAATTCCTCTCCTCATGTCCTTCTAACCTGTCCTTGCATTCAGGATCCCTTCCCTGGCACCCAGAGCTCCACAACCCCCTGATGAGCACACGGTTTTGGGAAAAGCTCTCTTGCAGCGAGAGTTTCGTGCACCGAGTAGTGCATAGATCTGCCAGCTCCTGAAGTCAGTGCTTCACTGAGCTTCTGCTTCTGCCAGATGGGGTTCAGCTGGAGCAAAGCATTTGAGACATCCCACTGTAAGGGCGAGTCCCTTTATGCATGGCTATACACACTGCACAGGCTTTTGCAACAGAGAGGTCTACTGCTTTGTGATAGTTCTCTGCTCCTCTGTACAGGAATGCTTAGAAGTCAGGCTTTATTTGATGCTGCGGTTGAAGGCACCATCTCTGGGTTCACAGTCTTACTTTTAAATAAGACTGAACTGAATATTATAAAGATGGTTTTAGACATCTAATAAGTTAAACTCTGACTGGACAACCAACGTTGCTAAGTTTTGCACTGGCATGATATATATAACAAGAGACTCCTTAGGAGAGAAATAAACAAGGATCTACACAAAAATAGAATTTTCTGATTTTTCTTCATCCTACATTTTTGACCCCATCCTGGTAGTTGTTATGACAATGCAACGTAAACCCACTCACTGACAGACAACAATAATTCTGTACGGGTGTGCTGATGACTCCTCGGAGTAAATGTCTTGCCTAGACCGCAAATATGTTTGCACAGAACAATTAAGTTGGCTGAAAACAGCTAGTGCAGCAACACTGCTTCCAGGACTGAGACAGCCTGTGTCGGAGGTAACAGCGGGTCCCTGCAGCACCCTGCCTTCCCCTGGGCTGTACAGGCAAACTGCTCAACAGAGCGCCAAGCAGAAAGTCAGTGCTCAACACAAAGCAAAGAGCAAGCCAGAAAAGCACAGTATTTCCACACAAACTGCAAGTCAATCTGTTGGGTGCATTCAAACCCCAGCAAGTTTTAACAATTCTCCGAAAAGGAAGCAAGGCTTGCAATAAAATACAGTGGCACCTCTAACTGGCAATAATTAAACATACTGACATTCATAGTGTTGGATTATTGTACCAGTTTTGGGGAGAATACAGGCTCGGGGTTACTGGGCTACACCCAGTAACAAGCTGCATGAAGGGGTCAGTTAATGGTGCAGATTTCTGAACCACTGGATATACATCACCAGGAAACGCCAGGCAGTTTGTCTCACACAGCTTGTTCCGACAAGATGGTAAGACACCAGAAAGGACACAGTGTCTGACCACAGGCAAAGCTTCCAGTAACTCAGAGAGGAGCCATGCCTCACAGAGATCAGAAAATGATTTCTACTGATCTCTCTCCACCTAACAAGTTTGAACGGAGCAGAGGTTGTCTGCTGTGATTTTTTACTCCCACAAGCTCTGCACACTGTCATGTGTGTGAAGCTTACCTCCAGTGAGAACGACAACACGACATCCGACTTGGAAAGCTGGTTCTCATTTTCTTCTCCCATGTCAATTATTGAGGTGTTGTGACTACGTTTCAGCTTCTGCAGCTTGAACTCTGAGCCTCCTTTAGACACAGGCATGCTCTCTAAGTTTGCCATCAGGAGATTGACGGACGATTTCAGCTCCTCAATGTACATGTTTTCCATTTCCTTGGACACAAACTTCGGAAACTTGCGCTCCTTGGATTTAGAAACAAAACCAACAGAACGAATGACTGTGACAATCAACAACCACTTGTTGCACTGGGAGAATCCCCCAGGAGCATTTGCAGAGAGGTTTGCGAGCAGGCAGCTCCCACAAACCAGATGACAAATTACAGCTTGTTCCTGTGTAATGTAAAAACATTATTGTTAGCTTCCCATAGAATTACTACTTGGTACTTCTCCAACTTTACTGTTTCTTGCATGCACTTGCATTTCATTGATTTTTCGGTCTGCAAATGGCCTTCTTCATGTATATGTATTTATCATTATGAACACTCCAGGACAGATCTCAGCTGAACTTTATGATTGACAGCAATTTACTAATGATTCAAAGGATGCTGACAGTTAGGGACTGGTTTTCCAGTCTTCCAAATGTGCCAGCTCTTTTTAAAACACTTCTGAGCAGTTGCTCCATTAGCTTTCTAGGTGTGAAAGGAGCCCAGGGATGGAAAATCAGCAATGTGTGGGTAGGAATGCACAGTCCCAACTGGAAGAAGGGGTAAAACACACTTTCCACTAGTTGCCAGACCTGTGCCTCCCTCCAACAAGACAACCTTTCACTGTGAGACCCTCCAGTGCTGCTTCTTGTAAACAGGATGTTTAAACATTAAAACTAAAGGTGATAACGAGAGCAAAATGTGATGTTCCCCAATGTGTGATCTCAGCTTTGAACTGCTGCCTATGCTCCAGCTATTAGGCTCACTGGTCTGAGCCCTACATCTTCTGACAACTCTGCCCATGCCCTGAATCTGCTCAGGGTTTGAACATGTCTCAGTGGGTTACGAGAGACCGCAAGGTGTATGACAGCAAGGCAGCATCTGCAGCCAGGGAACTTGATGCTGATGCGCAAAGTGTCTCAGTGGCAATTCATAATATTGTAAAGAGCAGTTCGTAAAATGTATGCTAGAAAAGAAAACAAGGTCATGTTTCTTCTAGAAGACTGTCATCAGGCTGCTGAAAAAGTACTCCACTGCACTAGCTTTTGCAGCAGTCCTCAACAGCTTACCCATTGCCAGCACAGCTCGCAGCAGCACTTGCACCAAGCAGTTAAAATATAGTCTTTCGTTTCCAGTCTCAATCTTGGGAAGCAATTCCCTCATGTAAATTAGACCTGGCGTAAGATAAACTACCTAATCAGTCTGGTTTATTGTCTATGCGTTATGTAAGTTGCAAGCCACCCCTAGGAAAAAGAAAAACCACAACTGTTTTGTAGATTTTTGAGAACTGCTGCTGAAGCAATGATGTTCAAACATTATTGCTTTTTTGCCCTGCTGTTATCCAGGGACTGCAATTTTGGCACTGCCCCCACAGACCTCTTTGGAACTGCAGCAAGGACTGAGACATCTCACTGTGCACCACTGGCAACTTCTCATACTAAGGTTAAAACCAGTAAGTTTGAAGTGGTGCATAACAATTTAACGGGGACTGGGTCTGACAATGGAAATGCAGCGATGCAGGTGTGGGCCCAAGTTACCCATCAGACTGGAGACACAGCTGGGGAAAGTCTGGAAGAAGACACAATCAAGACATGCAGACAACAGCAAGAAAGGGTGTTAGTTACCTCCACATGTACTTGGAGCAGGGAGAGGACCAGAAATGGGGACAAGTGTGGAGAAAAAAAGAGACTGCAAGAAATGACCAGTCTAGTGGGCTGCAGCAGGGTGGTCCAGTCCCAGATGGATATATTGCTCTGGTGCCATCACAAGGTCTCATTTAGTTGCCCCTACATGTGATGCTCCTTGCCCTCGAGGCCAGGAGACTGTGTGGGAGGGAGGAAAGGCACCACAGGACAGCAGAGCACTTGCTACTGCAGAGAAAAATACACCTCTGCCTTGGCATCGCTAAGCTCTCAGCTGTAATGCTGCTCACATTTAGCTGGTGGAAAAGTACAATACGCAGAGTGAAAAGCCTGTCCAGATTCAGCTTTAAAACATCTGCTTGACTTCGAGCGTGATCCTCAAGCTGGCTGGCGCCAAGGCTGGGCTGATGTGCTCTGATGGAGTCAGGCTCAGTGGGGGACCCTGCCTAATGCGGCACTGATGCTGTGCTGAGCTGCACTCTCCTGGGCACAGGAGGAGGCAAAAAGCCCCAGAGCTGTGCCCTGGTAACCAGATGCAGGAAGGCTGGCATGCACAGCGACTCGTTCAAGGTCACAGGACTGGTCAGAGGAGAGCTCGCAGAGCCATCAGTTCTGCAACACTGCAGTCCCAGGTCTTGGTAAGACTCCACGGCCTTTGTTGCCACTGAAGTACAAATGTCCTCGTGTGAATTTCTTAATTTATTAATGAGGCATTAATTTGCCTTTAGTGTGGAATCTCCAAGACTCCCACACCTCAGGGCTGGTTTTGCGGACACTGTAAGTCTCCCTGGGCAGAAAATCCGCATTAAAAGCTGCAAATTGGAGATAAAACTGGAAACGCTATCCTTTCACTGAGCCGAATTGTGAACCTGCCTTATGCTGAAGGGAAAGCAGCTTTGCCCGGAACAGAGGGTACAGAGAAGGATGCAAAAGGTCATTTGGCTTCCTTCAAAACACGGTATTCATGGGTCTGAAAGAAAAAGGTCTCTTGTAGGCAGCTGCTGGTGGGATCTGACATTCCGGAGAACAGGTCTGCAGCCGTAACACGAAGATTAAATATCAATACCTGCCAAGTGGATCACAGGTAAGTCACTTTTACTTTGAACCACCCTCCAAGCTGCACAGCTGTATTTTGAAGGTTGAATCCTGCACAGGGAAATGTCAGGCTGTGTTGAGGACTTTCCCCTGCCTGTCTCTCACAGGGCCAGCCGTGGCATGGTTTGTTTTCAGCATCCTTGGGGAAGAAATGGAAATGGCAAATTCTTGTTTGCAAAAAATTATTCATGAAGCTGCAGCCTCCACTGGCTGCTACTGAACCATGCATATTGTTGTCCCACATGCCATAAAAAGAAAACTGAAACAACAAAGCCAGACAATCTCATTCTGGCACCCAGTGCCTGGCGACCCATCTCAGAACTGGAGCAGCAGCCCTCCGCACAGGGGCTCACATTTTGCCACAAATAAAAAATTCTGTAGGTTTTCTTGGCAATAAAATGGCAAAGGGCCAAATGCTGAACAAAGGACTTGCAGTCGGTTTGCTGCACCGTCGTTTGACCACCTCACTGTTTTTATCTGTGAAATGGGGAAAAAGAACCTACCTCCCCAAAGACGCAAGAGCAGTAGCTGTTTAACAGGAGCGTTAGTGAGGAACAACTGCACAAGCACTACCAGTATCCTTGCTAACACCCGACCACAAATTAACGTGCTCTGCTTTTCACACCCAGGGGTATCAGCGTGGTTGCAAACAGCTCTGATACTACCTTTCTCATAACCCCCCCCAGTTTGGGCACAGCTCAGTGCCGGGAGGACTGCTGCCGAAAGGCAGGTCCCTAACCTGAGCTATGTCTGTCTGATTAGACCTTTCCATTCTAATGGTTTCCTGACTATCAAGAATCACCAGACAGATCATTCCCAGTGACTTCAGCCCCATTAGGGCTTTATCAGTGACTCAGAGCATTTGATTAAAGGCAAGGATAAAATCTTGCCCCTACTGATGTCAACAGGATCCAGTGTTTCTCTCCATCTATGGTCCATTGGAGACTACGTAAATCTGCACTGTGTGAGGGTGGGATTTGCTCCTAGGGAGAGGTCTCCTTACGGAAGGGTCTCTACAGAGTTTAACCGAGTGCTTGGTTATCAAAACTGTTTGGAGGTCCCATTCCTGCCGATCCAGATGGCAGGGATGTCTGCACAGTCCAAGGCTAGCCTGACGGCTCTCGTGCAAAGTGTGAACATGTGTGGGACAACACATCTGAAGTACCTTTACTGAGGCAGCAGGTACCTATGGACGGGCAGGGAACTGTGGCTCCCAGCAGCCCAGTGAAAGGCACAAACCCTGTTAGGGCAATTTCTGGCTCCTTTTTACACACCATACCTTTTTTCACATACCACCTTATTGCCTAGCATAGAATTTTGACAAAGAGGGCTCAGACATGCACCCGCAGATCTAGCTGGAGCACTTCAGGACAATGTCTTTCCCACCACTGAAGATTTGTAAGAGATTTTGTGGGAACCTAAAACATCACAGCCCATCAGGACATTCCAAGAAACCAGACCTTCCAAGAACCAGACATTCCAAGTACAGCTTCATCTGTACTTGTTTTGTTTGTAGTTAAAAATCAACGGGTTTTTAACCGGTGATTACTAGGAGAAGAAACCTGTGAGAGAAGGACAGGACCTGGGGGCTGCATCAAACTACTTACGTGCTTCTATATGAAGAGCTTATTAATACAGAAGACACTTTTTTTTCTTTTTTTTTTTACCTTGGCAATTTGCTCTGCCATTTGGAGACGACCATCTAACTCGCGTCTGATCTGTGCTGCTTGCTCATCTGGGTTGTCCAGCTGTACAAAAACAAAAGGCAAATCAAGGTTAAAAATTAACCAAGGCAGCACCTTGACAAGCAGTTCAGTTCCTCAGGCTGACCATCTGTATTACATTATCAATGAAGTACTGCAGAGAGGGAGTGGTGACAGGCCCTGCTGTGGGACAAAGCCCCCCACAAAGAACACACACAACGTTCACCATCCCAAGACAGACACAACCAGAGGACTGTGCAGACCCTGTTTTGATACCTGCCCAGCTGCCTCCTGGGGCTGAGCATCCTCACCCTGAGGTCTTACACCCACTTTGCCCTGTGAGCCAGTCTGGCAGCAAGGCACGATGGTGACTATCGGAACCCCTGAGGAGCGGGGTGTCCTCCAGAGGCTGTCACTTTGCTGGTGCTTGGGAAGCCATAGCCCCCCTGTGCTGCGGCAGGACACATGGCAGCTCCAGATCACCAAGCCAAACACCCCCTGCCCCTGCTTGCCACCCAGAAAAAGACAAGAGAGTGGCTCAGCAGAAGTGCACAACAATAGCATTTGCTTATTTTCTTTCCCTTTCCCCCCATATTGCTGCATCCCTGTGCTACCACCCAATTCATGCAAGCGGTTTTCCTGCAGCCTTCAGCAGAGGTTTTTTTTTTTTTTTTTTTTTTTTTTTTTTTTTTTTTTTTTTCAAACACACTGCCCACAGCCCTGTGGTTCAGCGTTTGGCATCTGCCTGGCCCTGAAATGTCTTCTGAGGGTAAAATGTTGTTTCTGCCAGTTAAGCAAGCAATTACAGCACATGTGGAAGAGCCATGGTGACTGCTGTGAGCAGTTTCCCGTCGGTAGGACTTGAGGCGGGTTGGTTATTTTTAGTGGGAATACACGGACATGAATTACAGAACAACAAAAAGCACAACATTAAACTAGCACCCAAAGAAGTCGATGGCTGCTGTAATGAGGTGGCAATTTTATAGCTGCTTTCCAGACTCTAACCATTCTCTAGACTCCTTTGGGGTCATAAATGTGCAGCATCGGGGTGCTCATGGCAATGCTCCACCCACAAGGCAGAAAACCATGCTCAGCCTGGTGCAAAATCTCAGGGTTTTGGTTCATCTCCTCGAGCAAACATGACTTCAGGTGGGAGGGCTGGCTCCTCCATCCAAATGTCACCTTTGTTTCCAAAGTATTGGCCCCTTTTGGCTACCAGCAAATGTGACTGCCACAAGCTGCCATAGGTCAGCTCTCCCATTGACCGCTACACATAAGTTATCTTTATTTGTTGGCTTGAGGTTGTGCTAACCACCTCCCTGGGTTTTATCCTCTGGAGATAAACTGCTTGACAGAAGAAAGGCTCAGCTGGCGCAGTGCAGTCTGGAAAGTTTCGATGGCAAAAGTTTCGATTCTCAGCCTGATGAATGATGAGCTTGTCTGTTTGTGCTCCCTGGATGGGCTGAAATACCCCACATTCCCCCAGACATGCTGCTTTCTACAGCATCTTCTCAGCCACCTGCCTGCGCATCCTGCATCTCCCCTCTCACACACGTTCACGTAGATCTGCACACGTGCAGGTGTGTATTTGCATACTGCTTCACATCAATGATTTTCCAGAGAGCCGACATTCATTACGGCTAAGATTGAAGGAAAGATATTTTTGATTAGTTTTTGAAAGTGTCAATTATTGATTTAATTCAAGAAGGAAAACTACAAAGTGTCCTGACCATGATCCAAATCCACTGAAGCTTCACCTATCTCTGCTGTGGCCACCCAGGTTTCATTCACACCAGCTGTACCACATAACCTGCTGCCTTCATGTTTATATTCCTGATCCCAAAACCAGTACAGAGTCATGAACCACCAACACTTTTCCAGATCAGCTGCCCCCATTAATTTCTCCATGAGCAAACGCATCACACAACTAACCTCCACCAATGTGCAAGCACCTCTCAGAGCTGCTTCATTAAGGGTAGGAAATGTACAGTGCCAGATTTCCATTTCTTTGCGACTCTGAAAGAGGGGTCATTATTTGAATTCCACCCGAGCTACAGTAATTGAGGTTAATCACACACTACCCAAAATAACTCACGCGCTGAATTTAGAAATCAAGGATGCTGCTGTGGAGAAGAGCTGTTTTTGAGGTACGATAATGAGCCAGCAAACTCCTTACACTTTCTCCACTATCTTGATTTTGCAGATGTTTTCCAGTGATGCTACAGGTGTCGGAAAACCATGTGTCAAGGAAAGATCTGGCTGCAGTAGAATATTTTTCTTAGGAGGCAACAAGCACCCTAGGCAGCCTCCTTGCTTGTGCTCAAGTGGTTAAGGTATTGCTTTTCAGGGCCGTGCTTCCCAAGGTTAATTAGCGATGCCAAGCCAGGTAATCCAGGCTGTATTTTTCAATGACTGTTCACGTTAGCTCCATGGCAATAACTGCTTTGGGAAAGCAATCAGTCTGTTGCAGCCAACATTACATTTTCTTCTTGTTATCTACAGAACAGTACTAATGAGGCAGCCCCTGCCTGCGGTCCCTGCGTGTCCTCCTGGCATGTTCAAGCAGACCTCTTGTGACTAAGAGTAGCAGCCCAACAGCTCAGCCACTTACTGCTCCTGAGCCTGGGCAGGGCTCCTGCTGCTGTCAAAGCAAGCCCAGTACATTTTACACAGTCAAAATACTATATAGGGCCATTAAGAGAGCAATGCTGGTGCCCATAAAATATATTTTGCTTGTGAAATAAGGCAAGGGGCAAATGTAAAGCATGCTATCTAAGCAAGACCAAACATCCCAGTAAGGCAACACAGACCCTGATATCATTAAAACTCAATTTCTTAACTGGAGAATCAGCTATTTATTCTCTGCCTTATGCATGCTCACTTCATATTCAAACATTTGACAGCCAAATATATAAATGATGTACAAAGTCAAAGAAAAAATGAATTAGTTTTGTTCTGCATTATAACTATGTTATGTGTGTACTATGAATAAAGCAAAGATATAAATCATAAGGTTTTCCCAGTCAATTAAATGTGAAAAGTATTATAAATTTCAGTATATATACAATTTGTCATATGCACTGAGCTTTTCTTCAGCAGCATGCCACAAATATATGACGTACATAATTTGCAATTCTCAACTGATCATTACCCAAGTGCCTGCTGGTAAATTAGAAGTTTTCATACGTCTACCCGCATACAACATTAGTTCTCTCTGCTTGCTCCACAGAGATTATCTACGTCGGTGTAACATTTGCTAAAGGTAAAAGAATAAAAATTAAAAAATTTGTAGATCAGATTCTGAGTGGAACCCAAAATTGCCCAGCATCACAGCCAGCCTTCCGCTGAGGGCATTGCAGGGCACGTGCCTGCTCTAACACCTGGTGACTGTTCAACTGCAAGAAAAAAAAATCTTGCAGAAGACAGAGGGTTTTTTACACATACACTGCTAATAAGCAATACTTTTTAATGGGCACTAGTAAATGAAAGAATGAGGTTAAAAACATGCGAGTTTGACGGTTTTAATCACCCATAAGAACCAGCCACTGGCCTGCAGAAGCAACCTTTTCCTTCCACGACCCTGAAACAAATCCACTGTCAGACTTCCTCACGCTGTCCCAGAGGGACGGAAGATAATGTCTCTACACCTTTGAAAGGCAGAAGCAGAGGCAAACAAACCAACCTAATTAAGTCAGAAGATCTGCAACAGGCGTATAGGCACCTACCAAATCCACACCTAAACTATTTGGCTGGTGTATCAGAGACCTCCCGCCTATTGCCCAGCCCGAGCCTTGTAGTTTTTAAAGCCAGGAGCCCAGGCTCACATCCATGCACCCCAGGAAACACTGGAGGCAGTTCAAGGAGATGAGCAATGTTAAGGGAGACTTTAAATTCCCGTGTTTTGGAGTCAAAGCATTACATATTTAAAGCTCCAGCTTTTAGTTTATCCCAGCTCAAAGCCAAACTATTTACAATCGCAGCCCTGGCTCCAAATGTGATGCTGGGGGGGCGGGCAGGGTGCAGGCTGTCCTCTTACCTTCTTTATTATACACAGAGCATCTTTTTTTTTCAGATTAACACTGCAGACTGACCCACCTACCTGGGGACCGAGCAGGGTACAGCCCGTGTGACATCAGCCACAGTGAGAGGACTGTAGCTGGGGCTAACCTGCCCAGCATGGGGACAATGCCAGCAGCACAAGTGACATGCCGTACGCAGCACTCAGCCAGTCAGTAAGAGTGGATCCAGCCATGCCACCGAACACGTGTTGATGGGGCACACTCCCAACAGACACAGGTGAGGTAAACACGACGTAGGATCTGCGCCCATGCTCTGAGCTCAGCACTGTTGGAAATAATGCTGTTGTAAGCTACAAGGGTCTATAATGAAATGACATCATTGTAAGCTACGAGTATTTACAGTAACAGGATGCAACACACAGACACAGCCTTCAGCGATCAGCCTGGCATGTACACCACGTGCTATGGATGTGACAGGTATTGGCGGTGTAACTGCCATCAGCCCCAGCCAGAAACCGCTGGCACCATTTAACAGTGCCATCCCTCCCTGCCCGTCACTGCAAATGCCAGTCCCTGCATCCCAGCAAGGGCAGCAAGTGTCACAACATTCCCATTCCTGGACCATAGCTGGGGCCTGTCTGAAGGTATCTCCCCTCCCTTCGAGAAAAGTTACACCATGGTGGTGAGTCCAGCCCGTCCCACGCTGCGTGCTCCTGCAGAGGACAAGCCATTTGCAATGGGGTTCTGGAAAACCATGGGTTAAACGCTCTGGTAATGCAAACACTGAGCTGCAGCAACCTGCTTTGTGCTGCGTCAGGAACAGAAGCAAACCTAGCTCTTCACCTTCTGGATATTAAAGCGTTTAGACCAGATCTCCCTGAAATCCATAGCTACCGCCTGTGCTGGTTTTCCCCCATGGCAGCATCAGCACCCGGGGATGGGTGATGCCTCCTGCACAGTCAAAGGCAGGCACAGACAGGCTGCTTCTGGAAAGTGGACTGAGCAGGGAGCACCCTGGCTGTGGGTACTGTCACCTGTCTAAACATTAATTTCCTCTGCCTCTGTGTCCAGCACATCACCATGCAGCTGAAGGGTCTAAGAATCCCACTTTGTGAATTAGTTTCCCCGGGTGGAGGACAAGGACAAAAGCTGTGACCCACTCATGCCCTTCCTAAGCCTGGCATAAGTCCTCCCAAAATAATTAACACAGTCAAATACCTGTGTCATGCACAGTCATAGGTGCCAAAAGCCTCAAAGAGAGTTTCAAGGCACTCATCCTTTGACATGCTGGGAGCTCTGTAGGCCAGCATAATGGCTGATTTAAGTATTTCAAAGCAAACATTCTGCATGTGAAGGCTGAACAAGATCACAACATGGGTGACAATATTGCAGCTTTGATGTAGGGCTTTAGGAGAGATCTTTGTCTCATAAAAGGTGGTTTTGCTTTATGATGCACAATGAGAGAAAGTACTGAAAAATTCATAGGCACCCATCAATTAATTATTAATCTATCAGTCCAGGTTTACTCACAACTTGTGGCATCAGCAGTGTGGAGTGCTCCAGCTGGAAGAAACACGTGGCTGTCAAAGTGACTCATTGCATGGAAGCCCTTGGTTTTTTACCAGAAAACCAGAGTTCTAGGAGATAAAGTGACACGAGACAGGACAGTGGCACAACGAACCACACACAGCTCCCTAAGACACGCTCCATGCCACTGTCACGAATTGCTCTGTAGCATCCTTTTCCCACCAACTGTAAATATTCTTCTCTACGAGCAGCAAAGGGCAGAGCGAGGGAGGCAGCCCGGTGCTTGGGGCCCCGACCTGTGCCCACGTCTCTGAAGCAGAAAGCAAAGGAGGATCCAAACGCTCCCTCTCTCGACAGCAGGTGGGATGCTGACTTCCCGTTTAAATGGGGAACATGAAGGATGCTAAGCTGCCTCGGTAGGGTAAGTCACAAATGCCCCGGGCAACATGCTAATGCTCTGAGCTGCAAATTGCAACCCATGGACCACTGGCTGCCTTGGGATCTGAAATGCAAGTGAAGAAGAGGACGCGAGGACAGTGTGATGGACCTCCCCATGTCAGCAAAACCGGCAGCATCAGCACAGCCCAGCCATGGATTTAGCAATTATCACTCATGCAGTTTGAGAGGATTTTAGGAGAGTCAGAAGGAGCCAGCAGGACATATCCCCTCCACCAGTTCTCCGGATTGCAACGCAGCACTATCCCCACATGTCCCAGGAAGACTGCTCTCCTGGTGCCACTATACAACAGGGATGCTCAAGGCGAGCTCTCCTCTGGTCAGACTTCCCCGAATCAGTCTTTTAGGCTCATAGCCACGCAGAATATTTCTAGCACAGTGTAAAATTTCCCTTAACATTCCTCTTAATTCAAGGAATTACAATCTGTGCCTATTACCTCACCAAAATTTTCTTTTTCCCTCCTGTCAGCCCCAGCTCCTCACAGATCCCCGGGGCTCCAGCACCCCGAAAGGTGACAAACCCCCTCTCCTGGAGAAAAGCCCACACCATTTTGCTCCTGTGTCGGTAATCAGCCCTGCTGCAGGAATTCAGTCACTTCCAACTGCGGCTGCACATTGTTGGTTGTTTACTGCGGATGGGTGCCTGCTCCCGTTATCCTGGCAAGTTCCTGAGTTATCTAATGAACCACTGCTACTATAAGGGAGCAGCCAGGGGGTCCTGGGGTGTGTGATTTAAAACAGCAGAAAGGACTTAGATAATTTGTTAAGGGCTGATGCTTCCCTCTCTAAGAGAAATCTTATTTCACGGTTCACAAACTTCAGGGTTGCACTAAACTCGTTGGTGAAAGTATTTCCTCGGCTGAACAGCAGCCCCTCCTCGCCTGAGTGCTGAATCTTTTAACATTGCAATAAATCTCTGTGCTTCACCAGTCACCTAGGCTCTGCAGGCTCTCGCCCATCACATCCACCAGCAGATGCTGGGACTGCACCTGCTTCACCAGGTGAGGTCAAGACATGCACCCTGGAATTAACTCCAGCCTAAAGGCTGCCTTTTGGATAGCTGTTTACTCTACAAGCTGAGCTGATTTCCAGCATATTTTAGAGGAGCACTGGCGGCACGTGCGGGCAGAGATTTCTCCTGGTCTCCTTGCTGCAGCAGCAGCGCCCGTGGGTACCTGCTGTTCATCTGCAGTGCTGATGAATCAACCAGCACACGCTGGTGACGTGGCAAGGGCAGGCAGGTGCTCAGCACGGATCCTCTGTTGCGAAAGTGGACAAACCCCTGCACCATCTCTGCTACAGACGCACCTACCACCATACCCCCTTGCAGCTTTGCAAGGCTGCACCACGGGGCTGAGGAAAGCTGAGACAAGCAAACATAGCATGCAGCTTTCCAGCAGGTTGTACAAAGATACCTCCAGATTTATGTGTAATGATAAATCAAAGTAAATGAAAAAACAGATTCAGCAAAACAGGGAGGGGAAGAAAAAGTGCTGCCTGCCTTTGCAAATGTTTTGCAAGCTGTTAAGAAAAGGGATGGTGGAGCACTTCCATTCAAAAGGCATGTCCTTTCCATCTGTGACCAGAGAACTTCTGAACCCCGCAAATCCCCCTGCAAGATCATCTGTATGAGGTGTATAACACTGAAAGGGCTTAAAAACTAAGCTGTCCATAGGCTCTGACCCCTGAGCATGCCTTAATACCCTCTTCTTATGGCATTGCATAAGGATGCTTGAAGGCATGTGGGCAGCACAGGCTGAAGTATGGCGCAACGAAAGAAACTGGAGCTCTGGCTGGTTGATGCAGCCCGAGGTAGGTCGCTACGTTTAGCTTGTTTGTGTTTCCTTACAGTTTACTTCCGTATGCTGAATTTCACATCAGTTAACAGGAAGAGAATCACAGAACAATAAAGTGCTATTCAGTTCCAGGTAATTTTTACAGCTAGAATTAGCTGCAATTAACTCACCCCAATCATCATGGAACAAAGATCTACGTTACCCTCAAATCCTGATCATCTGATTAGAAGTTTAACAGTAGATACATTTGTCTTATAATTCAAAATGGGCTTTGGCCTTTGGAGCTAAAGCAACTGGCATGAGGATGTGGTCCAGCAAAGCTGCAGTACTTTGACACTCAGCAGGAATAAAGGTGATGGAGTAAGGCGTGAGAACATCTCCAATGGTGTCTATGCCACGGGCAGGGCCAAGGCAAGGCTCTTGTATAGGAATTCATGCATCTTTAAAATTCCCCCCCCCCCCCTTGGTGCTGAAATGAGCTTAGGACTAGAGTCTTGGCTCCTGTTGATTCAAGCAGGGAAATGAGATTTTTCTTGCTTTTTCATCACAGTATTGTGGGATTTTCAACTGACCTCCATGGCTGTGGCAACCTAAAAGCCTTCCATAAATGCAGGCCGGCAGCTTCTGATGGGCTTCACAGGGTCACGGCCTATTTACATATTTCAAGTCAAAACTGCTACTTAGTGATGCTTGGCAGAGGTACATATTTGGGGACGAGAAGGTGTCCTGAGAGAAGTGCTGCTCCCGCAGGGAGAAGTCCTTTTGAACGGGAGGCATTGGGTTCCCTGGCCATGCTGTGCAGCCAGCTCCCTGACCGAGCAAGCTCTGCTCCCAGCTCTGAAAACAGCCTGGGGATCAGGCCCCTGAGCCATGAACATAGAATTCCCTTGTTGGCCTCCCTTGGTGACACAAAATCAGATACCCTTCAGTGGCTGAGACCAGATGGTAAAAAAGAGACTCAAGTTCCTCCACTGCAGCCAGTGCCATGCTTGGCAGGGATGATGATACGAGCGAACACATAGATAACAGAAGCTACAGATCATTAAGTGAATGATGATCACTTTTATTCATTAAAACAAAACTGAAAGAAAAGCCACATTCGGAAAGAAACTTGCCTGCTACAGACGTAGCTTGGAATTGGATGGCCATTCTCCAAAGTACTCGTGGTGTGTGGGTGCATACCTTGGAGTATTTTGCAGCACTGGTTCTTGCAGTAGCATGGTGATAGATGCTTTTCTGCAGAAGCTCTGAGCAAAGAACTGGCAAAGCAGAGACTTTGGTCATGAAGAGCAAGGCTTTGGTTACCTTTTATGCCAAACTGGGTATCAGCAGACAAAGAGGAAAGGGAATGTAGAGGGAAGATTATGTCTCTCACTTTTTCAAGGATTAAGACAGTAAAAATTGCAGTGCTGCCCATTACAGTTCATTTTGGTATTCACGATGTTTAGATTTGTCACAGCCAGAGACTTAAAGAGAACGTTCTCCTGAACAGGCTGACGTCTTCCACAGTGGTTTGACACAACAAACTTTCTTGAGAGCTCAGGGAGAAAGCAGTTAGGAGAATTAGGCCTCTAGGCAGCAAATCCTCAGCATGTGAAGAGGTTGCCACATATTCTCAGTGGAGAGCATCCTAAAGGGAGCTGAAGCTGCTAAGTCCCACCTGTGACTAGGACCATGCTTCTCTGGAAATCTCTGTATAGGTTGCCATCAGACCCCTTTTCGACAGCGATGGAGAAGTGGAAAGGAACTGCCCTCCATGGCAGATCCAGCAATTTTTATTCCCTCTGGGCTGCACGTAACATTCCACTCACTGATACCAATTTATCAAAAAAACAAGAGCAGAAACATCACATCTGTAAGTCCTTTTGGTCAAAACATAACAATTATTAATGATTAATCATTAGTATTATGCTAAAATACCACATTATGCTAATTAAAAGGTCATTTCTTCGTCTTTCTTAGAACAGTGCCCTGACAGTTGTGCTTCAAGTCATTCAAAGGTTTCAGAGAAATTTATCTTGAGGGGAATTTCCTGGTTTTACACAGCGGCAATACCCTTAGCCATACCAATCCTATCTAATTTATCACTGCATTTTGGAAAAGCCACTTCTTTTTTAAGTAATTAGCATTCAACAACATGAAAAGAAACACACAAGGAATAGGGAATGGAATCTGAGCTCCACTAATTGGGAACATTTGCCATCTCTTTTACTGCCTGATCCCCTCCAACAGGACCTATTCTGCCCCTGAAGAACTGGTGGCACAAAATGGATGTATGGCACCTCTGAGATGGGCCATGTGGAGCTGTAAGCTGTTGTGTGGGATTTAACCCTGCAAAATACCCTTGCAAGACGTTCTGGCACCTGCATTAAGATCAAGGATGCGAGAAGAATTGAAGCAGACACAGAATAGCAGCAAGAAGCATAGCTATGGAGAAACACACACAGGGAGCAAAAATGTGATGCCTTTAAAAGCAGCTAGTCTGTAAGGTGAGAAGAGGAGCTGTTCAGCACAAGGTACTGCGCAGGGGGAGATGTTAGCAGATGGGGCAGGTCCTATGGCGTACACCATCCTTGTTACCTTACTGGTGAGGACAATCAGCCTAGCAAGCCATCTAGGCAATAAGGAAACTGCTGTTCTGTGTCCATATTAAATGTAAAATAAATAATTTATGTGTACAGATACTATAACAACTACAGAAGAAGATGCTTCAGCCTGGCAGCAGCTCCTGCAACGCAGCAGGACACCCCACCTCCCTTTGCATGGCAGCCTGGGGAGCACAGCACTGCTGCTCCCAGCCCTGCGCTAGCTGTACTTGAAGCAGCTGAAACCCTGGTAGTTGTGAAGCTGGGACACAGACTGAGCGTTGCACTGTCCCACCCTGAATCCAGGCTCGGTGTGTGCCTGACTGACCCCCGACATCCCTCCCACCAGCTCCAGAAAGACCTGCCGCAGCCCCCCAGCCCACACGGGCATTGCCTGGGGCTGTGGGTGCACCCCGAAGGACAGGGCACCGTTCCCTGGGGAGATGCACCCCAACAGCAGGTACCCACCAAGGTCCAGATGGTGCTTCACGCTTCTCTCCTTTCCTTCTGCTGGAGACTGCCATCCTGGCTGGAGGCTGCCGCCACAGGCTGGCACCTCACAGGTTTTTTAAGCACCGATGAATTTGTGTGCGAGACAAGGCTCCCAGGCAGCTCTGCAGAACAGGCTCAGGAGACAGAACAGCTGCCAGGAGTGGCACTCCTCTGTCCCCCTGCCCAGCGTGAGCAGAGGGGCTGCAGCCGAGAGCCAGGCAGGTACCAAGCTGAGAAGTTCCATCTTTTACCCTTCACTACGTAAACCCTGCAGGAGACCCGCCAAGGCAAATATCTGTATCTGCCGGGCACAGACCACAGGCAGCCCTGCCCAGGCTGGGAAGGATGGGCAGCAGGCATCCCGCTGTGAGAACAAGTACAGGCTTTCGGGGTCCTGGGTTCAAAGTCCCTGAAAACGATCAAATTTAAAATTTCTCACCTTCCACATCTTATACTGATGTTCAAGAGCGGGCTCCAGGAGCACAGCAATAATACATACATGCCGTGTCATGAGTGTTGAGTCTTCACCATGTTATCACACTGCAGACAAACATTTTCTTTTCTTCTTGTCAGGGAGCCAAATGAATCCTAACGGCTTTCCCGACCATAACACACAGACAGTGCCAGCTACAGACCTTGGTTTCTGACACATCAGCTGTAAAGGCAATGGCCTTTAGATAAGAGAGCACCGAGGCTCTGGGGGCTCCCGCCAGACCCAGTGCACAGCGGCGAGAACAATCAGTGTTTTCCAGAATGTGCATCGCACGTAGTAGAAAATATTAACTCACGTTACAAATATTTGTAAAAAGTCAGACACAATTAAGTGATTTACAATTGAAAACTAACAATCTAAGAATTCAGCCGTGTAGACAGACGTTGTTAAATATAACTGCAGTTAATGTGATCTGATTTAAATAGACATAATACAGCAACAACAGAAAAAGGCAGTCAATCACATTTCCTATGATTATCATTCTTCTCCATGTGGAATATTATTATGCAAAGCTTTGCAGCCGCTCTGCTGTCCTGGTGGGTGCAAGAGAGCAGTATGCCCGCAGCCTGCTCCCGAGGTGTCCCTCTGCCCACCACTGCCCAGGGCTGCCCCAGCCACCCCCAGAGCCACCCCCACGAGATGGTGGATGGAGCCGGCTTGCTGCTGAGCGTTTGGAATCACTGTAACCCCACAAAGCTCCCTCCCAGGCTCCTTGCAGACACGTGTGTGACACTGTGTGTGACACTGACATCTTGCATACAGGGGTACCAAGGCAGAAAGGAGGCTGGTGCCGCCCTGAAGGTCTTGCGCTGCCTCCATGAAAGCACCACTAGCTTTCTCCCAGTGCCCCTCCAGGCTTCACCCACTGCCTCTTCATTATCTTCCCCTAGAGCTCAGCAAGGATGGAGCCTCCAGTGAGAGCCTTTCCATCCTCATAGGGTGGGAGAGCTGTTTTGCACACTATTCTGCTGATTTCTCTTTGTATTTAAAGCCAAATCAAACACTAGTTGCTCAAAACTTTCATCCTAACCCAGGCTGGACTACCTCAGCTTTGGCACATGCCAGGATGCAATGCAGCTGGAGAAGAGGGAGAAGCACCCACGGCCACCAGCTCCAGGGGGACAGCCTGTCCCAGGAGGGCAGGCAAGGACGGGGCTGGGATGCCAGGGGACATGGCACAGTCCTCGGCAGCAGAGTCCCGTGAACAAAAGATGACTGACTTAAGGATGGGATATGGGATATGGGTCAGGCCTCGCTGTAACTGCACAGTATCTCTTCCAGAGAGCTCCTCTGCAAGGAGCACTCTCATCTCCTGCTTTCTGAGGAAATGTGGTTTATTTCGAACTACATTCAGCAAGGCATGACCTCTTTCCTTTGAAATTGTTACCAGGGCAGAAGGCTTTTGCTTACAGAGTTAGGGAAAATACATTGGACACTCTGAGATTACAGTATTATAGTGTCTACTATTGTTGAGGTGTCTTGGTGCTTTCTGAATGGCAGTGCATTGCAAAAATAAGGTGATAACCTGCTTTCTGATCCCATTTCATCAGTATTCTACCCTCAGTCTTCCCTCTAAGTTTCCACTGAGAGCAACACACTTCATAAGCAGAAAGGACATGCAAGAGAGCAGCGCAGAATACGCATATGTGAGCCAGAGTGCAACCCTGACTGCAGGTCTGCACCGTCGGTACCTGCCCATCTCACGCAGCAGCTGCGGTTCTTTTTAGAAATTAAGAAAAAACACCAATGAAGAGATTAAAGAGAAAAGCAACACGAAGAATTCTCATGGTAATAAGCTTTTTTTCCATTCTGTTCTGTAACCAGGTCAAAAATGCCCTGCTAAAGCCACCCTTTTACTTGAAATGAAGGTAAGTAACATCAGATGCTACCAGCTATAAAACCATGGGAATATACACATATGGAACCTAAAGCTGAAAATCTTCCCCTCTGTTTCTTATTATTAATCAAGCAGATCCATGGAAGCTGAGGGGAGGAAAGCAGTGCTCAGGGCACTGGAAAAAAATCATACCTGTGTGCAACCACCTATGGGGTCAGATTGCTGCCCTGGCTGCACAGCCGTGCAGAAGACCAGCTCCTTCTGCGTACCTCTCCCCCTCCAGCTGGAGTTATAAGGAAAAACATCAGGGAAAAGCAGCCTCTGATGGGACTGATGGCCCCAATGCTGTGAGCTGTTGAGGAAGGTGGAGGAGAGCGAGAGCTCTTGCTGGGAGCTGGCACAGCTGGGAAACACCCTGCTACCTGTCCATGCTGCTTTGCAGATGCAAGGGAAGCAACTGAGGATCATGCCGTGACCTTGCATGAAAACAGAGGGAATAACTGAATCACTTGGCTTACCGTCTGATCAAAATCCACAGCAGATCCCACCCCCTCAAAAAGCATTCATTTTCAGAATTTACTATATTTTGTGCGATCTAAAAAGCCTAAGCCATTCAATTTCTAAAATGCTCAGATCCATCTCAAATCCATTCTCTCACTCCTTCTGGGGGGGCTTTAGAGTGGAGAGTAAAATATTGCTGAAACAACTCAACCGGTTCCTTGAAATTCTGGAAAATGCTTCATTCATCCCAAACCTGCCTACATTACAAACCACGTGCAGGCTCGCTCTGCAGGACGCATTTGCTGAAAACTGAGATGTGAGATTGCTATTTCACCAGGAGAAAATCAGCAATCCTCTCCCATCTTCCCATTTTCACACCTGGCCAAACACCTCCCAGCTGTGCCAGATGTGTACTTTTTATTACAGGTAAAATGAATGGAGCAGGAGAAAAAGCAGCCAGTTCTGCAAGATGCTGCGTCATGTGAGCAGGAGACCAGCTGAAAAGGGAACAAGTGCCTAAGCATGGGGAAGGGAGAATGGGCAAAGCAGGAAATCCTCTTTAAATGTATTTATTTTTCCTCTCCAGCTAAACCCATTCACCCAGCAGGCAAGGACAACTGTCGATGCTGAGGCCAGGCATCACCTGTCCTGCCTCACTTGCAGTCCTGCTTGCAGAGCACCTGGCCACATTTGCACACCTCACCATGCTCACTGTCACCATTAACAGGACAAACAGAACTGGCACAAACCTGCCACAGCTCCTTGTGAACTACCTGCTTCACAGGCACCCTCCAGAACTGGCACACGGGACACCTCACACAACAGCTGGTTTGCAAGGCTGGCACCGAAAAGTGAAGGTAATCACCTCCCATTCCCACCCCAATCATCACAGAGTTATTCAGGTTTATGCTGCTGGCAGCTTTCTTAACTGCACAATGACACAAGCTAAAAATATTTGCTGTTTGGACTCAATTTCATGTTTAAAAATGCATAACAAATAATTACTTGCACAGCACAAACCTTATAGCTTCTGCTTCCAAGCAGATGGGAAATTGTAACAAACTTCATCTGGCAAAGCAGTGTCCCCTCATCTGTCATCACCTCATCCACACTGCCACACAGCACCGAGAGCTCCGTGCATCCCAGTCCTGCCTCCTAACCTGGGTAATCCCGTAGTGAAGGCTTTCGGCTGCAGGTGACCAGGGAACAGCTCCCAGCTCCAGTGCACCCGGCTGCAGGGCTTCTTTTCAGGGCCTACCACAACTTCGCTGTAGACTAAAATGAAATAACCAGCATAGACAAAGTTCAGCTAAATAACTGAACCGTTTTGATTGTATATTCAGCAATAATGCTGATACCTTCACAGTGTCCAAAACCTGCCCGGTCATGTGAGGCTGATGGGCTCCCAGCCCAAAATGGACTACTAGCCGTTTCCCATGCAACCTCCTGTACACCCCTAGTAAAATTGAGTCTACAGTTGTTAACGCCCTACCCTCCATTCAAACTTGAGCTTAAACAAGAGAAAAAATACCCATTGTACCCTTCAGGAGAGAGGCTTTCACAACCTTTACCTAGTTCTTCTAGCCCCGACTAGCAGAAGCGTGGCTGACAGCATCTGCTTTGAGCCCACAGTTCTACTGCACTTGTACAGGGTTAAAGATCACTCCAATACATTTGCAAACAGACCAAATTACTTGGGACCCTTTCCCCAGGGAAGCAAAAAACTGTTATTCCTTCCTTTTCCTTCCACATAACTCCCAAGACCTTTCCAATGCATTTTTACAGTGCAGATCCCAGGTCTGGATATAGCAGAGGTCTTTTTGCTGCCCTATAGAAGGATAATGGTACTCCCCAATGTCTTCTGAGATTCCTCTGTTTATCCAGCCAAAAGCAGCCACTGTAGCTGCAGCATCACCCCTGAATTCAGACTCATTCATGTCCTCACAGTCTTTTCAGAGGCTGCTCTCAAAGTCAAACCCTCTCTAGTCTGTTCAACATTCCACAAGGGTAGTTAGTCCCTAACTTACACCCTCTGAATCCCGAAACATCCTTCTCATCCCCATCTCTTCTTCAGCACTCTTCCCCTTCACTCTGTCTTCAGAGATCCATGCTCTTCCACTGCATCATTCACTCCTTCAGCCTTCATTTCATCTTTGGCCCTGCCTTCCTCACGGCTCCACGCGCACAGCGTTCAAAGCCTGGCTGTTCTTTCATGCTTTCCTGCAGAGCCAAACCTTCACACGTGCCCAAGGCTTGGCACCGTGGCTGCAGACCTCAGCACGCCCACCCAGGCTGTGGCTGTACCCTGTACTCTTTGCCCAGACCAACACTCTCAGATCCCTCGGCTGATGCCCCCAAGGCATCAATCACACACAAGCACTTTGAAAACCCTTCACAACTCAGTCACCACCTTCTCAGGCTCCTTGTTACCTTACTGCAAATCTGACTCTTGCTTTAACATTATTTATGACAGCTTGTACTTCCTCCTTGCTTGCTTTCCCTGTAAGTCCTCCCCAGAGTCTCTTCTGAAGCAGAAAAAAGAAGATAAAAAAAAGGGAGTGGGGGAGGAAAAGAGTTATGAAAAGGGACTGATCTTCCTCTGAAGTTTGCTGGAAGTTATCTCGGAGGTTACACGCTTGCATCCTGAGAAATGCAGGGGTAGCCCCAGTTATTTCAGATGCTGGAAAACAGGGCAGGCAAACTGCTACAGCAAAGCAGGACTGACCCCATCTCCAGTTCAGTTGTGTCCCCATGTCCTCCCCATGAGAGGCAGCGGGGAGTGTTTCACACCAAGACATCCCAGAGCAGCTGGAAAAGCTCTCCACACGGATCACTACCGTCAGACCAGAGGGATGGTTTTTGCTCCATCTTAAGGCAGGAATCATTAGAGCCTGAAGACAGCTAATGTCATTTTTGAAAGACAACGTTCCCATTTAATGCTGAACTCTGTTTTGCTTTTTCTGAATTTTTCTGATCCCATCCCTTGCTGTTATTTGTTAGCTGCTGTACAAGCTCTGCTCTTCCCTTCCGCAGGGATCATGTTGGCATAGGCCAATTCATGTCCAACAGTTTGTCCCTGTTGATTTTCAGCTACATCTTATTTAATACTAACGAAGGACATTTACTCCTCCTCAGGACTTTGTTTCACCCATTTTTCTTTTCCTCTGCTCACCAGCACCCCTCACTAGCAGCCCGACACACCCCTCCTCAGCAGCCTCTACACAGAAGTTTTGTTATTAATGATTCTTATGGACTCTCTGTGGTTGAACAGGAGCGATTAATAGTGACTGATATCTGGCATCCAGCAATTTCACGCAACAACAGAGAGAGATTCCCTTCTGCTGTGGCACACTGGTATGGCACAAAGCCTTAGGCAGACAGATGTTCTTGCTCTCCTGCTCTTGCATCCTGCACTGCCCTTCCCTAAATCATCTTGTGCATCTATTGCTACCCTGACTGAAGACAGAAAATTTAAGGCATTGAGACACCAGATCTCCCAGATATCAGGGTGAGTTACTGACTTGCAGTGGTTCACATGGTGCTTCACGTGACAGTGATAACCACTGATCTAGCCTAAACAAAATGTGTTTTGATTGTCGTCACCAAGCAAATCACCCTTATTTTGAAGCACACCAGGTCTCCCCAAGACGACTAATGACAATGCTCAGATCAGGCCCATACTGTGACGTTACAACACCAGTGTTTCTGCTGGCATATTTGGGATAGAAATAGATTTTTTTGTTGGTGGTGATTGATGCTGCTTGTTTTTAGCCATACGATGGATGAAACTACAACTGGCATTATGACAGGAAAGTTTAATGATTCTAATTATCTCCTTGAACATATTTTTGGTTATTTTCATCCACAGAAATAAAACTTCTACTGGCTGCCAAACATCCTCAACTGTTTTGCAATCGTCATACATAAAGGTGGAACAGACTGACCAAGCAATGACCCTGAATAACTGCCTACGTTAAGTGGTAATAAAGAAGATCAAGAGTTACATGGTTCGCAAAAGAAATGCACGGGAGCAGAGCCACCTCCTGCCACTGCCCAGGCGGTGCTGGGGGAGCAGCAGGGCTGCAGCCAGGGCCACCCAAGAGCAGCAGCATATCAATTAGCCAAACCATTAGCAAAACCGGTGGCCAGTTTGCTCCTCTCATTTTGCTATGGATCACACTGTCAACAGGGACTCCCCAGAGGAAAGCAGTTGTACCAACCTCAGAGAAACCACATGGAGAAACCACGTGGGTTCCTTGCAAATACTGCAGATGTTCATGGGAAACGCAAAGTTTGAAACGAACCCTTTCCCAAATACTGCTGCTGCTCACTCACAAGTAGTCACCATAATTTTTATTATAAATCTTTGATAGCATATAAACTAATATTTAGAATGCACAGCTCTTATTAAATGAACCTGTATTTTCCTCTTTAACTCTGCTCCCCCCTAGCAGATCCCAGCTGTGCTGCTTGTCTGACCTGACAGTCATTCTACTCCACCAAGTTATTTTGGAATAATTTTGATGGTGGCAACAGCTCCTTCAGGTAATTTACACCCAATTGCTACTTAAACACGTAAGCACAACTGTTCCCAGTCAAAATCCACTGTTAGGGGGGAAAAAGGTGAAGTAAAGAGAAAAGCCACAAGCAGAAAGGTGAATAAAAAAATTGAGTTAGAAGGTGACTGAAAATGTCTGCTTGATATTTTACATTTTTGAGAACTTGGATATGCACGGGGAAGGAAGGTAGGGAATGAGACTTCAAGCCAAAAGGAGACGGCAGGTACAGTGATGGGGGACTGTTGCTGATATTACACCCTGCATCAGAAATAAAGAGCACCGGGTTTTAATGTGATTTTCAAAAGTAAAATGAAGTTCAGTGTTTGGCAAATGTCATTCTCATCAAATACAACAGGCACCACCTGATTTAATAGAATTATTGTGTCAATAGTTTCTCCATAAAACCACATCTCTGTTTTGCCACTATTTCACCAGTTATGGTCTCAGCTCTGCACGCGGGCGCGCAGGACTCCTGGTGACGGCAGCCAAACACATGCCTGCAGCTCATTTCATCAATGTTGCACAACATGAGCTCGCCAGCAAACTGGCAGAAATACCAGCAGGATAAACGACGGGTGTTGAGAACAAATAAGAGACCATTTAATTACTCTACTATTAGAATTTTACAATTTAAACCACCCAAAAGACTTTCTCACTGTCATCTCTGGACTTAGCTAGGTCACAAAAGAAGCTAGTTATGTTTAGCAAAACCCTCCATAAAAGCCAACAGCTCACGGTCCTCAGCCTGGGAACAAGGAAACTCTTCATTGATGCTCCTCCTGCTAAGGAATAGCCAAGGAGCAAAGCCTCACATTTGATGCCACCCTTCACCGTCCTACTGCAATCTGTGTTTCCTGCCAAGATTTCCTAGCTTTGCTGGTGACCCGATATTTTGCTTTCTGTGTCTTATGTTTTAGCTTTTTATGTTGATAGCTGGAGCAAAATACCCTCAGTTTTGCCCAGTTTCCCTTCCTCTGGACTAATGTGACTGGAGACCTGCAATATTGCTATTGTTGCCAGTATAGCTGTAAACACAGGTAGTAGTCGGTCAAGATAGAAATGAGTGTAGGGCATGTCCCAGCACCCGTGAGAACAAGTAGGTACAGTTCCCAGCACCCGTGAGAACGAGTAGGTACAGTTAACCAAAACTCAGCAGGGCACTGGGCAAAGTCTGTGTGCTTCTCCGTGGGTCACCGTCTGCCACTGTGCTTCTTCCCCAGCACCGTTTCTTCAGTGCAAACCTCAGTCCCCTGCCAGCACGGTCAGAAGAGGACAGCAACATTATGCATTTGCACTTTGTTCTCCTCTGTTGTGGGAAACGTCTGTAATCTCAGGTGCCCCCTCCCTCCTCTGCACACTCTAAGGGAGGCTGAAGGCTCAGGCATGAGCACAGGGGCAAGCAGCATGGCTCTGCCAGCACCAGGAGCTGTGGTTGGGAGCCCAGCAACACAGAGGCACTGGGTTCAGCATCCTCCCATCGCCCCACGCCGTGCTCGCCTGTGCCACCAGCACCTGGGGCTCACATGAGCCATGCTGGGAAACTCCCCTCGCCTCCCTGCCACAGCTATCCGTGTTTAACGTTTACAGTTTCCAACTTTACAGCATCTACAGCAAAACATATGTGCCCCTGAATTCTGGCTTCAAGCTGGCTGCTCAAGAGGTTTACAGCTCTCTCCCTTGCCTTCTAAGTCTTCCCATATTATGTGGGGAACTTCAGCTCAGTATTCCCTTTAATCTCAAAATACTCTTTGGAAGGAATGGCTGTTACACCATCATACTCTCTTAAATGGGGGATGCAATCATTTTCCCTCTTTCACTGCAATGACGCTTCTACAAAGATTTTGCACCTAATGACAAAGAATATTGTGCCATAACCTCCCCATCTTCTTACTGTCCTCTATTTCAGAGACAAAAGAACTGGACCAAAGGCTACAATACGTAAAAAACCACATGCATGGATCACTCCTGCTAGGAAACATCACTGCTGCCCTGCTTTATACAACAAAGCCTGTGCGATGGAGGGCAACACAGCTTTCATATGACTTCAAGCTACTATAGCTGCCTTTTAAATACGTGAGAGGCTGTATTTGAAGTTGCCTTGCATCCAATTCCCTATTGAACTCGCACTCTAATTTCTCAAAAAAACATGAGTAGAATCAGATGTTCCAGAAAAGCCATAGTATACTGAATAAGAAAACTCAACACTGAAATAGAGGAAAGGGAACAGCTTACGTAAGTTGCATTCCCTGTAGTTTGGGATATTGAGACTGAGCCTTTGAAATGCACGAAATCTAGTTTGTTGATCATTCCCCAATTTATAGTCAGCTCAGTGGGAACAAATATGTGTCTACTTTGATATCCTTTTGAAGAAAATCCTTGGCACCTCATTTCTCTTAAGAAATATACCCATTCTCTTTTTATTTTGGTACTTTTTTTAGATGCAGACTGGAAGACTAACCCAGCTGCATTTTGTATTCATGCAGTACTTTCTGTGGCCTGATCCATCTGAATCCCAAAGTTTCTTCTGAATTAAAACGACACAGTCTATCACATCCCAAGCTGTGGCATGAAGCATTTGTCAAGTAACACAGAAACACTGGTAGTCTGAAGAATGAAACGTAAGGAGTGGAGGAAAGAGCTGGCAAATAGCACATTTTTTAAAAAAATAATTCTCTTTTCTGGAATACTGAACATAATATGGATTGGAAAGGGGTAGAACCAGACTCTGAGAAGTCATGTCTTTCAGAAATAAGATTAGAAAAGCTCAGTAAAATATTAATACAAAAACTTTCAAAATACTCACTTAGTGGATGATGTATGTCACAAGAACGATCTCTCTATTTAAGATGATAAAAGGAAAACTGAAAGAGCGGTGTGTAACATTAGGCTAGCACAGCTCAGCGAAAACCAGTCCAGGTTCTCTGACAAGACATTGCTGGTTGAAATGAAGACCCTGGAGCTCTGGCACAAGCCTCCAGCATGACCATGTATATAACACCTACTATGTGCAACGGTATCTTTCCATTTTGCTCATGAGAGAGGCATTGAAAGTTGCCCAGGAAAGCAATAGGATTTCAGTGATAAAATACACCAGTGAGGGTTGAAATGTTGCAAAGCACTGAGGTTTTCATGTGGAATTCAAATTAGATTTAAAGACCTACAGGCAAAATTAAATTCTAGCAGCTGCATTGCATTCCCATTTAAAAAGAAGAGAAAGAGAGGCATTAACATAGTGCAGGGTCACGCACCAGTTATGTCTTATTAAGTATTCCAGCCTTCCTTAAGATAAGCATCACATATGGGTTCTTTTGCAGCTAGCACTTCCTTGCTTAAAGAGAGAGAGGTCTGGATAACACCCCTTCTGTCTCCCAGGGCCTCCTGGGCTGATTGACAGGAACATGTACTGCAGGGAACAAATGCTGCTCGAAGGAAAAACGAGATTACTTTCTCTGAAGGGGGCCAGTGGGGTCATCTCTTTGTCATGTCTTCTGCCCACCATCTCTGGTTGAAGGAAAGACAAAGAGGAGGAGTGACATTTTCCTTTCCCAATAAAACACAGGACCAGGCTGAGGACCTGGTTTTTACGTACAGTGGCTTGCACTGAATTCAAAGTTAGGGCACAAGAGAGATTGCTCGAAATAAACAGGGCATTTTGAGAGTCAAATCCCACCTCTGGGAACCAGACCACATGGAAGGTCAACTCAGAAACCATACTCCAACCCATCTCAGTTACATTTTAGGCTGGTTTTGGGGGAGATAAGCAATAAACATCTGATTTTCTCCATCACCTTTGGCTACCACTCCCCCATGATGGACAACGTTTGGCTTGGCTTTCTTTTTGGGCAGAACCACCAGATGTTTTGAGGCTGGTCCACCCTGCAATGTGCCCTACAGGATCGTTGGGGTTTTCAGTGCAAAGTGGTTTCCCTGAACTCAGCAACTTCTTCTTCACTTGCTCCCCCATTTCTAACAGTAGTTTCCTCTCTGCTAATACAAAGGTAACACCTCTGGGATTTGTATGTTGTGCCACCCCAGATCTCCTCTCCACTCAAACAGTTTCAAGCTGTAATTCCCAAATGTTGCCACATTTAATGAGGCTGAAGAAATCTTCCTATTTCTTTAGCTCCTGCAAAACCTGTCCCACTGCTTCAGCATCTCCTGCTGCACAGCTGTGCCAGGAATGGTTCACTGTCCTGACCCTCCCCTCTGCTCTGATCTATTCCTACAGTAAAGCTCAGAGGTGGAAGCAGCCAGGCACTTGCAGAGGCAGCAGACACCAGAACAGCTCTCCCAAGTAATAACCTCGGGGTCAAAGTCTTTTCCTTACCAGAGACCTCTACTAGTCTGCAAATAGCAGCATCAGCACGTCACCAGCTACTTCAGTCCCTCATACTTTTCCTTAATTGCTCCTACCTAGAGCCAGGAATTCACCACTTAACATATTCCTTCCAGAATGCAAGGTGGTCGTAGCAAAATGAAATTATATTAATAAACATATATTTGAAATGAAGCTCCTGATCTGACGGGGGAAAAAAAAATAATCTGGCTAAGCAGCAGGAAAGTCATGCCAACAACTAGATTTTGAGTGAAAGAAGAGTATTAGCCGCCCTTGAATAGAGGGGTTAACGTAAATTGAAAATGTCAAGTCATCGATATTTTACAATATTTTATAAGGTAACCATGGTTATTTTTTATGCATGCCTTTGCAGCATGAATGCAGATGATGAAAAGTATTCATGGGCCAATTGAAACAAAAATAAAACTGAAGAGATATCTTGATGGCAATTTAAACCTTAAGCTGCGGAAATTAATCAGTCCACACAGGCAACAGAGTGTTCAGTTGATATTGCACCACAAACCCCCCTTGCTAAACAGACAAATAAAAAGCATTTCACAAAGGATGAACATCTTGAAAATCATCCTGACTTTAGCCCTAATGTACCTGCAGGGATCAATATTGCTGGAGCAGGATAGATCTGGTCGGATGCGTGAAGTTGCCCGTGTGGCCTCTGGATAAAGCACAACTGTTTCTAACTTAATTTGCACGAGCTGCTGGAAATGCAGAGGACCACTGGTCCCAGAGTGCTGCAGCCTCGGTGCTGCCCAGTGAGGGGGTCACTAATGGTCTGGACGCATTGTCTTCTCTACTGCTGCTTCTTGAGATAATTTTGCATGCTTTTCCATTAGACTAACGAGGTCTCTTCATCGCACTTACATTGCTGGCAAGTGGTGTCACCCCTTACAGCGAGGGCAGGGGAGCAGCACAGCAGATCGGAAGAGGGGGACGGGAAATGGCGAGGGTGAGCAGTTGTGACAAATAACAACTGAGTGCTCTATTAAGCAAACTAAAACGGGGCTTTGGCTCACAGGAGTCCCTGTGGACTTCTGCAGCAAATGACGAATAAAATCCATCTCGAGAACCCTGTGACAGAGGGCCTCCCAGCAGCCAAAACATTTTGTATGGTAGCAGAGGGTAGAAATAAGAGGCTGTCCCTCCGCTCCAGAACCTGTCCAGATACTGAGACCATTTTCTGTCCCTTAAATACTGCACCATAACAAGCCACTGCTTGTTTTTGTGGAACAAGTGACATTTGGCTAGGCTGCGGAGAGGCATCCATACCCCTAAACCTGGAGGGAAGGCTGGCAGGAGGTAGCGTGGGAAGGATTCAGTGTAGAAGACTTCTCCAGTCTAATAAACATCTCTGGTTAGCGTTAGAAGAAAATGACTGACTTTTCCTCTGCAAGTCTTCACCATTGTTGCATGACATGATAATTTCTCTGCTAAACATCTGCTCTTCAGATGCCCGCTCTAGTCTGGTTTCTGTAATGGGACTGTAAAACCAAAAGATGTCCATAGTAGGGACAGAACTGGAAGTTCCTAGTGCACAAAAACATACCTCCCCAACTGGCAGCTAACAGGGTTAAAACACCCTCTGATTAAATGAAATCATCTTTAATTAGTTTAATTGACCATGCCTCAGCCAAGACCATCTGCTCAGCAGCATTTGCCTGCTCTTTGCAGGAGCGATTGATCAGCCATAGCTAGAGTATACAGCATTAGGCTACATCAGATTTATTTTGTTTAATAGAAGAGCTAATTTGCTTTAAATTTAATTACAGGGGCCAAGATTGCTCTCTAAGTCCATAACAGCACAGAACATAAGCTGATCCTACAGCTAATGGACACACACGTAGGTCCATACGTGTGTGTGCAAATCAGCTCAGTGACGACAGCTTGGAGAGCTGGTCCCATCCTGGCAGAGAGCAATCGCTGCATTTTCCTCCCCAAAAGGCAGCAGCACCGTGGCACACTGCTGGGCTGGCAGGGCCGCCCCACTCACTGCCATGTCCCCCTCCAACCAGCCGAGCTCTTCCCCACAGCTCTCCATCAGATGCTGGAGCAGGCAGATGTCCATCTCAACCACTTCTCCTAGTCCTAATTATAAAGGCACTAAATGATGCATCCTACGTAGGGTCAATGTTTATGCATCACACGGGACCAACAGGGAAAAATCAGGGGGACCGCTCTGTACCTCCTGGGTGACCTCCATCAGCAAACCTCTCCCAGACAGGGTGGCTGGCAGCTGAGGGGTCAGTGGAGCCAGACATCACTCTCGCCCCATCCCTGCCATCGCACTGTCCCTCTCAGTTCTCCACCCTCCCATGCCAACATCATTCTTCACCTGGAGCTGATGAAGAGCAGCAGTTCTCCCTCCTCCCCGAAGGACCACGTGTTTCCATGTCGTGTTATTATGAAGGGGAAAATTTCATT